>NC_020493.1:25516428-25556404 GCF_000184155.1 Fragaria vesca subsp. vesca | reverse complement strand
ACCAGGGCTATTTTAGTCATTTTGGTCGAGATTGATGTCATTTTGAAAGTTTAGGTATGAAACTGATAAAAAAAAAATGAGGTATCAAACTGATTTTAGACCTAAAGTTCAGGGTAGTAAACTGAATTTTTTCCAAAACAAAAAGCAATATTATAGGAAACCAAGACCTTTTACATGCATATCAGAACAGTGATCCATTTCCCAAAACCATCAAGATAAACCCAACAATAATCTGGTAATTTGCAGCCTTGTGTGCCTCACTCGTCACAGCCATATGCTCAGCCACGTTGAAGTCACCTCTTTCGGGGCCATATCCACATCCGGCATGAATCGTATCTCTAACATCTCTTACAGTGGCCTTGTTGTAGAAGATGAAGTTGTTCAAAATGTGATCAACACAGTTGAGCACAAGGTGTGTCTCTGTGAGGCAAGCGCCATTGCAGAACTCGTCGGTTTTCTCTTTAGGAACATTCAGATCTCCACTCTCATTCAACCTATAAGACGCTTGGCAGCTGCTGTATACCTGAAAATTTGCCCAAATATGGAGTTTAAAGTTTACCAAAGATAAATCTCATCAACTGACCGCAGTGGTATTATGTTATCCGTAACTTAATCACATAAGTCTAATAGGATTTTTCGGTCTAACAAATCTGTCAATCCACATTGTAGACTAATTCTTGTGCTTTTTCAACACATAAGAATTACTAGGTGACTGTATTCTAGCATTAATTCTCAATGAACGATAAGAGTTTTGATGATCATATATATAGTTCTCAGTACTCAGACCCTCAAGCTAATAGGGATTTTACTTACATAGTTATCATTGAAACACAGCAAGGCTTTGGCAACAATTTGAGCTGGATCAAATTCTTGGCCACCGCCTGTTTGCGGTACGTCACCTGTTTCAGGCCCATCTTCATCTGCAGAACCTGTTAAAACAATACAGAAGTTTCTGTTTCAATGTTTTCGAAAAGAAAAATGAGGCAGGGGAATAAAAGTTTCTCTGTTACATACCGATTTTGCAGAAAAGAGAGATGTTGATCAAAGCTGCAGCTAAAACTAAGAGTTGGATTTTTGTTAATGCCATGACTGATATGGAAGAGAAAATGACTACACACCTTGGATCAAAATGTATTGTAGCCTTATGCCAACCTTACCAATATATAATGGGAGTTGCTAAATGCATTAGTGTTTTCTTAAACAAATTAAGAATGAATTAACCATTTGTTAAACTATGCGACTCATATACACTTTGACTAACTAAGCATAGCAAATTAAGATGAAAATTTCTCATCTACATGAATTGATAGTCACCTTGAACAGTCATAAAATGTACCTTTAGGATGCGAAAATGTAAGAAGTTGGTGAATTTACTTGGAAAATGGCCGGGAAAATTGGTTGATAGGTTTGCTGTTTGATTATAATGGGAAAATTTTGGGGGAATTAAAGAGAGGGCTAGAAGAGATAGAGCAGTTGGAGTGCAAGTCACCAACTTTCACTAGTCGAGGACTTTGTCATTGAGTATTAGTGTCAGAAATCAAACCTAAAATGCTATATACTTGCACTACAAGTTAGGTTGGCCAAAAGTAATATTTAGTTCACGGCCTAAGCAATACCATGCATAAACAGAAGTATTGTTTTGGTACTTCGGTAGTGAGACATATGGAAATGAGTTTCAAGAAAACATTACAGTTTGTCGATTCCCTTATACTCAAGGCTAAGTAAGAGTATTAGTGATAGGCAGATCGATCATGATGATTGGAACGAGCTTAACTGAGACTCTAAATTTTTTGAAGATTATGTAGACAGTTGAACACGCAAACGAAGATGAAGGCATTGAAATAGACGAATTACACCTGCTCAATCACCATGGTTCGCAGAACAAGTAACTCGATTGAAAAAAAATCGTTTTTTTGAGCTATTGTATGTAAGCAAAGAAATCAATCTAGCTTCAAACTGGACCCAGAATGCATATATGCCCTTCATACTTAAGATGAAGCATCAATGCTATTCCATCAGTATATTATCTTTCGATCCACTCTCCTGTATAAAGTGTCATTGCACATCTTACTAAAAGGTCTATACTCCATTATGCTCAAACCAGCCAACAGTTCTTGTAGTATGAAATTTTTTTAAGTGAAGTCCGTATGGTTATTTACCTTATTAATTGATGCTTTTTCGAAAAGAAAACATGTCAAATGAGATAAATTTTAGAGTAATGCTACATGAACCACCTAAAGCCCACCTTAGGTGGCGACTGAGGTGGCATAGCCACATCATCAAATTATAATTTCAAGTTTTTATGTTTGTATTTTCCTTAATTATGTTTTTTTTTCTTTTAACTTTGTTGAATACCTTTTAATCTTTTTTATTTGTTAAATCCTATTTTGTTTAGGGTTTTTTTTTCTAGCAGACGTTTTCTTCATCTTCTCTATTCTTCTTCTCCTCTTTCTTGTTTTCTAAAGCAAGTACAGATTATAAAACCATTGGATCTCATACATACGATTGCTATATATACATAGCCGCTTATAATAAGAAAGATTGAACCAAGTTCTCTGTAGGAAGAAGGCATAAAGCAAAAGAATGAAAATATGGTCTGATTGTCTGTTGGGGGCGTAGGGCTGCAAGAAAAGTCTAATTTCCATGTGCCAAAGGAAGAGCCTCTTTGGTGGATACGGGGGGTTCCAAGAGTGACTTGATCAAGCAACATGTTCGGATAGTAACTCAAATCCATGCCATCGATCTAGGCCTAAACCCTAATTCAAATATGGGTTTCGTGATTTCATACATAAGAAAAAAAACGAGTTGACGCCAGGTATTAATAGTCAACGATGCTTGCGAGGAAAACAAAATCTGATTGAGAGGGTGTTTGAACATTTAAATGGGGGAATGAGAATCGAATGTTGAGAGTAGGGATGAGATCAAGGATCGAGGAGAGGAGAACAACGTCATGACTCATGAAGGACTTTGCTCAGAGACCAAAAATTTTTTTTTGGAGAATCAAAAAGAAAGGAAATAATTTAGAAGATAAAATCATAAAACCAAGAAAGTAGAGAATAATAATAAAAATATATATATATATATATATAATAAAACATAAATTAAAGTTTAATGATGTGGCTACACCTCAGCCGCCACTTAAGGTGGGCTCTAAGTGGTTTACCAAAAGGTGGTTTACCTAGCATTACTCTAAATTTTATGAGATTCTCGTGATACAAGTTGATTGTTTTCTTTAAATGGTTTTGGTTACGGATTCAGCAGAAGTTGGACTCACAAAACTGACCACAGATTATAAAACAGAAAATGTCCAAGCGAGAAAACAAATTTACTCTTATTATTAAAAGCTAATTCACAATTGACTACATGCATCCAGCCAATTCCAACGAACATATAGGAACCTTTTATCATGAGCATCACTGCTCTCAATACAACAAACTACTTTCAGCTCTTCAACATCTGAATCTATGCCCCCCTACATCAAAATCAAAGAGAGAAAAATAGAATCAACAACAGTTAAAAAGAGAGCATAGATAGTACTACAAAACACTAGCTTTATTTGATTTCATGACTACATTTGGGAACTTACAAGGCTATCATGTCACTCAGATGTAGTACAAGCAGGTCTCCTGGGAGGGAGCTGCTGGTGCGGAGTTCTCTGCATATCGTCAGATTAACCGGGTTGGTTAATTTTGCGAATGAAAATGTTACAATTACTACAATAATTAATTATAAGGAAAAAGTAGACTTAAATGGTTCAAATTCTAAACCTGTAGTTTTGGTCGTAAGGTCTCCACTGATGCTGTTGATTTTGGATTCACCCCAGCACCTTGCTGTAATTCAACATACATACAAATGAATTTCTCTAAAAGAAAAGGGTATTTGTTTTCCTATTTTTGGTAGGAATAATTAGTACCTTGCATAGCGCCCAATCTGCTGAATCAAAGTAGGCACGTTCATGATCCTATAGGCAGATAGAGAAGTTTAGACATTTCATTTGGGTCATTTTCATAAATTCTGAGTGAATGAGTTTCATGGGCTAATTAGTTTACCTTTGTAATCAGAGGCTTCTTTTTTGGTGCTAGTCCTCCATACTTGTCAGCAGCCGTCGGTGCCTGTCATTGGTACCAAAAAGAGAGGTCATCATAAAATACTTTTTTAAATTACACAATTTCAGGTCTAATATACATATCAAGTTTACGTGACATCTCAAAGTCAAAACTATAAAGATAATAAGTTGAGCGGCTTTGTTATGTGATACGTTTATCCTACTAATTATATACGCATGTCATCTTTAGAGAAATCTTACGTGCGACAGCCGCACCACATATCATGTGAGACCCACCAGTCGCACAGCGACACGTGTTTTTTTTTTTTTTTCTACAGCTCTTCCCCCTCCCTCCCTCCCTCTTCTCCGGCCCTTCCTCCCTCTTCTTCGGTGAAACTGATCCGCTCCGATCAAAGCATAGCAGGCCCCTCTGCCCAGCCGCCGCCTAGAACCCCCACCGCCGCCTCCACCATACGGCTGACAACCTGCCGCCGTCGAGCTCGCCTCCACCAACCTGTGCAAATCACGCCTCCACCAAGAGAGAGGAAGGAAGAAGAAGAGGGAGGAAGAAGAAGAAGAGTTGTGAAAAAGCTTAGTCGGAGGGGATCGATTTCGCCGGAGAAGAGAGAGGAAGGAAGGAAGAAGAGCTGTGAAAGGAAAAAAAAAAAACACGTGTTGCTGTGCGACTGGTGAGTCACACAAAACACGTAGTATAGCTGTCGCACGTAAGATTTTCTCCATCTTTAAATAATGAAATTAAGACATAAGAACAACGAGATTTTAACCCATGAGTCGATTGTAGTGTTTTCTTCTATTTACAACAACGTTCGGCACGGGTCTTATGTGCTTAAATAATAGCGGCTGCAGTACTCCTCTACTTTACTCTGTGCAGACATTTGATTGTACCTACTGCCGACATTTCGAGAAACAAACATCAGCCATTGGTTGTAACGCTCATATTCCTGTCGTGTCAAGTTTCTGGCCGTAGATCTGTGACAACCCACTTGCAATAGCACAAACATACTAAGTAGGGGCCCCTCACTATTTCTCGTTCGCTGTCCTATTTACCCAAATCTTAAATTCCCATTTTTTCTGGGTAAGAAATCACAGATATTTTGGCTCACATTTACAACTCCTAACAGACTAACGGCATATGTATGCCGGGTGCTTGGCAAAAATAGGTAAGACATGTCAAAGAAAGCAAGAACTAGGAAAAAAAAACCAAAGAACATTAGAAATTTGAAACATACATGCTTAAAGTGTTTCGAGATCTTATACCGATCGATAATATAAATTTAAATAAACTACTCATGTCACATGATAAAATATAGAATATTAGATAGAATTATTCACTACATTCTAAAAGTATTGACATATTGAAAAACGAGTTTTATGGCATCTTAGTGAGAAAATATATTATTTATTAATTGAAAAAAAATTTAGATAATTACGTGTCTCGAACATTTAAGACTTCAACTCAATAACCCAAGAAAAAAATTGATTAAGTTGAATCTATGGACTATGGAGCCAAATGATAACACCGTGACCAAACAATATATATTATGACCAACTATATAGTTTTAGATTATGACCGTCTAGAAAGTAATTATTATTATTAGATTATGATAGCTATATATGATCTTCTAACTGAATTTTCTTCACAAAATTGGGGTCAGGAAACTTTCTTGCTACCCAATATAATTGAATACACAAATCATGGGGTTATGAAAAGGAAATGGAGGACAAATTATCAACAGAAAAATCTGCCACCTACTGAATTAAATTAAAATTAAAATGTAATTGCAACTGGGAATTGTATGTGTGGAGCATATGTCATGCAGTAATAGGACGGTTAGATATGCCATTAATAAAGCTCTGATACGTTTGAACCGACGCCATGGAATTGGTCTATGGTGTTTACGTTTCCCTCTGGTTTATTTTGAACCAGTCCAAAAACCCAATAGACAAACAAACAAGAAGAAGAAGATGAATATGTATAGGAGTATAATAGGATTAGAATAGCACCTCATGCTGTTGAACAGAGAAATAGTCTTGGCCTCTGTTGCAATCTGACATCTTAGCTCTCCTGCAAAAGATCGATCACGATTCACCTTAATCAATCATGGGATTCAAAGAAACAAACAGACAAAGCAAAAGGGTATACAAATCCAACACTGAAAATTGATGAAATCAGAGAGAGAGTGAGAGAGAGAGAGAGGAGGGAGGGAGGGAGGGGGCTAACAAGAACAATGCAGCAAAGACCAGAAATGAGAATGGGTACAGGAGTAAGAGTAGTAACTCATAATAAATATATAGGGGGATTCACAATCACAAGTGTGTCATAAAACCAGAAAAGGAAAAGAAATCAAAAAAAAAGAAAAGGAGGGTAATAAAGAAAGATAGAAAGGATCTTAGCATTACCTCGTGGAAGAGCAAAGTGAGAGATGCAACAGAAAAATCTAGGGCAAGTAGGTGAAAGAAAGGATCCAAAGGAAAAAAGAAGATGGATGAAGAAGAAGAATTGAGGTTGAGTGGGGAGGTGAGTAAGAATGTATTTGTATTTTGGTTTTGGGGGAGATATTTACATTTGAATGAGATAGCTAGACAGTACTGAAAGAGAGGCCAAAGCCTCCCAAAAGATAAAGAACTACTTGGTAAGTGATAGAGAAAGTTGGAAGCTATATATCTTACAATAAGCCCTGTGTAGTTGAGGATAGGATGAGGTTCAGGGATGGTGAAAATTTTCTAATGGGGTAGAAGATTTCAATTTTCAAATATAGTGATTAAGTATACTTTTATGGTTAAGAATAGTAATAGTAATAATTAACATATGGACTATATGGCTTGTTTTGTTGACATATCACAGTCGGTTGGTCCATGCCAAACACACACCAGGGAATTATCATACATGAAGATCATGTACTTACCGACAATCGATTCTTCTCTGGCATCAGATTTTTTTGTTCATTTTATATGTTTGTTTAACAATTATTATGTAATTGGATTAATCAAGTTTCTACAGATTGTATTTGTTGTGTGTTACCAAAATGATAGATTCTTTTATCTTGGTCTGACCAAAATTAGCAGATACATATATATATATATATGTATGTACCTTGGCAATAATATTGAGAGAAATTTTAAATACACACCTCTAATCTCTTAATACACACCTTTATTATTTTATGTTTCTATTAAGATTTTATAAGTAACCTAAATGACCAAAACAAACATATATTATTAAAAAAAATAATATCACGATAGAAGTATTCTTTTCTAACATCTTCTACCCTAAAATACGTCGAAAACACGTCTTCTCTCCTAACCCCAACTTTCTCCATAATTCATTTGGGTTGTCTTTTTTCTTTTTTCTTTTTTTCTTTTTTTTTTTATCTATATCAGCTTTAGTTTGATCTTGCAGATCATATTGTCATGTACTGCATCTTTATCATGACATGTTTTATCGAATAACTAGCTATCTATGTTTAATAGCTACTGTACTTCTGCAGTTCTACTACCTTGTGAATTTTGAAAACTTGTATTGGTGATTTAGAGTAGCTTGTGAATCTTGAAAACTTGTATTGGTGATTTAAAGTTCAGATATAACAATAATCATTTGATTATAAATTGAACAATGATAACCAAAAATTTCTAACAAAAATTAGATGAAATAATATGTAAAAAGTGGTACCAAATAGTATATATATTGATTATATTAAATAATAGAATATTTCATAAATTAATGGTATTTTAGGTAGTTTGGGATGTGTATTAAGTATAATACTAAAATGAAAAACTAAATAGGTGGTGTATTAAGTAAGAGGTGTGTATTAAGATATTAGGGGTGTGTATTTAAAATTTCTCTAATATTGACCAGAAAACAGTATTGGAAATATATATTCCTCATTATATATATCAACTCTATTCATTAGTCAATTAATGTGATTAGTATACATTCTAAATAAAACGGTATTAAGCACTTGACAATTAGGGGCAGAAAGTATATGTAATTTGACCTTTCAATGGAGCCGGATTCCTACTCTTACGAATGCTTAACTTCCTTACTCGTAGCGTAGAAAAGAAACTCAGAAAACTAAAATATCCTTAACAATTTTGACTCTCTCGCAATGCAAACCTCTATTTGAATGATCCATTTTGTCTTTTACGGCCTATCACACCTAATTATTTCCTACTAATCATGCAATTGTAGTACAGAAAAAGAAACTAGACACCTATAAAAGACTCACATAGATGTAAAAATTCTTTAGGAAGGGCAAGCACATAAAAGACTCACATAGATTTACTCATCCCCAACCCAGAACAAAATTTAAAAAAAAGGAGCCCAAACTCTACCACTGAAGCCGGACCCAATCATAAATCATAGAGCTCAGCCGCTCAGCCGCTCAGCCCCCTCCCCCCCCCCCCAATAACAGAAACTTCCTCCACCGCCGATATTGATTCGGTGGCCAGCCTCTCTGGGCAACCATCACCATCCAAATTCTGCCAAGCAAATGCCACGAATTCGAGCCGCTGACGACTGTAGACCCGTTGTACAGCCCTAGCTCAATATATATAGTTGCATGACTTGCATCAAGTGCCTACCACATGGAGCTAGATTTTGTACATTTAATCAAAATATCTATGTTTAAACTCATTATTTAGGGATTTCGAATACAAAAGTTCAATCAAATATGCAATCATTTAATCGTCTAATTATACCAAACAAAATGTCGATCAAAAGTACAATAATGGAGAATGTTGAAAAACACAAACTAGAGAGAATCATGATGCCGAAATAGTGAATTACAATCAATCAGAATGTGTATCACCATAATTTCACAACCCGTGAAGTGACTGATATATATGTCCCAAGCTACTACTCTACAAATGCCTGGAAAACTCAACAAAACCAAAAGAATCTCCATACCAATTCATTGAATTGGTACTCTGCATTACTGCTCAATCTGAAATAGTATCTTCCTCGATGTGGAGTGTGTAGTCCTGAAATACACACATTACTATAGTAGACCTGAAACTATATGTTGGTAGATAGAGCTTTCTTCAAATGAAGAACATGAACCAATTTCAATCCAAGTTGTGAAGATTCAATTTTTGTTTTCCTCAAAATGATACAAACACTACCTGAATCTGGAAAAGTATTCTGAATAATTCAAAAGAAGTATTTATTTCAAACCTTGCTCAAAACTATTATATTGTGTCGTCTTTCCTTCACCAGTCTGGTAGACTTTTCCACCTTGATAGGGGAAAAGGAAGACTACTATAGCTAGGAACTAATTGATACTATGATATAATAATGAGTGTCACTATCAAATTTCTTTTCTTTTGTTTTGATAGTTCTGAATTATGATCTAATTTCTCCTACATTGGCTTCAACGGAGATGTGATGCTCCAGATCTCCAATCTGAAGCTTATGTTCACCAATCGGAATTCTTTGAATCCCAAACTGGTCTACAACGCTGAGGTGCTTGCAGACATGGACATCAAACTTGACCCGTTTTTGAGACCCGGCGACAATATGGACCTTGTGAAAGCCCACCAATTGCTTGTTTACGGCCCATTTCCCCGAAGGCGGACTTGAGAACACTAGAAGAGTGTGAGTTCCATCCCTAGCTCCGGTGTTTTTAACATCAACATGAAGAGCAAGTGAGAGTGGATTGCAATTTGTGTGGCTGACTCTCACAGCACTGCTTAGCATGGTTGAGTTTGTGGTGGCACTTAGACTTGTGAGGGGTACCGACACCGATGTGGGAACTTGGGCTAGTGAGTGGCGGAAGGTAGTGTAGCTTAAGCCGAGACCGAAGGGAAATACCACCGGACCTTTGTAAAACCGGTACGTCCTACCGGGGTAGCCTCTGCCGGCACGCATGGCCATGTTTGTCATTGGCACTTTGGATACATAGTCTTGAGGGTACCATGTCATTGGTAGCTTCCCACCTACACAAACAAAAGTTACAAAACATTAGCTGCTTAATTATTGATGAATTTAGTCTAAAAGTGTTGGTGTTTTTCAATGTCCCATAAAATAAAAGGGTGAAGATAGATGTAGTACTTGGATTGGTAGTACCAAACAGCACATCAGCCATTGCAGTTCCTCCTGCTTGACCAGGATATCCAACCCAAATTATGGCTCCAATTTTTGGGTCGTTCTTAGCAAAAGACATGTCAATTGGGCCACCGGACATCAAGACCAGTATGGTTGGGCCTCTAGAGGCCTGAGCCACTCTCGACACAAGCTCTTGTTGGTGTCCTGGCATGACCAGGTCGGTCCTATCCCGAAATTCTGCTTCAATAGATTGGTCGAGGCCCATCACTAGGACGGTCGCTTCGGCCTGCCTGGCTGCAGCCTCAGCTGCCCCAAATAGTTGGTTAGTGGTGCAAGCAACATTAGTGCACCCTTGTTGATGAATGGTCTTTGTGTACCTCCCAATTCCTTGCAGGGGAGTTGTGTAGCCACATGCAACACCTACACACAATTACGACAACGTAGGTATGGTAAAATAATTCTCAAAATATTACCAATTTTTACCAATTTTACTAGGCTTACCGGCATAGTTTCCTATCATCGTTTCGGTAACATCCGAGTTGGGCCCAATTACGGCAACTGTATGGTGACGCACAGTAGATAGAGGCAGCGTGTGCCCATTGTTTTGAAGCAAAACAATGCCTTGCCTAGCAGCCTCTAGTGCCAACTCTTGGTGGGCCAGTGTGCAAACATCCCTTGGGCCCAAGTTTCCATATTGTTGGGCTGATGGTTCGCCATCGAACATCCCGAGTCTCATTTGGACTGTAAGAGTGTTTGCTAGCGCATAGTCCACATTGATCTCTGGTAGCAGGCCGGCCTTTATAGCACCCTCCGTATGGATCGCAAGGAACGGCCCACAATCCAGGTCCAAACCCGCTTTAATCGCCTCCGCCGCCGCCTCCTCCGGTGTCCTGGTGTAATGTTGTTGGTCGTAAAACACTCCCACCGAGTCACAGTCGGAGACTATGTACCTGAATTTGGATCCATAACCAAAATCTTAGGAAAAAAAATACAAATACGAAGAGACTATAGCAATAGGAAGGTGAAACGAATAACTCACCCATTGAGCTTCCATTCCCCACGGATCGTGTTCTTTAGGAGATCAGGGTCAGCACAAGTAGGCTTTCCATTAACTTGGTTGTATGAACACATGACACTAGCAACCTTTCCTTCTAACACACATCCTCTAAATGGCACGTCATATGTGTCTGCCAAGTCTTGCTTGCTAACCTGCATAAAAATCTCGTATGTTATGTTATGAAAGTGTCAATGTAGTCAATAAATTTAGTGACACTTAACATTTTTTTACCCGGGCGTTAAAATGGAAGCGATCGACACCATTCCAATTGTCGAGATCATAGGCAGTGTAATGTTTGCAACAGGCAGCAACCTTAAGCCGATTTCCGGCTCCGTCGCCTTGGAGACCCTTGACATAGCTAGCAGCATACTTAGCAGCCAAGACAGGGTCTTCCCCAGGAGTCTCTTGTCCTCTTCCCCATCGCGGGTCACGGAATATGTTCACGTTAGGGCTCCAATATGTCAAACCAGCTTGGCCTCCATTGTACATTGCTCTTGCTTCATCAGACACCACCTGAAATAGTAACATCCAGTCAAAAACAATTCACCGTGGATAAAAATTTGTTAGCATATTCTCATAACTTCCCTTTTTCCTGTTCAATGAAAGAAACTTGGTAGCTTTCTTAGAACATTTTTGGAATGAGCTTGTTATTTATACAAAGTTTGAATGCATACCAATAATATGATAGGGTTACGGGACCCCAAGGTTTTCCATAACTAAATAATTCTTGCACCAAACCGATTGCAACGTGTTGCACACATCAATAATCATGCATAGACATTTCGGTCTCTTTGGAAACTCTCTTTGGCAACTTACAAAAGTAAGGTGAAGTATATATGGTGATGAAGGAGGAAATTATTAGCAACTTTTTTGGTGGGATTATTGTTATGACTTAGCATTCATGTTCATTATGTGCTTTCAAAAGCCAAGCACCACTAACAACCCCAGAAATTGCCTAGCTACTAAAAACGTCGTTTATTTTGTTGTTACATCATGGTTTTGAGCACTAAAAACGAATCTAGCCTTACCAGCCAATTATCTCTTTTCATTTATCTCCTATCCAAATCATGATAATTAAGCAACTAACAATACATATAGGTAGTTCACGCAATTTATTCCATTCTATCGGTTCCTGATGATTGATTAAAGATAAAAGCTTTAGCCATGCAAAGTGTGACCTCTCTATCTTCAGCATTCTCCAATTCTCACTTTAATATACCAAATCGGTTTAAAACTAAAATAGAAACAGATATGACAATTGTTCACATGTGTGACACATAGGAATCATACCCTAATAAGTCCAAAATGATGGTAAATATGTTAAAGTAATTCGGCCTTTTGTTCGTGTTGTTTTCTAACTTTAATCATTGAACAGAAAACTAAGGGTAAGGTAATAATGTATTCCGGGTCTCAATATGTTATGGTACGTACAATATATGATAGAACAGTGTCAGACAACAAAACCGGAATGTGAATAATATTCCGACTATGTTAGTGAAAAAGTAACAATATATAGAAGACTCAAAATGTAAACTGTATCACCTGTCCGATTTCTTGCCAAAGTGATTGATTGAAGGAAGCGGCGGTGGTGATGACTTGGGGGAAGCTAGTGGCTCCCGGAAAAGCCCCGCCAAACTTAGTTCCGGGGCCGACATTGGAGACGCCGTGAAGCGCCTCCGACCACCACTCGTAGCCCTGAATGCCAAGCCTCGGCACAGCTATGGCATTGTTCACCAGCAGCCTAATCTTCTCCTGCAGTGTCAGCCGTCCGATCAGGTCCTGAACCCTGACGTGGACCGGCACCCTAGTCCTGCAGAACTTGAACCCTCTCGTTAACGGGTTCCGGGGGTCGCACGCAAAGGGTGGACGCGCATGTACCAGATTAAACAACAATGCTGATACACAGAGAACAAGAGCAAGAAGGGAAAGCTTGTTATTGTAACCAGAAGCCATGCTTGTTTTTCTTCCTTTCTGGGTTTTGTGTGGAGAAGTGAGAGCGCGGTGTGCGTTATATATAGAGGAAGGTTGCGTTTAGAGGATGGTTACAATGTTAGAGTGAGAAAGAGAGAGATAGAGAGAGAGAGGTTGAGAGAGGTCGATCATGATGATTGAGTCTCCACGTAGAGTGATGTTAACTTTGAAGCTAACCAAAACAGAGCAGTGAGAGGAGAGGAGAGTGAGAAAGAGAAAGAGAAAGGGATCGAGTGAAAAGGAAAACAGAAAGATAGAGAGGAGCAAGTGGTGGATGAGTGTGTCAGTGTAACACGCAGTTGGCACTGGGTGGTCACTTTGGCTAAGAGAGACCTATAGTCGCTTCTAAAATAAATAAACTATATCGGCCATAACCATATTAGCAGCAAAATGGCAATAAGGATAAAAAAGATTGTTGATCACGGACCAGAGAATCTCTCCCTCTCTCTTTTTTAGTTTTTTTAGGTACTTATACAATAAGGGTACGTCTGCTCTACTTCTCTGTGAGATTAGCTGGGAAAAATAAGAGAAAAAACATTAAAACTACAGGGTTTTAGGGAATATGCATGGTTATTTGAGATTTCAGCAAGATCAGATATAAGCTAGCCCCAGAATTTGTTGCCAAACAAAAGGAGGTTTAGGTTACTTGCAAAAAGTTTGATTGTGAAAGCTAATGAACATGGTGTTAATTTGTAGTAAGTATTGGATACATGCAGATCAGTTTAGGATATAAGCATCATCGATCACTGGTTAGTTTTACAGAAGGAGTAGCAGGTTTGTTTATGCTCGTGACTTTACTATAGTGCAGTTCACGACCTACATAGAAGAAGGAAAGCCAATCCCGTGAAGTTTCTACAGAAGCAATTGTCTTCTTTCGTAGGGTTACTCTCTGCTTGTGAGCTGCGTGGCTTCTGGGTTAAATATGTTTCTTCTTCTTGATTATGAAATGAATTACGTTTCCTATATGTATTATCATTGCATTTAATCTGTAGCGACTGATGTGCTGGGAGAATGATCGTGATCGTATTGTAGTCAAGGCTCATGGCCCATGATTGTGTAATGTGTGAGTAGGAAATCGATTTTTTTTCATGTTTAAATATTTTATATGGTATTGGCACCTATGATAATGATAAACAACTTGTCTTGCCGTGCCAAAGGGAAAACCTAAGGGGCAGAAAACCTATCGCCGTCTTGGCTGTGTTACCGAAGGCTCTGCAAAAGTCGGAATAAGAGAGCAGTACTCGTCTTGGGGTGGGCTTACTACTTAGAAGAGTGCGTATGTACGGTGAATGATGGATATAGGAATTTATCGAATATATGATGGGATGAAGATACTTTGTGAAAAAAATGTCCTCCTACTTTATTCAGGAAACGAAAATTGATAGGCTAGTTGCTTTGGGAAGAGGGGAATGACCTAATACATGGTGGAGATAAACTATTGAGTGCACCATAAGATTACCATTTATTCGAAGATGATCTAGAGTGCTTGTCATTTCTTTCGGCCGTGAAGAAAATTCTCATTTGTTTAGGTTCTTTTATATAAGTACGGATCACAATTTCTTGTATAGTAGAAAGGTAGAAATGAGATATGGTATGTAATCAAAAGCATATGCTTATACAACTTTCGGTTTTACTAGTTGTTTAATTTACAAGTAATGTTAGTCATATTCTATAATTAATCATGGCAAAACCAATGCATCAGCAAGTAGTTCGCATAATATTGGATATTGTATATTGACAATACATACACTGATACACGTAACTATACTGGATATACATGCATACAAAATATGGGGCCTTGCTATGTTCCATTGGAATAGGACTTTGCCATCACAAAACTGGCCTATCACACACCAGAACCATTTAAACAAATAATTGATCTCAAATTTGTTCTCTTTGATCTCAAATTTGTTCTCTGTACAGCGCCAAATGGATAATATTTTCTTGTCTTTCTGAACAAAGAGGATAATGTTTAATATCACAGATACAACATTAATTAAGAAGGCCAAGGATTTAGCTAACAATCGATCGGTTCTGCAACTTGGGTATACACCAGTCTATTGCATCATAATATTATCGCCATTAATATGGCAAATGCCGACCTCATTCCGAAGGTAAAATGACTAATCTCCAATACAAAATCAAGCTAAGCATCATGTACGCATGCATCAGTATTTTAGAATATTACAGATAAAACCAGAGAGTGTGTGTGTGTATTCTGAGGGGCTTGATGTTTCAACAGAACCGGTGGTTATGATCTTTGATATCCCCATACCTCAAGTTGGCTAAAGCTAGCTCTTATTGTTTTACACAGTCCAATTCATACGCATGTACTTCTTTTCAATCTGTTATGAATACGAACTTGAGTTTGTCTATCAACTGTTTCGATCAGAATAGAATTGATCGATCGACGATGAAGTTACAGAACTCTAAACTTGAGTATTATTATACGCTGGTGTTAGTTTTTAGTTTTTTTCCTAGTTCTTTATAAATCTTCAGCAATATCCATCTTATTCGTACATGTTGTTGTCATTGTCAATTAACCAACCTTAGTGTCACAACCCGCCAAGTTCCTTGGGCATATTTGGAGCAAACATTGCCCAAGGATAATTTTCGGAGCACACTAGAGTGTTCTAGAACGTTGTGGGAAGCCTCGGAGGTGTCCGGATACATTGGGAAGTCGCTAGGAGACTATGGAATTCTCTAGAATCTTTGAGGAGGCTCAAGCAACTAGAGATCCCTAAAACTCTCTAGAACACTCAAGGCCTTGTATAGATATTTTAGGACTTCCCTAGAGACATGTAGAAGTCTCTAGACTTTGTCTTTATTTGTAAAGTCCTAGATTACTCTAGAACTTTAGGCAAAGGGAAGGATGCCTATAAATAGGGAGACACCCCTCTCATTTTGAACATAGAGAAAACATTGCATTACCAAGCCTTGTAAAGCATTCTTAAAGCTTAATACAAGTTCTTGCTTTCTAAGTGTTCTTCTTGTCTTCTTTCGATTGTTCTAGCCAAGTGTTGTGTGTGAGTAAGGCTGACTTAGCGCAAGGAGGGTGCTAAGGCCGCACGAGTAGCTTAGGAAAAGTAAGCTCGTGACAGTTAGTATCAGAGCAGAAGTTCGATCGGAACCTCGCTCGACACAATGGTAAAACACGGCGCTACCAAAGGTGCAACAGGATCCAACCCTTCCGAGGAAGTTACGCAAAGGGGAAGTCGCGACGAGCATGTCAACCCTGATGTTCTAAGGCGGGAACGGTCTAAGGACATGATCTCTGCTTTCGACTCACGCCTATCTCAGGTGGAGGAGGGCGTGAGTGGCATGGAGGCCCAGGTGGATGATCTAAGCCAACGGGTAGACGGCTTAGAGGCGGAGGATGCTGCCATCCACACTGTGATCAAGGGCATGTTGGCCCAGCTAGAGGAGTCCTTGCGGTGCGAGATGGCGAAGATTCGCGAGGAGTTCATGGGGGAACTCACCAAAATGCGTCAAGTCCACGAGAAAGAGTTGAATGGCACGCTTGCACGCATGGAGGAGATGCATGGGGACTTGGTCCTATGCAAGCACGCATTAGCTACGGGAGTCGGCACCAGCGGTATTGTGGAGGCTAAGCGCATCGAGGTGCCAAAGCCTAAGAGTTTCAGGGGCTCGCGCAACGCTCGTGAAGTTGATAACTTCTTATGGGGGCTAGACCAATACTTTGGAGTCGTAGGCATCACTGAAGAGGACGCCAAGATTAGAACCACGGCTCTCTACCTCACCGACACTGCCATGTTATGGTGGAGGAGAAGGCGAGGAGATATTGAGAAAGGTACGTGCACCATCGACACCTTTGATGACTTCACTAGAGAACTCAAGAGACAATTTTGTCCCGAGAATGCCGAGGATGAGGCAAAAGCTCGCTTGCGAAGGCTCAAGTACTCGGGGTCTATTCGGGATTATATTAAGGACTTCACCAACTTAGTGCTTGAGATTCCCGATTTACCCGACAAGGATGCTCTCTTCAATTTTATGGATGGTCTCCAACCATGGGCTAAGACCGAGCTAAGGCGACGTGGGGTGCAAGATCTTGCTACCGCTATAGTTGTGGCCGAAAGCCTAATCGACTACACTAGTCCAAAGGAGTCCACAAGCAAGCCGAAGGAAAAGAAGAGTAGTTATGCCAAAGGTGGAGGAGACAAAGGCCAACGCAAAGACGAGCCCCGTCAAGATAACTATGCGGCAAGAAGCAAAGACAAAGGCAAGCAAAAGGATATGAGGAGTTCAAAGCCCAACAACAACAAGTGCTTCCTTTGTGATGGGCCGCATTGGGCTAGAGATTGTCCGCAAAAGAGGGCACTAAGTGCACTCTTAGGGAGTCATCAAGGTGAAACCGAGGGCGGCGACGAAGGTGTAAGCATGGGGTCGATGCAATTACTCAACGTAATTCGATCGACACCCAAAGTCCAAGCCAAAGGCCTACACTTCGTCGTCTTGACAATTGGAGGGAAGTCAATGTCCGCAATGCTCGATACGGGGGCAACCCACAATTTCATCTCGATTGAAGAAGCCCGAAGGCTAGGGCTACGAGGGAGTGATGGAGGGGGCTTCATCAAGGCGGTTAACTCACCCGCCCGACCAATTCAAGGTGTGATTCGAGGAGTCAAGACTACCGTGGGGGCATGGTGTGGAAACTTAGACTTCTCGATTGTTCCAATGGATGACTATAAAGTCGTCCTAGGGTTAGAATTCTATGATCAAGTCAAGGCCATACCGGTGCCGTTAGCCAATAGCATGTGCATCATAGATGGCGACAAGGCGTGCGTTGTGCCGACAAAGAGAGACGCCAAGTAAGACTTGAAGGTGTTGTCGGCACTACAATTCAAGAAGGGCGTCAAGAGGGAAGAGGAGAGCTACCTAGCCATCCTCAAGGAGTACGATGATGAGGAGCCGAGGCCACAAGACGACATGCCCAAGGAGGTAGCCAAAGTGCTTGAAGAGTTCAAGGATGTGTCACCATCCGAGTTACCCAAGAGACTACCACCAAGGAGGGAAGTCGACCATGCAATTGAGTTGGAGCCGGGAACCAAGCCGCCCGCCATGGGCGCATACCGCATGGCACCACCCGAGTTGGCGGAGCTAAGGAGGCAATTGAAGGAGTTATTGGACGCGGGATTCATTAGACCTTCAAAAGCACCCTTTGGTGCCCCGGTCTTGTTTCAAAAGAAGAAAGATGGTTCTCTTCGCATGTGCATCGACTATAGGGCGCTCAACAAGGTCACGGTGAAGAACAAGTACCCCATCCCTCTCATTGCCGACTTGTTTGATCAATTGGGGCATGCACGTTACTTCACGAAGTTGGATATTCGATCGGGGTATTACCAAGTGCGCATAGCCGAGGGTGATGAACCAAAAACCGCGTGCATCACAAGGTATGGTTCTTACGAGTTCTTGGTTATGCCCTTTGGTCTAACAAATGCACCGGCGACGTTTTGCACCTTGATGAATAAGATATTCCACTCTTATCTTGATCGGTTTGTGGTCGTCTATTTAGACGACATTGTGGTGTATAGCCAAACCTTGGAGGAGCATGTAGAGCACTTGAGGGAAGTGTTCAAAGTGCTAAGGGAAAATGAGCTATACATCAAGAGGGAGAAGTGCTCCTTTGCAAAGAACGAGGTGTTGTTCTTGGGGCACAAGATCAAGGATGACAAGCTTATGATGGAGGATTGCAAGGTACATGCCATCCAAGAATGGGAGCCACCCACCAAGGTACATGAGTTAAGATCTTTTCTTGGGTTAGTGAATTATTACCGCCGTTTTATCAGGGGATATTCGGCAAGGGCCGCTCCACTAACCGACCTTCTCAAGAAAAACAAGGCATGGGAGTGGACGACAAAGTGCCAAGAAGCCTTTGAAGACTTGAAGAAGGCAATATGCGAGGAGCCCGTGTTAAGCCTACCCGATCACACCAAGCCATACGAGTTACACACCGATGCTTCTGACTTTGCCATTGGAGGCGTGCTCATGCAAGAAGGACATCTGGTTGCCTATGAGAGTCGGAAGCTTAACGACATGGAGTGTCGCTACACGGTGCAAGAGAAGGAGATGACGGCCATCATCCATTACCTTAGAGTGTGGCGGCACTACTTGCTTGGGACAAGGTTCGTAATCATGACCGACAACGTGGCGACAAGCTACTTTCAAACACAAAAGAAGCTAAGTCCGAAGCAAGCTCGATGGCAAGATTTCTTGGCGGAGTTCGACTTTGTCATGGAATACAAGCCGGGAAAGGTGAACGTGGTAGCCGACGCACTAAGCCGGAAGGCAGAATTTGCAAGCATATCGCAAGTCACTAGCCCACTCTTGAACAAGATCAAGGAGGGACTCAAGGCGGATCCACAAGCACAAAGTGTCATCGCCTTGATAAAGGAGGGCAAGACACGAAGGTTTTGGATGGAGGAAGACCTCCTATACACGAAGGGCCGCCGCATCTATGTGCCAAAGTGGGGCAACTTGAGAAGGGAGCTCATGAAAGAATGTCATGGCTCCAAGTGGGCCGACCATCCGGGAGTAAGGCGCACACTTGCCTTGTTGAAGTCCACCTATTATTGGCTAAGGATGCGCGATGGAATCGAGGAGTATGTGAGGATATGTCTTGTATGCCAACAAGACAAGGTAGTCCAACAACAGCCGAGGGGCTTGCTCGACCCCTTGCCCATTCCCGAGAGACCATGGGAGAGTGTCTCTATGGACTTCATCACTTGTTTGCCAAAGTCCAAGGGGTTTGGGAGCATTATCGTGGTGGTGGACCGATTTAGCAAGTATGCAACCTTCATGGCCGCATCAGCCGATTACACGGCCGAGGAGACCGCTAAGCTATTCCTTAGCAACGTGGTCAAGTTTTGGGGTGTTCCGAAGAACATTGTGAGTGACCGAGACCCACGCTTCACCGGAAGGTTTTGGACGGAGCTTTTCAAGATGCTTGGGTCGGACTTAAGCTTTTCAACAAGCTTCCACCCACAAAGTGATGGGCAAACGGAGCGCGCTAATGCTCTCTTGGAGCTATACTTGCGGCACTATGTGAGTGCCAATCAAAAAGATTGGGCCAAGCTTCTTGACGTGGCACAATTTTCTTATAACTTGCAACAAAGCGAGGCCACCAACAAGAGTCTTTTTGAGATTGTCTTGGGACAGCAACCAATGACACCTCTTTCCCTTGCCACTTGTTACGAGGGAAAGAGTCCCGCCGCATTCAAGTTTGCCAAGTCGTGGCACGAGCAAAAGGAGTTAGCTCGCGCGGCGTTGCATAAGGCCGCCTCAAGGATGAAGAAGTGGGCGGATAAAAAAAGGAGTCACGTGGAGTTCAAGGAAGGGGACCTTGTACTCGTGAAGCTCTTGCCACAACAATTCAAAGCCTTTAGGAAGGTGCATAAAGGCTTGATACGCAAGTATGAGGGGCCGTTTGAAGTTATCAAACGTGTGGGCAAGGTTTCATACAAGCTTCATCTTCCGCCCAAATTGAAGATACATCCGGTCTTCCATGTAAGCATGTTGAGGCCTTACAATGAAGACGTGGAAGACCAATCAAGGGGAATTTCGCATCGGGCACCAACGGCAGTTGTCACCTCCTTTGACAAGGAACTTTGACAAGGAAGTAGACGAGATACTTGCGGACCGCGTCATCCGGCGTCGAGGCGTGCCAAGCTACAAGGAGTATCTCGTCAAGTGGAGAGGGTTGCCCGATACGGAGGCAAGTTGGGAGTCCGAGGATTTGCTTTGGCAATTCAAGGACAAAATCCAACGCTACCATGAGCAAGATGCGACGAGGGCGTCGCGGACTTAGGTGGGGGAGAATGTCACAACCCGCCAAGTTCCTTGGGCATATTTGGAGCAAGCATTGCCCAAGGATAATTTTTGGAGCACACTAGAGTGTTCTAGAACGTTGTGGGAAGCCTCGGAGGTGTCCGGATACATTGGGAAGTCGCTAGGAGACTATGAAATTCTCTAGAATCTTTGAGGAGGCTCAAGCAACTAGAGATCCCTATAACTCTCTAGAACACTCAAGGCCTTGTATAGATATTTTAGGACTTCCCTAGAGACATGTAGAAGTCTCTAGACTTTGTCTTTATTTGTAAAGTCCTAGATTACTCTAGAACTTTAGGCAAAGGGAAGGATGCCTATAAATAGGGAGGCACCCCTCTCATTTTGGACATAGAGAAAGCATTGCATTACCAAGCCTTGTAAAGCATTCTTAAAGCTTAATACAAGTTCTTGCTTTCTAAGTGTTCTTCTTGTCTTCTTTCGGTTGTTCTAGCCAAGTGTTGTGCGTGAGTAAGGCTGACTTAGCGCAAGGAGGGTGCTAAGGCCGCACGAGTAGCTTAGGAAAAGTAAGCTCGTGACATTAGGCTGTCTTGTAATGAATTTGCAGCTTCAACGTACACTACTCTTTCTTCTCTATCTTATTCGCTGGATTAGATGATTGATCGGTTGGCTACTTTGTCATTTTGAATAGACAGGTTCTGTGACAATTAATCAGAACCTGAGAAAACAAAGATCGACAGTTGGACTCCTAACTGGATCAGTATCATGGTATGGTCCACGCAACCCTACCCAGCTCTCCTCCATGGCGTCCCTCAGCTTTAGATTATTGACTCTAAGCAAGAAAGAATTGAACACACTTGACTCATTTCATAATATCAGTGGAATTCGAACTCATGACTTTTCCGGTATACATTCACTTGATCAAAGTTCACCGAAGGAGACGTCCCTCTAACCATTTCGATTATATAATAAAAGAAAGAAGAAAAACCGGTCATCCATGCATGGATGAGATCGACGAGCGATCCTTTGTGGAAGGATGAGGGGAAGTGGTTCTGATGGGGCTTGAAACATGCAGCATCAGCATGGGGCTTAAGAGTCTTATCCTTAAAAACCAATCAATCAGGGCAAAGGAGATAGCTTTGCCAGGTAGCTAGCTAGCCAGCCTTGCTTATCCTCTTTAGTAGTTGCCCGCAAGTTTGGAGTTCGTTTACAATTGGTTGACTTGTACATCAAATTCTGTTATGAAAATAAATGCATTACCTGCAGTACAGGTAAAAACTGTTATGTCTGCGCGGCAAGCTCACCATCCCCAGCAGCCTCTATCTTGGTATAGTTCGAACTTCAATGTATCAAACCGGTTTGTTCAGTAAACTTCTGAAACGGTTGGGATGATCATCTCCTTTTGATTAAGCATGCATTGTTTGCTCCTGAGCTTGGAAATCTCAGGGATAAGAAATGCAGTACTGTGATGTTGTTATGCAGGCACAAGTTAGTTATTGGCATCATAGTCTTCCCTTGCAAAGCAACCACAAGCATTATCTTCGTTTCCCTTCAATCGTTTTCTATTTTTCCATTGTTTACAGAACAAGGTAAAAGAGTTTTTCACAAAGTTAAGAGACAAAGGAATGAAAAATCGTTAATTTACACTCTAGTCCGGATCAACATGACAATATTGGGCTTTGTTGCACACTATCATCTCTCTGAATAGTTTGCAAACCACTCGATGTGATCTGTATACATTTCAAGTCTCATGATCCATCCTGAAAATACCCATTTCATTTCATGTAGTCCAAGTGACCCAATATTAACATTGACACAAATGCTGCAAGCTCTTATTGGCTTTTGCACAAATGACAAACATCATCATACAGTTTATAACTTGCTCATCTTCTTGACAGGTCCCAACTCTTCGGCCTTTGCCCTCAGCAAATGCTTCTGTATCTTTCCAGTAGCTGTCTTTGGTAATGGTCCGAACACCACAGATTTGGGAACCCAATAAGCCGGCATCTTTTCCCGGCAGAACTTCATTATATCTTCTGCTACACGCTTTTCATCGGACTTATTCACACCTGACTTCAATGTCACAAAAGCACAAGGAGACTCTCCCCACTTCTCATCTGGCCTTGCAACCACTGATACCTCCAATATGGCTGGGTGCTGATACAAAGTATTCTCTACCTCCACGCTACTGATATTCTCACCTCCTGATATGATAATGTCTTTTGATCTGTCTTTGATTTCTATGTATGAATCTGGATGTTTCACGGCAAGATCACCAGAATGAAACCATCCATTAGCAAAAGTTTCCTCATTAGCCTTCGGGTTTTTTAAGTAACCCTTCATAACAAGATTACCCCGCATCATTATCTCTCCCACGGTTTTTCCATCTGCAGGAACAGGTTCCATAGTGCGAGGGTTCAGAACATCTAGTCCCTCCAAACCAATGTACCGAACACCTTGACGCGCATTTAATCGTGCTTGGCTTTCAGGGGGAAGGGAGTCCCACTCAGGCTTCCATGCACACACTGTGGAGGGGCCATAAGTTTCGGACAGACCATAAGTGTGGGTGACTTTAAACCCCCTTTGGGACATTCCAAACAGAACAGAAGGTGGAGGGGCAGCACCAGCTGTCATTACGCGTACAATATGAGGAAGAGGGAGGATAGTCTCGTCTTGTGGAGCATTGACAATGGTGTTGAGCACCACAGGCGCAGCACAAAAGTGAGTCACAGCATACTTGTGTATCGCTGAATAGACTGCCTTGGCTGAAACCTACGAGATGGGAAAAAGTAAGTTTTGTATCAACATCCCTTGATGAAAAAAACAGCAAATATGTCCGCATCCTGTACTGAGATGAATAGCCACCAATAACCAAGCATTGGCTACAGATATATATAAGAACATAAGAAATAAAAGTTGAAGCTCAGTTCTGAAGCTTAAGAGGTTTGGAACCAAACATAATCTTCCATTAAAACATTATAGATCAATGCCACATGTAAAAATGTGACATTACTTTACTGCAGCTCATTACGAAAGTACCGAATCGCCACTAGCTACAAGCTCCAAGGAGTGTCTTTATATAGGTGTTTAGTTATTAAAAGATTCCTACCACATATGCCAATAGGCTGCAACATGTTTCATTCATTCTGTCAATAATGAATTAATGATCATACACATACAATTATGAGTCTTTCATATTTTAAATCTGCATCAATGACTCCATCAACTAATCAACTATAAACAGTAAAGCTATAACACCTAATGATGGGACATCAGTAACATATCTTTATACAGAACTTAACATAGATCATTTGCAATTACCAAACATCAGTAGTTTACCTGTCGAAGGCATATGTTTGTCCCACAAAGAGCTGCAAGTGCCCAAGTGTAACACCAACCATTGCAATGGAACATGGGTAGAGTCCACAGATATACAGCTCCTTCATTCATCTCCCAGACAAGACCACCACTTAAAGACATCAAATACGCCCCACGGTGGTGCAAAACAACCCCTTTAGGGCTTGCTGTTGTTCCAGAAGTATAACCCAAAGCGATACTTTGCCACTCATCCTTTGGTGGTTGCCAAGCATACTCAGGGTCACCAGTTTCCAAGAACTTCTCATATTCAATGGCACCTCTTCCCACAGCATATTTGAGTCCCTTAGGATCTAAGCTTTCATCACCAATGACAATTAAGAGTGGAGGCTTGAATTGGCCTTTGCTTTTCTCTGCCCAAATCTTCAAAGCCTCCTCGACTAAGGGGAAAAATTCTTGATCCACCATCACAACTACAGATGCTGAATGACCAAGAAGGAAAGCAATTGTTGATGCATTTAGACGGATATTGACAGTGTTTATCACAGCTCCTGCCATTGGAACTCCAAAATGAGCTTCATAAAGCGCTGGGACATTTGGTGCAATTATTGATACCTGTTTTCAATGTCAAAGAAGTCACCTATCAGTCACAAGCTTGTACAAGATAAAATTTGAGGGCTGCACACAAAACAAGCGGGATATACAAAAGCTCAATTATAATTTTAAATTGGTCTGCAGTATAAACTATCTAACGAGGTGCAAATATGGTTCAAGAGGTTATTGCAGACTTTCAAAAAACAATAATCCAAGAATTCCAGAGCATTGGCAAACATAACACAATCTTTCCATGTCAGTCCACACAGAATAAATCCATTAGCTTAAAGGATTTCTTGAGAGCTTATAGACATCTATGTGAGAACTTCAAGAAGTCGTCATAACATGACAAGCGTCTAAAGTAGAAATAGTTGCTTCTCAAGGGAATCAAATAACGATAGAGGTGATGAACTCACCATATAGGTCTGACAGGACGAGAAATTTTGGTGAAAAATCCCACTTATCTACATTACACTGGAAGAAAGCGACATGTGGAGCAATGTATATTATACATGGTTGGCAAGCATCTAAAGTAGAAACAGTTGCTTCTTAAGGGTCAAACTAAGTTTACTACAGTCTAAATTAGATGGAGCCTGGGCTCAAGTTTTCATGTGTTCCCAATTGTGTCCATATTCCCCCTCGCTCTTTCACGACATTTTTATTATGATGGATCGATGGCTTGTTACTTTGTCAATACACTTATCGTATGTAAAGAATTAAGCAGTTATAGAGTATACTATACGACTCTACTATGGAACAATCATAACGGAATTGCAAAACAGTGCCAGAACCAGAAGTCTCTGTAAGTTTCTTCTCATCTAGGTTCTGAAATCCAAAACAAGGTTAAATCAACCAATCTACTAAATACCAGAGCAAATCCATCCATAGCATGAAACTGAAAGCAAGTCACATCCATAATAAGTAAATGCAAAATGCAAAGCACCCCTACCAACTTTGAATGCCTGTGAGTATGATATAGAAACTAAAATAAGGGAGCTTCTATCAAGATCAGCACCAACTTTATCTGACTGGTAGTTACATGCATTAGTTCATCTGACTGGTAGTTACATTAAATCATATTGCAATTAAACAACCAAAGCCGAACTTCTGATAAAACCAAGCAGACTTTTGAATGCATTAGTTCGGTTTTAACATCTCCTGCTGTAGCATATATCTTGTGAGGGCTTGGTTAGGCTAGGTGTCTCCGCCTAACAATTAACAACATTAAGAATCTGGTAGGGCGTTTATGTTCAACAACTTCCACAAATTCCAGATAAAGATCCGAACAAAATTACCTTAACTTTCCCTCATCTTTTTTCTCTTTTGGCTTCCGAAATTCCCTTTTTGAACCCTTCCTCCCAAAAATCGACATATCCTAATCCAACCTCCATCCCCACAGTAAAACACAGCTAAATTCAATCCACTAGTAAATTCTAGCTCCAACCAGAACTCACAAAAAAAATTAAAAAATCAAAACTTTAAACACATACAGAAACTTGATAAAACCGATCATATAGTAATCAACTAATCATGATCGGTAGTAATAAGTTCTATCTTTTTTCTTTATTGTTTTCACTACTAATGAAATGAAACAAAAGTGAGTTGGGTCAAGTTGGGGGTGTAGGGAATTACCGTGCAACCCAGGCCGACGGAGTGGCTGTTGAGAGCGGAGGCCATACGGCGGCAGCGCTGGTAAGTCTGGAGCCATGTGTAGTGAAGAGATCCATGGACCACAGATTTCCTGGTGGGATGCACCACAGCTGCTCTCTCCAGAAACCACAGCGGAGTTAACGCCGTGTAGTTCGCCTCGTTCTTCGGCAGATCGTCTATGTCTCGCTCCGCCACCATTTCTGCTCGCTCTCTCTCTCTCTCTCTCTCTGGAATTCTCTTTTGAAGTGAAGGAAGGAGCTGACAACATGAGAAGAGTCGAAGTGGGTTGTACTTGTTTATATACCAGTTCTGGTTCAGAGTTGGAGTGTCGTGTTGACACGTGGGTTTTCAACGCAATCATTTGTCAATGGACTATATATTTCCGATCAGAAAATAAGGAAAATAGGAAATATATGATGGAGATTATTGGTTATGCATTTCAGGCCAATAAGCAGGAGATGACCCTTCAGCATTGCTGCCCCAGATTTTTGGATAAACAGGAAACTCAGATGACCCTTCAAGTTGTGAGCATTATCCTTGCTTATTTTTTTTTTCGTTTTGTCTATACTGATTGAGGATTGCCCTATGAAACCCAGAAGCTCATTGTCATCAATTAGATAATGAGTTTAGAGTTTTTATTTTTATTTTTTTTATATCACATTTTATAGATTTCAAATGAACAACATCTAGACGTGGTGGAATAAATGAGCTGATATTACTGTATTGGTATTTGAAGATTTTCGAGTTTGGATTATATGTTATAAGAGATTATATGTTGTACGTGTAGCTAGCTAGCTATTGTAGGATCATTAACGATCCTATATTGTTATAACAAGTGGTGATTGTTAATTTTGAAGTCGTTTGGTCGTTTTCAATGTATGAATTCATGTAAATATTATATTGGATAAAATTACTATTTAAGTGATTAAATTTATTTGATTCTGAAAGCATTTTAAAAGCATTCCGCCCGTTTTCTATTTTTATTTCATGTTAACAAGAACAATATGTTAGGCCATTTTTGTTTTGAAATTATGTTTGTTCTGAAAAAAAGTAATAGATCCTTGCGATAAAAACCTAATCAGCTGAGTTGACGGATTTGAATGCCTGTTTAGTTTGTCAAGAAGCCTTGTGGTATGAGATAAAATAATACGACTTTAGAGCACAAAACAATTGACCCAGATCATCCAGCACAAGTAAATTAGAATGTTAATCCTCCTCGTAGCACGATCATGTATAATATGAATTCCTGGGGTGTTAGCCCCATTACCATTTGTAAATAATAACACCGCATGCAGTTGGATAAATGACCCGACCGCATTGGCGCTTGAAGATTTTCGAGTTTAAATTATGTGTTATAAGAGATGATCGAGATGTTGTGTAGCTAGATACCGTAGGCTCGTCGAGTTGGCGATCTAATTAATATTCAAAACAATGTATACAAAGTGCAATTTATATGTTTTATTAAAGCAACAACTTTGTGGCCGTTTTTAATCCTAGTTTTATTGGCAAGAAAAACAAAATGAGATACTAATCAGATTGAGAATGAGTCGATGTTTTCTAGAATAATCAAAAATCAAACTTAAGATAGCTAACTAAATAAAGCTTTTAAGCAGCCCAAAAGCAAAATTAAAACTATACATAGTATACCCTAACACGCCCTATCATTGCCCATCCGAAAGCTGAAACATCTCACTTGTACATTTTATTTGAGAATGTCAATATTTTAGTTTTCAAACATTTTAGTATCCTCCAAAATCTCAGACAAAAAATATCATCAAATAATTGTATATTCTGGAATAACGCTTTTAGATCCTTATTAGTGTATAGCTTGTTTAAATTATTCTTTCACATTGTTAACATGTCACGTATCGTAAGTTTATGCATCTAGTTTCACGAGAAAAATGCCCCCCAAGTATCATGACAAAATATATGACTGTGGAAGAGTAATAAAATTGCTTTTAATTTGCTTTGGCGGAGGGAGAGAGTTTGGTGATGATATATGGTCATATGGATACCCTCATAAGATTAATTCATCAATAGTTGTGCATATATACAACAATGTATAGCATGGTTTATACAAATCAAATTGAAGTGTTGCAAATCAAGTTTAGAATGTGAAGACCAGAAATCACAAAATTTACATAGGTATAACAAATGGCAGCTCACAACAACTTCACACAAATATAAGAGTGACTATAAACTCTCTGACTCTTTTTTTCCCCTACTTCATTGCTCTTCAATGCATATATTCTCAGAACAAAACACATGCCTTCCTTATTGATATGCATTTTTCAAGGGAATTGCTCGACAAATAGATTCAAGAAGATGAAGATGATGAAGAAGAAGAGGAACGCTCGAAAGCTTCTTGCTCAGCGCAGTTGAGCACATCATGAGGACCTGCCTCTTCGCGGCCAACACCAATAAGATCAAGGTAATACAGGTAATGCGAGACAATGTTGTTCATGGAGTCAACATCACCTTGACCACAAGTTTGCTCCCCATAGAGAACATTCATGGTTGTGCCAAATCCAGGAACCCTTTTGGCCAATGTGTCATTCTTGGTAGGTTTCCATTTCCCAACAAAGACATCATGGGCTGAAGGAACGTTCTTCTTCACTGGAGTCATCCACCTCCAAATTGCAGCCTGAAAGGCCAGAGTAGCATTCTGTTCTATGTATTCTGGATGGTTCAACAAGTCCACCTTCAGGGCTTCTCCTGTTTCTCCATAGTTGTAGTTCCTGAAATCGAAGATATTGAGCATTACATGGCTCCAAACAAGCTAATGCAACTGTCATTTTTCACTTATCTAATTGACGTTTCTCACTAAGATAACACAATCTCGAACAAATGGTGAAGCATAAAAATGATTATGAGAATGAAAAGGAAGGGGAAGGTGCATTATATATATTCATTATATGTATATACCAGTATAGTGGCAAGGCACCACGGCCGTGGTATGAAGCTCCAGGAGCACAAGGATACGTGTATTTGAAATAATCGTCACAATACAACTGGTTAGGACTCATCTCCTTGTTGTAGCAAAGACCCCAAGCCAATGGTCCTCCTGTAGCTACCCCATATCCACCTGCAAATGAAACACACGCTCATCTACCTTTTCTTCATATGTAACACATAAAATCAGCAATGCCTAATCGGAATCGCATCCACTTTGTCTATAATTTCGTTAAACATATATTCTGACATAAGTCAAATCAGATCTACTCTAAAGTATAAACCAAGATCCATGTTGATGCCTCATAGAAAAAAGAAAAAAAAAAAATCCTAAACTTCCAACCTAATCAACCTACAGTACGTAACCAGGATAAACTTGGCACTCACATCAAGTTTTTCTACCAATAGTTAGCTGAAATGAAAGCAACAAAAACAAAAAATTGCACAAACTTTTATCCTGAGGTTCTGATCGGGCTAATCAAGCTCAAACTAAGCTATGAAATCATTTTTTCAATCAGCCCAAATAACCAAAAGGTTCAAACTTTTAACTTACATGAAGTTTTGCTGCCAACATGACCAAGGAAAGCTGCAACTTCTTTCATCCCCTGGAGCTTGCCTCCAGTGGTACCAAAGCCATGAGGCTGGTACCCAGCCGCAGCAGTAATGAAAGAATGGTAGTCCCAGAAATCGACTGCATGCGCCACAGGCGAGTTGCGCTTAGAGAAAAGGTCCTCAAATTGGTAAGACTGAAAGTAGTCTGAAATAGTATGGTTACAACAATAAGCAGACCATCCCTTGCACTCCCAACCCTTGTCACATAGCTTCTTGCCCTTTACAATCTTCACCAATGGCTTCACAGACGATGATAACGACTCATCTTCACCGTTCACATTTTGCACTACGAGGATGATTGAGAAAAGCAGAAGAATCCACTTGGCCTGCATTTTGGTAAGGATGGAATTGCAGAGAGGAATGAGGTTGTGTTGTGGGATGAAGAGAAGGTGGAGGGGGATTTAAATTAATGTTTTGAGGGAGTGAAAGGGAAAGAAAATGAATGTGTAACAAATGAGGGTGGGGGGAGACTGTCACAGAAACACACCACCTGCTTCTTGCTTCTTATTTATTCCTTCTTTGAGTGCAAGGGAAGAAAAATTCGATTGCTAGTGATGAATGAATTGCCTGGTTGGTCAAGATGGGCTTTTACCTTGCTTTCTGTTCTATTTTGAAAGGGTTTTTGTTTGTTCGATCTCTTCTGATATGGCTTCTGCTATACTTTGGGCATAGAATTTCAAGTATTAGTTAGGTTGATGATCATCATCAGATTAAGTGTGTATTAAACTAGGCCCAACATGTGCATGCATGTATGACCCAAAAAGATACCAAGTGAAAACTTTCTTTTTGGCAAAGTCCCTAATGTTTGTGGCATGCGTTCGGCACTTGGATCTTTCGATCACCAAGATATTGTTGGGACTGAGGTCACAAGTATACCTTGAAATTAATTAAGCCCCCTCATTCCCCTTAATCATGAAATATAAGATCAGGTAGAACATGAGCTTTATTTGGCACAATTCAGACATTTGTGCAAGCATTTGTCTGATATATGAATGAAGAGAATCTCTGATATATGAATGAAGAGAATCTCAATGACTAATCAATTTGTTATATATATATATATATATATATATATATATATATATACACACACTTGCATATACTACATATATCCTACTTCACTAATTGGATTGAAGCTGACAAAATATATAACTAGTACAATTGCAATAGTAGGTAGACTCGGGTCCAAAAGAAAAGTTAGGTGTGTGGTTTAGCATCGCAAGTTCGCAACTTATTCATAGAAAACTAGCGTCTTTTTCATCAGTTAATTGGTTGAGATAAAAAAATATTGATCGATCACCAACTAGGAAAACTAATAGTTAAGCAAAATTCAACTTCTCAAATATATATAAACTGCATGTACTTCTGAATAACTAAAGTTAATCCGTATAACTCTCAGTAAGAGCAGCATAGAGAAGCACATTCCAAGTATCAGGAACTCCAGATAAGCACCAATGCGTGCAGTCCAAGCCTCTCCTCCCACCAAGGCCATACACAGAGGGATGTCCATCCTTTCTCAGCTCTGAAAGCCTCGTCACATTCAGCAACCTCGCCGGCTTCGACATGCTACCTAGTACTTTCTCCGCTACTTGCTCCGCCGGATGTGCCCTAGGGTATTCTGAACCTGCTTGGAGTAGTGGTTCGGATTCTGCAGTGCAGTTCATCGCTTCGGAATTAGGGTTCAGCGTCCAGTCTGATGCGTTTTGGTGATCGGGGGACACACCTTGGAAAAAGACCTTGGTTTTTGCAGGGTTCACGTTCGAGTCCACCCACGTCGCCCAAGTGTTCAAGGCCTTTTCATACCCCACCAGCCGATCCATGTCCTCGTAGGTCTGGTTCCCCACCTGAATTACATCCCACGGCTGCTTCCTCCCGACGTGAAGCCACCAATGCCACGTGTCGAATATCACTACATCGGTTCCCTTCCACAGCTGCTGGCTTTCGAGCGATATGGAGTCGAGTTTGAGGACTCGACCTGCTTTGGTGTTAACAATGTCCACAATAAGCGGATTCCGGGAGAACAAGAGCCGGAAATTGTACTCCGGGAACACGAACGTGGAGAGCTCGCCTTGCCTGAACAAAGTGTACTTGGGCAGTGGACTAGTCGATGTGTACACCATGCAAGCTAGTGACTGCCATTGATTCGAACTCAGCGAGTCTCCGACGAACATGATGCTCTTCCCTTTGAACCTCATAAGAAGATCAGTGCCGTTGAAAGTCGGTAAGTTGCACTCAGAGGGTATCCATCTGTATTTGAGATAGTCTTTGTCCGGGCGGCCATTGCCTACACAATCAAAGGCTTTCAATATGAAGGGGCAGCTGGATGCGTTATAGAGAGGATATGAGTCGTCATAAACCCAGCTCCCGTTCGAAACATCGCAGCCGGTGGTGTTATGTATTTGGTGTGCAGAAACAACAAAGAGCAAGAGAACCAGTGTTGTTTTCATGATAAGATCTTGGCTCCGAGAAGGCAGCGAAGAACAACAATGGCTTAATCTGTTTCTGAATATATGCATGCATGGTGGTATGTATTTATAAGACATAATTAACTTGATTTCCAAGGATTTCTAAGCACATTATACATCTAGATTTCCTGATTTGGTCTTGGGAAACCTTGAATAACTATCCTCTTTTGTGTCATCGAAGCTTAAGGTGTACGTTAACGTAAGCATTCCGAAAGCCATGCCACAGCAACTATATGTCTTTAAGTTGGGTTCAGAGTGCAAGTTGAAATAGTGGAATTGGTTGTAACGGAAAAATAAATAAAGCGACTCTATAGTTGACGCAGTGGAAATATGAAAGGCTAACAAGCGTTAAACCCTATAACTGATGAAAAGTTTACAAGCGATAAAATGATTAAAATCCATAATAAAAATATAGAAGAGAAAACTCTTAAAGTTACCAAGACTAAAAGCGTGTGGGATAAAAGAAAATCAAATCTAAAATAAACTAGAAACCTAAAATAATATTGATCTTTTGGCCTAAACCAATCTGTGCAGTCCAAGCCTCTCTTCCGAATAAGGCCATACACAAAGGGATGCCCATCTTTTCTTAGCTGTGAAAGAGTCGTCACATTTAGCAAACTGTACTCTCTTACAGTCTTCCGTACAGTAGTGCTACTTGCTCCACTGGATGTGCCCTAGGGTATTCTGAACCTACTTGGAGTGATTCGGATTCTGCAATGCAGTGCGTTGCTTCAGATTTAAAGACCAACATGTTTCACATTTCTCGTCATACTAACTAAATAATGTCGAGTACGATGCTTTTATCCACGAGATATAGCATAACGAAATAAACTTTTCGCTCCGCAAAAATAGGGAGGTTCTAGGGTTTTCAGTTTTGAGTTTAAATGGTTTCCGTCCGACGACTTGTCGTCGGAGAGAGTTGTTGATGGTCTTTGTGTGGCTGAGCCTTGCTGGCTGCTGGTGGTGGTTCGAGAGAGCCAGGTTTTAATTTGAAGGATGGCGATTCGAGTGGAGTAGTGACAACGAAATTGGTTGCATATCAAACTAGTCTGCCATGGACGTCGTGTTGTCCAGGGCCGGTCCTGAAGAATTCAAGGCTCAGTGCGAAAGTTAAAAATGTGCCCCTTATATAATCTTTTTTTATTCAAAACATGCCAATTTTTTTGGGGTTTCATACATCAATTTTATGTATCTCATATACATAATTTCAGAAAGAAAAAAAAAGGAAATTTAAAGCAACATTTTTCACCATCTAAAATGACAGGATCAAAAAAGAAGAATTTAAAGATGTGAAGTTCAGAGCAACCTTCCGTCCAGTCTTGAGAAATTAGATTATATATGAGAGAGGAGATGCAAAATTGAGAGAGGATGGAGAACTTCCCATGATTGTGAGAATGTGAGCAATTTATAGAGAGTCCTACAATTTCATCAACAAATAAAGTAAAGACTGTATATGAGATTGGGTTGTGGTCTTGTGGAGAATATCAATCATCAATCGACAACGAATCTTCTTCATAATCGATGCAATGGGTATATGAAATTATGAATTTAGAAGAAGATGAAAAAATTAAAAGAAAAGAAGAGAGTGAACGGAAGATATTGTTTAGAAGATTGAACGAGACAAAAGAGAAAAAGTCTAGGACTTTAATTGTGTTTTGTTTTTTTCTTTTATATTAATATAATTATACATTAATATATTTAACATATTGAAGAAAAAAATTAAAAAATTGGCCCCTATGTTCCTAGGCCTGGTGCAAGCGCACTGCTTGCACTGCGCCAAGACCGGCCTTGGTGTTGTCGAAGAGGAGCAAGGATGCAGATTGAACTGGAGCGGCGAGACATCGTGTTAGGGTAGTTCTACTCGGGTTGATTCTCCCGATCTGGGTGAGTTTCCTCTACTACGTTTTCTTTGGAAGGTGGTCGACTACGTGTGGTGTGTTGTTAAAGACTGAGCTTCTCTGATGGCGGCCAATGTTGATGATGGGCGGCAGTCGACGGTCGGCTTCAGACGTTACTTGTTTGGGTCAGATTCTAGATGGCTTGTGTTGAGGTCCAGTGGGTAGGGCTGGGCATGGGACGGGATATAGGTAATCCCACGGCCCGTCCTTGTCATTGAAAACGGGACGAGACGGGATTTGCTATTTTTAGATTTCATCCCACCCGGGCCTTATCCCGGTTGGGACGGGACGGGATGGGACGGGACGGGCCCAGTCCCAGATAAAAAAAAGTTGGAAATAAACTTGTAAGTAAAAGAAAGAGTTTCATAGTTTTATAGTGTTATTTACTTTATTAAGTATTAACAAGTACAAAACGGTGTAATACGAGAGTTTATACTGTTTACTTTCTCTAAACATGTCATCACTACTACGGTGTAAGAAAAGAGTTTACAACAATCAACAAATTAAAGTATTAAACATCATTGTTAGCGAATTAGAGACAGTCAAGTAACTTAAAGAAACAAAGAATTAAGATGAAGGCTCAAATCACATCTTAATCAATAAATAATCAATTATTAAAATAGCGGGACGGGATGGGCCTAAACGGGACTTGAATTATCCGTCCCGTATCCCGTCCCGTTGTATAGAGACGGGACGGGACGGGACGGGCCTGACGTTTTGAGATTTAAATCCCGTCCCGTTCTGGTAAATTTCGGGACGGGCCCGGGACGGGTTCGGGATTACGGGATTTTATGCCCACCCCTACCAATGGGTATAGGGGGTTGGGCCTGGGCTCTTGTTGGGTCGAGGCCTAGGCTCTTGTAGTTCAGTTTTTTTGTTTGGCTTCTCTAGTTTTCTTTGTTTTGGTGTTGTTTGTCATCCCTCCCTTTGGGCGAGGGTATTGGTTTTGGTTGGTGTTGTTAGTGGTTTTGGTAGAGCCATGTTTGGTTGTCATGGTAATAGACTACCGGTGTTAACGTCGGTGTTTTCTTGTTGTTAATGTAATAGGGAGGTTGCCCCTGCATATATGCTGATGGTTTTGGTGTATATTGTTTGGTGAGGTTGTTTTTTTTATAAGTTGGCTGTAACGAGGTATCAATGTTTCTAGATGAGGTTATGTTTATGTTACATTTAGACCATTTTTTGTTCATTTTCATTGTAATCGCTGTTATTATATAAAATTTTACTTTTTAAAAGAAAAAAACTAAATAATATCGGAAAAAATAAATAGATAATAGGGTCAATGATAAAATGGTACATTTAGAAGTAACAAATGATAAAACTGTTAGCAAATGTTCTTTGATGATAAAACAATACACCTATTTAAATTCTTTAAACCGTGGCCCATAAATTTTAAAAAAATTACATGTCATGCCATTGACAAAAATAACAACATATTAACCATTATCTATCTCTCTCACTCACTCTCAACTCATCTCCCTCACTCTCTCTCTCTCTCGCTCTCTCTCTTCTCTTTCTCTCTCTCCGGCGAATCACTCTCTCCGGTGAACACGTCGTCCTCCACCGAGAGATTGGTGCCGTTACCAAAGCAAGCTCAAAGAGAACATATCTAGAAGCACACGACGGAGCTCTCCGTCGTCGTCATCGACGATTTCATCCTCTTTGATTTTTCTTTCATCCTTCAACAAATCTCTTATGTCATGGCTTTTCAGATTAATTTCGATCATCGTCTTCAACTTACAAGGTAAGCTAATATGTTTCTCTCTTCTTTATCAATTGATTGCTTTTTCTTTTTTTTATGTGATTAAAACTAGAAATAGAAAAAGAAGCTTGAATTCATGGGTTTTATTGTATTCTGGGTATGTCATTTATGAAATAGAATGTTGTGTCATGAATCTTTTATTGATTAGATTGTAAATGCATGTTTGTTTGGGATGTTTAATTTATGTTATGTTTTTGGTTATGCACACAAGGTGTTTGAGGAAATGTCTGTAAATGAATTTTGGTGTTTTTGCTCGATGAGAGTGCAGTGGACCTTGATGTGCTAGCGAGGGCTAACCTTCTCAAGTTTTTGAGCAAAAAATGTGAGGAAAGAGATGCTACACACTGCAAAGAGATGCGCATTAAAGATGAAAGCTTAAGAAATACGGAATTCTGCTCAGATTTTCAGTCAAATTCGACGGCAAATTGCGAGCAACTCAAAGCGATCCAAGAAACTTGCCTTATATCAACGGAAAGCTAGAAGAGTCTAGTTTCCAGAACATTTCGCGGATCGTTGATAGCTATTTTGTAGAGAAAGTTATAGCCATCGGAAGGAGGGAAGGTCATTCTGCAGAAAACTGGAAAATGAAGGAGAAAAGTCTACCAAGCAAGTGTTTAAGGACTTAAAGTATTTAAGGAGATACAGAGAGTTGGCGGTTTTGTTGAACAGCTAAATGAAAGATTATTTGTGTGGAACATATCTCTATTTATTAAGCTTGATGTTTCTGTTTTTGGGTTCTTCATTTTCAACACCCAAACAACTTCATAATGTTTTATACTTATGCAGATTGCTTTGAGGGAAGGTAGTGATAAAGTCATACTGAAATCAATGTTAAGTGCACTGAAGCATGGTAACAATAATGGTTCCCTTTCCCTTTCTGCTCTATTTTGTAATGAATTTTGGATTAAACGATGAATGAGGAAAGTCAGAGTTCTAAGAGTTGTGTTGGCACTAAATTGTTTTCCTAGGTATTCTTAATTTGATGATTTACAATTAATACAGATTGCTTTACTTTGCCATATTCTATGTTTTGTGTGAGAAAAAAAAAATGTGTAGCTTGTTATGTAGAATGTATGAAGCTACACATGTAACTATCAGTCGGTAATTACATGCATAGTTACATAGATGGATAGTTATGTAGATAGTTACATGGATAAATACATGGATAGTTAGATAAGTAGCTTAATATAGGTACACAAGTCATTTACATAATAATAATTGCAGCGTGCCGCTGCACCGTAACGGCAGCGTCCCGCTGCGTATTAGAACAAAAATCTATTAAAATCCATGTAACTAGCAATGTAACTACCCAAGTAACTAGCAATCTATAGTTACATGGATAATTACATAGATGGATAGTTACATGGATAGTTACATGTATAGTTACATGAATTGTTACATGGATAGTTACATGCATAGTTACATGCATAGTTACATAGATGGATAGTTACATGGATAGTTACATGGATAGTTACATGCATAATTACATTGATAGTTACATGCATAGTTACATAGATGGATAGTTACATGGATAGTTACATAGATGGATAGTTACATAGGCAGGTACACAAGTGTAGCATGCATGTAACTACCCAAGTAACTATCAATCTGTAGTTACGTCAATAGTTACATGCATAGTTATATGAATAATTACATTGATAGTTACATAGACAGGTACACAAGTGTAGCATGTAACTACCCAGCTAACTATCAATCTGTAGTTACATGGATAGTTACATGCATAGTTACACGTGTAGCATGTATATAACTACCCAGGTAACTATCAATCTGTAGTTACATGGATAGTTACATAGACAGTTACATGGATAGTTACATAGACAGTTACATGGATAGTTACATAGATGGATAGTTACATAGATAGTTACATAGACAGTTACATGAATAGTTACATGGATAGTTACATAGACAGTTACATAGATAGTTACATAGATGGATAGTTACATAGACAGTTACATAGATAGTTACATAGATGGATAGTTACATAGACAGTTACATTGAAAGTTACATGTATAGTTACATAGATAGATAATTACATACATAGTTACATTGCTAATTACATAGTTACATGCATAGTTACATAGATAGTTACATGCATAGTTACATGAATGGATAGTTACATAGATAGTTACATGGATATATAGTTACAAAATAGTTACATGGATAGTTATATGCATAGTTACATGGATAGTTACATGCATAGTTACATAGATGGATAGTTACATGGATAGTTGCATAGTTACATAGATGAATAATTACATGGATAGTTACATGGATAGTTACATAGATAAATAGTTATATGCGTAGTTACATAGATAGATAGTTACATTGATAGTTGCATAGTTACATAAATGGATAGTTACATGCATAGTTACATAGATGGATAGTTACATAGATGAATAGTTACATAGATGAATAGTTACATTGATATTTATATAGATGAATAGTTACATGGATAGTTACATGCATAGTTACATGGATAGTTACATAGATTAAGAGTGTAATCTGAAAAACGTAATAAAGAAATAAGAGTGCAATCTGGCTATGTAACTACGATATTATTACTCAATTAAGAGTGTAATCTGAAAAACGTAATAAATAAATAAGACATTTTCACCTTCATTCATATGATTTCAGTGAATACTTAATACAATAACAGTAATTTACCAAACCAAAAAAGAAAGTACATCCTAGACTAAAGAGGTGCTAACCCCACTAGTACAAAACTGACACCAGTACAACAATGATTCCATTCGTTACAGAGAGAAGTCGCAGAAAACCTCAAGTCTGGTAAAAGTTCTGGGGTCAAAATTATACAATCACAGGCTTATATCCTTTAAGAAAACTTCCATGCCTCTCACCTTCTATGTTCTCTATCTTCCTTCCCTGTGCTTCTCCTCTTATGAACTGGCTCATCGATCTCTCTTGTTTTGTCTGTCATCATCAACAGATTTCTTTTTTGTAGTCTCTATCATCTCTCATCTCTGCATGCCTATCATGCTCTGCATGTCTCCTTTTATAAACTTCATCGTCCTTCTTTTCTGAAGGGCTACCATTAGCTGCACTTCTTTCTCTGCATTCTCTATCCCTACTCCTTTCCGTGGGTGTATCACCATCTGTGGTTCTCTTCCTACTATAATCTTTATCATCATCATCATCTTTGTCTATAGTGTATAGTTTCATATAAGAGCCAGTCAATTCTGATAGTTGAAGTAGACTGACTGTTAGTCATAAACCAAACTTATACAAAACTGATGCAGTATAAGCTGTTTCTGTGAGGGAAAGAAAGAAACGAGGTAAAAAAAATGTAGGGAGAACCATATTTATACATTCTAGCTTGGTGTCAAGAAAATGCAGTTGCAGAGTTCCTTACTTGTATATTGAGTCACCACCAGAACCCATTTCAGTTGGATCACCAGTTTGTGCAGTAAAATCCTTCTAGACCGTGTGAAAGAGACACCCATTGTAATACTTTCCTAAATCGATACAAACATCAAATAAGATAAAGTTTACAATCTCACATACTAGAATACAATTTAATACATGACTCTACTCCATAACTGAACTAAACAATTGCAAAAATGACCCCTCCTCAAATCACAGCGCAAAGTAAAAGTAATAGCAATGCTTTCGGCCAAAGGTCAGAGACTTACTTGCAGAGCTTTAAGAATTTCTTGGTAGTAAGAGGGCACCTGTTAGTGTATAAATCCACAACTATATCTCCCAAACTCGTCACTATAAGCACTGACATCTTCTCTCTCTCTCTCTCT
>NC_020493.1:25509159-25515666 GCF_000184155.1 Fragaria vesca subsp. vesca | reverse complement strand
GAGAGAGAGATGACGAAACTGAGATCGATCAAAAACAGGTTAAATGAAAGAGGAGGGTAGAATGGTCATGTAAAAAGAGTGAAAATAGACATTTTTATCATTTAAGATGTTTTAAGGTGACCATCTTATCATGTAACATGTTTTAATTGTGACCTTTTTATCATGTGAAATATTTGAAGCTATTTTATCATTTGTACATTCAAATAGTAATTTAGTGTTAAATACTCTAGATAATATGCCATCATTCTAACAATCTAATTATCTATTATATGTAAGTTATATATAAACCCTCTTAATAATTTTTTCTTTTTCCTGATTGAGATCCTCAAGATCGATCATTGTGTTTGGGGTTGCATGTTTAAAGCGTTCGAAGCCATTGTCATGTCATGGACTGAATGACTGACTGTGTTGGCCGGTGAGGGAGGGCCAGAAGAAACAAAGAATAAAGAGAGAGACATGAATATCCAAGAAATCTATATATGGGTCCCTAACTACAGGCGTCAAATGCTAAATGGAATCAATAATCCATCCATGTTTCTTCTGCTAGTCTGTCCTGAGTGCTTTCCCTACTCTCTTTGAAGTGACTGGTTCTGATCAGAGAATCTGATCGGCAACGTGAAAAACGATCACGGACGGCTCTCCTTGTCATATCTCCTCGTCTCTTTCTAAATTAACAAGTGCGCTCTTCGTTCCTGATGAACCCCGCCATGCACTGCTGTGTGACAAGTAGACAACTGAGACAAGGAAACATAACCTAACCTAGTACATCTGTATCATCGCCATGAATTTCAATACGACGTCGCGTCGGCCCGTGTGGAAGAAGGATTCAGCTCAAGAGTCACCTTCAACTTTTAGTTGGGAACTACGACCTGATCACCAACATCTTCGTTTTCAGATGTTATGGTCAAAAGAAGATACACTAGGGCGCCGTCGGATCGTCGGCAACTTGTTCTATCTACCTAAGTCATCAGCATCCTTTTACAATTCAAAGTTCAAACTACCATGTAGATATCACATTGGTTTAAACGGCAACACTTGCATGTACATGATAAAACTAAGGAAAAAATAGACCAACAAATACCAAGTACCAAAATAAGGTCACATGAACTAGAACTATCCACTCGATAGTCATAGACGTACATGTTCGTCTAGGTAGGTGAGTGAAGATGAGAATTAAGTTAGGAATTTGGAGGTTCTCTCTATCACTCTGTGACTTGATAATAAAAAGATCGATCCATACAAGAGTGCATAGGCTCTCCCGCCCTCTTTGACAGAGAAATAAAAGGTATTCATGAACCGATTTTTTTATACTTTTATATCAAAATTAGAGCTTTCCTTAAAGAGTAAATGACACTTTAGTACTAATTTTAAAGGTTTATTGCCCATTCTAATGAAAATCTCTTTACCAACCCCATTCCAATGAATTCTAATAAAATGACGTTATTACCCTTGACCTCATTTAACTCTCTTTCTCTGTTTCTCACTTTCTCCTCTCTTTATCCCGATCAAAAACTCACTCACTCTCTCTCTCTCTCTCTCTCTCTCTCTCTCTCTCTACTCTCTCTCTCTCTCTCTCTCTCTCTCTCTCTCTCTCTCTCTCTCTCTCTCTCTCTCAGATCCGTCACCGGAAATGATAAAAGTCGGAGAAGCAAAACCTGAGAGGACTCGGGGGAGAATACATGAGAGAAGCCATCGTAGACCTCAGATTTGAGCCGATTAGGCTCCTGCAAGGCTAGAGGCGGCGACACCGTCACCGAGCGAGCATTGTTCACCTTGACACAGACCTCGGCGCTAGGGCTTTTCTTCTTCTTTTGTTGCTCTCTCGCCGCATTCCTAGGGTTTTGCGGCCACACGTTCTTGGATCTAGCCTTCGAATCTTCGGCGACGTCGCTCCTTTTGTTCGACAGCTTCAGCAGAGGTCGAATTCGGAGGAAGACTCGGAAATTCTCCGGGTCGGGTTTCGAGTTGGATATGTCCATGGAGAGGATCTCTTCCGTCGGGAAAGGGACTTTAGGCACAGTACATGATGGAGTTGGAATTCCGACAGCTGTGGTTGCCGGAGTAGTTAACGGCCTCGCTCTACGGTGAGGGTTACGCCGCACCGTCACCGTGGATGGACACTGCTCCAAGATTGTGGGGTCCATAGTTTTGGCGCCGGGTTCGGTGGAGAAGGTCGGTAGCCATATAAACTAGGTGTAAAAGTTTACTAAGGGTAGTAAACTTTATTTTTTCGCATGTAAGTTGATTTTTCTCTTTTTCAATGTGAATTATAGCATTGAAGCTACTGTTTTGCAAGTTTACTACCCCTAGTAAAATTTACTAGGGTAGTAAACTTTATTTTTCGCATCTAAGTTGATTTTTCTCCTTTTTCAATGTGAATTATGGCATTGGAGCTACTGTTTTGCAAGTTTACTACCCCCAGTAAAAGTTTAATAGGGGTAGTAAACTTCATTTTTTTGCCGGTATGCTTCCGGCAAGATCCGGTGGGTTCCGGTGACATTTTTTTCAAAAAAATCCAGTTAGACTCCGACGTCTCCGGCGATTTTTCGATCACCATCAATTTTCCGGCGACCGGTGACCGGAATCCGGCGGCCAGTGTCCGGTGTTCAGCGACCGAAATCCGATGACCGGCGACCGGCGCCGGTGTCCGGTGTGCTTCCGGGAAAGTCTTTCCTTTTTATTTTTTATTTTTTCTCTTTAAATAAAGGTTAAGGGTAAAAAAGTCTTTTAAAATATCATTTTATTATATTTTAATAAAGATTTGTGTATTTGGGCTTAAAATAAGTACCTTGTATTCAAATAGGCTAATAAAAAAGATTATCATTGAAATGTGGTTTAACTTTTTCTATTTTGTGCAAATGGTCTTTTTCCCTTCCTTAAAAGCCTTTTAAACATACTATTCTCTCTCTAGCCACCTAATATAATGACACGTTTACTTACTTGGAATGAAATTCATCAGGAATGAGAGATGAAATGAATAGGAGACGAAATTGAATAGTATGTGGAGATTTCAATTCCATTGAATTGTTTACTTATTACATGGAATTGGAATAGGAATGAAACTAGTTACGATTGATTTTGTTTACTTACAAGAGGGAAATTGAATTAAACTAATATGATTACTAAATTACCTTTTAAAAAGTTGGAGTTATTGTAATTTAGTGAGGATATTTTGGGTACAAAAAGTTCATTCTGGATGGTATCATTTATAAACCCACCTCCCCTCTTGTTATTACAAATCCGGGTTATCAAGGAATCAATTCCGGGTTTAAAGGTGGGACCCACAATAATTCATATTCCACCATAAATAAGTAAACACAAAAATTTTCTAATTCCGTAATCATTTTCACACATCTCAATTCCATCTAAGATAAATAAACGTGTCATAAATATCGAGATAAAAACACCAGAGTAAAAGTGCTCCATAATTATATTCTTAGCAACTTGACCTCTAGTTGTTCGAGACTTGGATTGTCTCGAACTATAGGCAGTTAGACACGGGTTCGGGCGCGTGCATAACCAGTGATGCGGTACAGAGGAAGGAGCCTCGGCCGTATTTGACCAACCAGATCTGTCCTGTCCTGTACATGTCTGCAATTATAGTTTATAAATAGTTTAACATAGATAAAAGGCAAAAAGTCTCGTCCTTTATTGGGTTTGTAAAATTCAAGCGTTTTCCATTGTCATTGTTAATTGAGTCGGCTCCTACTCATTTTCCTGCTTTTTTATTTTACGAAATAACGGACAATCATAGAGTTGTTGAGGAGGCTACACTGTCAGAAGCTCTCTCTCTTCTCTTCATCTAACTCCGTTTTTCATCGGGTAAGTTTCTAGTTTCAGAACCCCCTTGATGTTTTTATTTGATTGCGATCGTGTTTAATATGAAATAATCCGTGCCCATATATAAAGTTTTGATTTTTATGAGAAATTATTACTGAATTTTCTATCTGGGTGTAGGTGTTTATGGGTTTAAGGTTTGAGTGAGAGACTTGCTAGGGAAAGTTTTGAACTTTGAGAAGAGGAGATGGACAAACCGCTTGTGGGTTCGGAGATTCATGGATTTCATACAATGCAAGGTACGGATGGATGAGTTTTGTTTTTGAAGATAAAGATTGGTACTGTGTTCTGTGTGTGTGGAATTTGGTGTTCTATTTTGACTGATTGGTTTGATTGTTGAAGAAAATGAACTAGAGTAATGAATAATCGGTTTTGTTTTAGTGATTTAAGTGTTCAGTGGAAGCAAAAAGGTTGGATTTTGAAGTGCCTTTAGTGAACTCAGGAGTCAAATTCATGTTTATGAATGCTGTAAAAACTAGTTGTAGTATGGATGAAAGGGTATGTATCATATTTCTATGAGATGGATAATATGGTATGATGATGCTGCTTAGATGATTTGATTAGAGTTGGTTTTGCTGTGCTGATTTCTTATGTTTTTTGCATACCTTTTGGTTTTTCTTGTAGCACTAACTATGTGTTTGCATTCTTCATCAGATTATATATGAATCAAGGTGTGAGTTCTGTTGCTTATTTTTGCTGTGATCATGTTTTGTGCACAGATTTGGATGTCGACACTATTATGGAGGAAGCCAAAGGGAGATGGCTCCGCCCAAATGAAATCCATGCATTACTCTATAACTACAAGTATTTTACCATCCATGTCAAGCCAGTGAACTTGCCCCCAAGTAAAGTTTCTGTTACATTTAGCTGTACCCTGGTTATATGTTATGGTTTATATTATTCCAGTTCCCAACCCCAAATTCATCTTGACGTGACTCGAGTCATTCGACTGATGTCTCATAATATTATTCATTCAGCACAATGAAACTTACAACTAGGTAGTAGCCTTCCCATATCCCCTGGAAAGTGCTTTTACAAGTATGGTTAAAAGTATCAACTGTCTGTGGTGAAGCTTGGCAAATCATTAGTACACCATCTATGTGTGTATCTTGAGGATAAATGCATTTGTAAGTATTGAGACTTGCATTGGGGGCAGGCAGATGTGGTACTTTTATTGGTCAATACACAATCATTTTCACGAGTGTTGTTACTTCTAGTTGAAGTTATATCAATTAGTTCTAGAGGGGGACAAATTTCATGTGTCTAATATGCATGCATAATCTAAACTTCTGCCGGTGTTAACTTTGACTGGAAATCATGCAATGTACTGAAGCTGTTGTTTGATTCTTAATGTAACAGGTGGCACCATTGTATTGTTTGACCGTAAGATGCTTAGAAACTTCAGGAAAGATGGTCATAACTGGAAAAAGAAAAAAGATGGGAAGACAGTCAAAGAAGCTCATGAACACTTGAAAGTGAGTTTTGCCTTTTTCCCTTGAAATGTTATTTATTGATGCCATCGACGCATCTTTTAAAATTACCAACGAGGGGCCGATGGATTTCCTGCTTGTGGTCTGGAGTTCGGACCCCTCATGGTACCTACCTGACTATTTGCAAGGGTTTCCTGCATGTTAACAATTCAGGGTTCTTTAGGGTTTCCCTGAAGTGGGTTTGGGGGTTTTCTGGGTTTCCAAATATGTGTGTGTGTGTGTACACAGAGCCGTTCGAGAGCGGACGTCCGCAATTATGTTAAAGTGCGGACGCCGGCTCAAATCAACTCCGGCGGACACCGATCGGCAGCTCTTCTTCCTGGTTCCAAACAAGAGGTCCATCTTGAGCTTCTTCTCGCCGGCAGACTCGACGGTGATGAGTTTCGAAGCCGGGATTGAGTTTCTTCAAGTTTCTGCAGTTTTTCCGGCGCCGGACCTTCTTCTTCGATCACCTTGGCATTCAACTTGATGCCAATGGCGTCTGAGGATGGAAGAAGCACTGCCGATCGGTGCCGCCGGAGTTGATTTGAGCCGGCGTCCACACTTCAACATAGTTGCAGACGTTCGCTCTATATATATATATACATACATTCTTTCTTGGCTAAGGATGTCCTTATTTATTCTTACGGTGCGGATTTCCGCTTTAGACTCACTTTTCAATCGAATTTTCACATCTCCACCGTTTAGTCTTTAGATACTAATGTATAGATCATCTCTGCAAAATTTCAGCCAATTTGGTTACATTAAGGCACTCAAATTCGATTAAACCAATGGATAAACATAATTCTGTCGAACTTGAACCATTCATGTTTATAACAGAAAAACGCAGTTTTGAGTGCCTTAATGATAAACAAATTGACTGAAATTTTGTAGAGATGATCTATACATTAGTATCTAAAGACTAGACGGTGGAGATGTGAAAATTCGATTGAAAAGTGAGTTTAAAGTGAAAATCCGCACCGTAAGAATAAATAAGGACATCCTTACCTGAGAAAGACTGTATATATATATACACACAGAAACGTTCCAAAGCGGACGTCCGCACTCGGGTTAAAGTGCGGGCGTCCCTCCGTTCACCACCGTACGGCGCTGGCGAGGGCACGCCTCCACCCCAGCGGACTCCAGCAGCGTCCTCGACCACTTTCCCTCCCTGGCGAGTCCGCCGAATTCCAGTTTTCCG
>NC_020493.1:25486164-25509139 GCF_000184155.1 Fragaria vesca subsp. vesca | reverse complement strand
GGCTTAAAGTGCGGACGGCCGTCCGCACTCGGCTTAAAGTGCGGACGGCCGTCCGTTCTCCATCCTTCGGCGTTGGCGCGCCTCCACCCTAGAAGACTCCAACAGCGTCCCCGACCACTTCCCCTCCCCGGCGAGTCCGTTTTTTTCCAGTTTACGGCGAGATCGACTTTGTTTGAAGTTTTGGGTGATCTCGCCGGAAAACCGGAAAAGAATGGACTTGCCGGGGATGGAAAGTGGTCAGGGACGCTGCTGGAGTCTTCTGGGGTGGAGGCGTGCCGTCGCCGGCGCCAGAGGGTGGAGAACGGACGAACGTCCGCACTTTAAGCCGAGTGCGGACGTCCGCCTCATATCCTTCCTCTATATATATATATACAACATATCTTTTGCAATTAATATTGTTTACCTGCAGCTCTAGCCTTGTTTCTTAGGTCTGTCATTTTATGAGAACAATAAACTTGTTATGATTTTTCTATGCTAGAGTTATGGTTCATAGAATAGTAAAAGCTTATAACTTAATAAAACAGATGGCCCTGAATAATTCTGAATATCGCCATCAAAGTTTTCCAAATGGACTTGAGGCTTCAAAAATGCAAAAATTTTATTGATCAAAGCTTGGTTGAAAATTCTTTTGCACTATCCTTCATGTATCTGGAGTTCTGGACTAGTGGACTTTTAAGTTACTGTAACTATCTGTTTTATTAGTTAATCTGTTGCATTATCTTAATTGTTTCCCAAGTGGTTCTTTTGGCTGAGACGTTGAATGGCAAAAGTGATAAAGTGACACTGTAATAAAAAGGTGTTTGCTGCTGGTAGTTGTTTTCTTCATCCTAGAAGTAGTACCTAATGACAATCTATTAGAATCTCAAACCTAGTTGCTACCTTTCCATGGAATGATTATTGTTATATATAACTCCTACATATTTTTGCCTTTTCTTTTTATGGTTCAGGTTGGTAATGAAGAAAGGATACATGTATACTATGCCCATGGTGAGGATAGCCCAACCTTTGTCCGGAGGTGTTATTGGCTGCTTGATAAGTATGTAATAATTATACTCTTCATGGATTCATTATTATATTCTGTTCCTATCTCCCTCTCTCTCAGAGTATTCTGACCAACTGTTTTATTGTTAATCTTATTGCAGGAGTCTAGAACACATAGTCCTTGTTCATTACCGTGAAACACAGGAGGTAGAGTTGTTTTAGCTAGTCGACTGTTCTTTACTTTTTCTTATACTTAAATGATGGACAAAGCTTAAGAATTTGATCAGGGCATGAATTAAGTCTACTACTTTCTTATTTTTCAGCAATTCTGAGTTACCCTTGTTTTAAGGCAATTAACTTAACACATAAGCAGTTTATTCTAACTTTATAGACACTGTAAACTCTTGCTACAAAGTTTTATCCATAGCAGTAAGGAACTTTATGGACCGGTGCTTCTGACAAATTGCCTTGGGAGATGCCTCTCAGTTAATTTTTTATTCATTTAATTAATTTTTTTAATGATAAACATGTGAGAACATAGTGCATCTTTATGTGTAAGCGGTAGAACCTAGAAATCTCTAATCAAATGCTTTGTGCCATTCTTTTCAGTAATCATTTAATTTATTACCTTATGATGGTATGTTTTTAATTTATGATACAGGTGCAGGGTCCAGCAACTCCTGTGAATTCCAATTCAAATTCTAGTTCTGTCTCTGATCCATCTGCTCCTTGGCGTCTATCAGAAGAACTTGATTCTGGGGCTAAGAATTCATATTATGGTGGTGAAAATGAACTTTTAGGTGACTGTAGATGAATTTTCTGCAAGTTGACTTTTGTTTCAGAATTGTTCGTCTGTTTCATTTCAGCAAACCGTTATGGCATTTTGAGTAGCAAGTTAGACGAAATAAATTTACTTCTTCACCACTATTATAATTTGTTTTTCTAGCATAGTATAGATTGTTACATATTCTCCTATTTTTATTCTTGAAATGGGATACACCAAGGTCGTTACTCTTGATTCTTTGATAATTAACAGAGTCTGGTAGCGGTTCGACTGTCAATAATCATGAACAAAGGCTCCATGATATCAATACACTTGAATGGGATGAGCTTTTGGTCACTTATGATTCCAGAGGAGGTAAGTGACTAGCTACCAGTTATTGCTAGAAGTCTAGAACTAGAATGAGGAAAGTACTAACAACTATTCTCTCTTCTGTTTTTCTTTTGGTGGGGGTTCTGGGGTACCAGACAAAGTTTCAGGCTTTGACCAGCAGAATCAACTTGTGGGAAATGGCACCATAAGTGGTGTAAGTTCTAACATTCAATATCTAAATGGCGCCATAAGTAGTATAAGTTCTACCATTCAATATCTAAATGTTTTTTTTTCCTTATTCTTGTGTCTTTCATATGTAACTTCTGCTGCAAGTCCTTTACATAAAGAAGAGCCCTTTCCTCACAATGAGATACCAGTTATTACCTGCCATATGTATGCTATAAATCTTGTATTCTCCAACTTCTCTTGTCGAACAATTAAATCAGCTATATGTTTTTCCATGTTTCTGATAGTAAAGGTTTTCTACTTTGAGTGATGATTTTATTTTTTTGTAATCTAGATTATTATTAATATAGTAACATTTTTCAGATAGTCTCAATGAAGACTGATCAATCCCTAAAAGGGATGTGAAATCCAACATCCTAAATTGAAATCCACAACCTTTTTCCTTTTTGGTAACTTAAATTTTGTTTTTTAGTGGACTTAAACTTTGTCTTTTTGTGAATGTGTTAACCAAAAAAGGAAAAGGGGTGTGTGGATTTCAATTTGGGGTGTGGATTTCACATCCCTAAAATTATGGTTGGATGATTTAAAACCAACTCGCAATTGTAACAACAGAAGGACTCTCTAAGTTGTTACCATCTAAGATGAATTAATTATTACCATCTAAGTTGTAACGACAGAAGGACTCTCTCTATAATATATAAATTTAAGTCTACTTCCACACCCACACACAAAGGTGATCTTATAAGGGCTAATTTAAGGGCTTGCAATTAATCACCAGATCAGAGATGGTGGTTGAGATGTAACTTCTAAATTGAGATTTCATCTATTGCCTCCATATATAGGTTTTGATAGTATTGTGAATTGTGTTTGTATGTGCATAGGTTTTGATAGTCTTGTGAATTGTGATGTGATGCAACCACTTTAATGAACTGCATTTGCAGGGAACCAGTGGTTTAGCAGCTGAAGTTTCTTCTTTTGGCAATTTACTCAATTCAAGTGCGAGGACAGGAAGCATTCATTTTGATCTTCCAGACAGTAATTATGTTCAGACATTGGAGGGTGAGGTGAATTCAAATGCCCAGAGAAGGGATTCTGTTGTCAAGGGGCCCAGTAATTCCCCGAACATTTTGGGTAATGATGGACTGCGTAGTCAGGACAGTTTTGGGAGGTGGATAAACCAGATTATGACCGACCCTTCAGGTTCAGTGGATGACCCTGTGCTTGATTCCTCATTTATAGCTGCTCAGAGTTCATTTACTTCTCCAGCAATGGAACATATTCAATCTTCTGTTCCTGAGCAAATATTTATCATAACCGATGTTTCACCATCCTGGGCTTTCTCAAATGAGAAAACAAAGGTATCCCCTCTGTTTTATTTTCCATATTGCATAGTGGTCATTGTGCTATTGATGTACATTTTGTTTTATTTATTTATTATATAATAACAAATGAGTTCGACTGGCATAGTTTCATGGCTATTAATGAGTTTGAATACTGTAATCTCAGTAAACCCTAAGTGAGTTAGATAATAACTTATATTGAAGAAGGGAAATTTCATCGTATCATTGTAATTGTCAAATGTTATTTCAATGCAAGTGGTATAACAGAAATATAGAATACATAGCAGTGTCTCAAGCATAGAGGATTCGATACATCAAAACAGTGACATAAGAGAAATATTTAAACACCAAAGCAATTTAAAACAAATATTATGTAAATGCTTAACTTTGTATACCTTTTAGATAGTTGAGAAGTCAAATTGTATTCAGTATCAATCCCCTAGCCTCTAACTATTCTTTTTGCAGATTCTGATCACTGGCTTCTTTCATCAAGAGTTTTTAGATCTTGCAAAGTCCAATCTACTTTGTATCTGTGGCGATGTATGTATTCCTGCTGAAATTGTTCAGGTTGGGGTATATCGATGTTTCATACCACCGCATGTGGCCGGATTAGTGAACCTTTTCATTAGCCTTGATGGTCATAAGCCCATCAGCCAAGTACTAAATTTTGAATATCGATCTCCTGTAACGAGTAACTCGGTAGTTCCTTCAGAAGAGAATAAATGGGAAGAGTTTCAATTACAGATGCGGCTTGCTAATTTGCTTTTCTCATCATCTAAAAGCTTGAGCATTGTATCTAGTAAAGTATCACCATATACCCTCAAAGAAGCCAAGAAGTTTTCCCATAGAACTTCTCACATATCAAATAGCTGGCAATATTTGATCAAATCCATTGAAGACAACAATACTCCTTTACCAGTGGCAAAGGATAGTTTGTTTGAACTCATCTTGAAGAACAGACTAAAAGATTGGCTGTTGGAGAAAGTTCTAGACAGCTCTAAAACCAAAGAATATGATAGTCATGGTCAAGGAGTAATCCACTTATGTGCTATTCTAGATTATACATGGGCTGTTCGATTGTTTTCATGGTCTGGTTTGTCATTAGACTTTCGTGATAGACGTGGATGGACAGCCCTTCATTGGGCCGCATATCATGGAAGGTATGCTTTGTTCTTTGTTTCTTTTGTTGTTAATCAGGAACTGTCTTATCCAACTTTATTCCAGCAATACTTTGGTTTTCCTGAATTTGTGCATGTTGTTTGAAATGCATCCAATTGAAGATAATTTATGTGCAAATATCATGATTTTGCTTGCATTCTGTGATGAGATTTAGAGTATATCTTTTACGTCTGGTAATTCTAAAACACTCCTTTGCAGGGAGAAAATGGTTGCAGTTCTTTTATCTGCAGGGGCAAAGCCAAACTTGGTCACAGACCCTACTTCAGAAAACCCTGGTGGTTGCACTGTTGCTGATATTGCATCCATGAACGGTTATGATGGCTTAGCAGCTTATCTTTCAGAAAAGGCTTTGGTAGAACAATTTAAGGACATGAGTCTAGCTGGAAATGTTAGTGGCTCCCTTCAAACTAACACAAACTATTATGGGAACTCTGAGAATCTGAGTGAGGAGGACTTGTATCTGAAGGATACTTTAACAGCCTATCAGACAGCTGCTGATGCAGCAGCACGAATACAAGCTGCCATCAGGGAGAACACACTAAAATTAAAGACTAAAGCAGTTCAGTATTCCACTCCTGAGGATGAAGCACGCAGTATAATTGCAGCATTGAAGATTCAACATGCATTTCGCCACTATGATACACGAAAAAAGATGGCAGCTGCTGCCCGTATTCAATATAGGTTCCGTACGTGGAAGATGCGTCAAGAGTTCCTTAATATGCGCCGTCAAGCTGTCAAAATTCAAGTAAGCCCTCTTCCCTTACCTTCTTGCTGGTACAGTTGCAAGTTAACACGGCTAGTCTGAACAGAATATTTAATTGGTCAAACCGCAACCGTCATTGAGTATAGTAGGTTAGTAAGACATGGCTAGAGTATTGAAGTTGCAACTAAGTTTTCTGGCACAGGTGCATGATAATTTGTTGTTGACCTGTGAACGAAATATATATCGTTGCAGTCTAGGAAAAAGTTGTTGATGGCAAATTTCTTTTTGTGCAGGCTGCTTTTCGAGCCTTCCAAACGCGGAGGCAGTACCAAAAAATTCTATGGGGAGTTGGAGTGCTTGAAAAAGCTGTTCTGCGGTGGCGCTTAAAAAGAAAAGGGCTTCGGGGGCTTCAGGTTGATCCCATTGAATCTAATGGAGATGAGAAACAGGAAAGTGATACAGAAGAGGACTTCTACCGAAACAGCAGGAAACAAGCTGAAGAGCGTGTTGAGAGATCTGTTGTGCGGGTTCAGGCAATGTTCCGCTCCAAGAAAGCACAGCAAGAATATAGGAGGATGAAGTTGACTCATAATGAAGCAGAGGTGAGTGATCTAGTTGGAACTCTTTTACTACCCTAATAAAAGATATATGAAGTTGACTCTTAATGGAACAAAGATATATAACCAAACAAATTTACATCTTCTGCAGCTGGAATATGATGATTTTTTCGACCCTGACAATAGCATGCGTGGATAGTGAAAGAACTTTTGAAGGCAAACGATAACGTCTGTGGTGGATTTATGTACCGTGTAGCATGTACATCTTGTAAATGCGTAGGATGTTTAGCTTCGAGTATTTGTGCCCCTTTCAGACCGTCTGGTCATAGTTCATTACGGGGTCAGTACTTTTATACTGGGTCATGGTTTTCACTGTTCTTGTTAACGAGTACTGTTCTTGTTTTTAATACTATGGAGTCAGGTTCTTGTCTGCTTAGGGAGATCATGAAGAGAGAGATCAGTCAGACTAAATACTTCTTAGTTCTGTTTATAGATGACAATACATAGATATTGAACACATTTGAACTAACACGACTAATCTAGCTAGAACAGAATACTAGGTTTGAATATAAGATTATACTTTAGATGAGCACCTATGCAACTAGGTTGTATGCTTCCTATGCTTGCCGTTCCTTTGCCTACTCGATATACTGAGAAAGCCATTCGAATCCTTGGCCATAACCCATCTTGCGAGCAATGCTGCACATGAAAACCTCGATGGGGCGGACATTGGGATGGTTCATCTTGATCTTACCCTTACCGGTTGTGAAGTTGGTCAGGCCGAGGTAAAAACGCAGCTCCTCCTCTGAGACAGCATCAGGTATGTCGATCTTGTTTCCCAATATAAGAAACGGCACTGTTGCCAGAGACTCTTCAGAGAGAAGAGAGTCGAGCTCCCTTTTCGACTCTGCAAATCTTTCCCGGTCATAAGCATCAACTATGTAGACTACAGCATCCAGCTAAACAGAGAAAGGTGAAGTAAGCATTAGTATTTGTATCAACACTACTTCAAAGAATAGCATGCGACGATTAATGTTCCGAGTAAATTTACAAACCTTGGTATAGTAGTCCTTCCAGAGTCTACGAGCAGACTGATGCCCACCCAAATCAAAGGCAGTGAAGTTGACACTCCCTATTGAAAACTCATTCGAGGTTGGTTGCTGAGTGGGCACGCTTTGCTTCAAGGTCTGCAATTGAACAAGCCTAACTTCAGTACCCAACATAATCGATATGTAAATAGAGACAACAGATAGACAAAAACTCAAAAAGTGTTCTGAACAAAACTAGAGATGGATGAATAATGAAGATAGAGAGAAGTACGTACCCCGAATCTGAGCATGTAAAGCAAAGTAGTTTTTCCGGCATTATCAAGACCTAAGAGACAGATCCTAGCATCTTTATGCCATAGCCCCAAGGATGCAAGAATATCGTAGAACCAATCCACAAGAAACATTCTCTTTTCTTTTGGGAGGTATGGATCAACGAGCTTAAAGCCTGAGAGAGTATGCGCGAGGAGGATTGATCAGACAAGAATTGAAGTCTTCGAAACTCTGATATAAATTTGATAGAGTTTCCGAGTACAAGGAGAGTTTATACACAAAACCAATTGGAAGCTGATCCAATAGACTTGTTAGACTCGGATACTAAATACCTTGAGAAGCAAGGAACCCAAGTTGGATTTCAATTTTGAATGCTGTTATGTTTTCTAATAGATTTTTAAATACACCCCCCTAATATTTTATGTTTCACGTCAAATTCTATAGATATATTTAATGACCAAAACATCCATCAGTTATTAAGAAAAAAGAAAACTTCTTCTCTTAACCTAACTCTCTTCTCCACTATTCCTACGCATCAAAAGAAAAGAAAAAACAAATTCTTCTCCAAAATTCATTAACTGAATTTTGAATGTTGCCGTAATCACATGTACTGTTTAACAATTAACAGCGATTCATTTGGGTTGTATTTTTTTTTTGTATGCATGTTATTGACATGTTGTATTGAATAAGTAGCTTTATATGTTAATAGCTACTGTACTTCTACTAGTTTGTGAATTTTGATGACTTGTGTATGTTTGATATTATTTTTCAATTCAAGCCGATTGCTGTCATATTAGAGATTTAGAGTTCGGATATAGTAATACTTTTTTAATTATAAATTGGAGAATACCAAGAAAAAAAATCTTAAAAGAAAATAGAACATAATACGTAAAAGAGTTGTGAAATAGTAAAGATGTAATAATTATATAAATGACATATTATTTATTTGTTTTGAATACGTTAGACAATTTAGGATGTGTATTAAGTATAATATTGAAATAAAAAAACTAGATGAATGGTATATTAAGAAAGAAGTATGTATTAAGACATTACAGATGTGTATTTAAATTTACTCAAAGTGTTTTTTTCCTTTTTTCTTTATTGAAAAGAATGACTAATATTGCTGCCCTCATGCCATAATCAATAATCATTGATAAAAAAAGGCTAAACCCGGCATCACAATAACTCATGTATTCAAACAAGCGTCACTGCCCATAAAGCAAATAATGGATTATAAAGACTAATTTCAGTTTACCCCCATCAACTTTAGGTCGATCATCATATTAGTCCTTCATCTTTCAATTTCATAAAAAACATCCCTCAACTCCCAATTTTCATCAGCTGTATCCAAACCTCCGTTCTTCATCCAGTTCTTTCGTCAACTGATGACGTGGCATCAAGAAGAAAGTCAAATTCCGAAAAATATAACATTTCTGACCATTTTTCCCTCATATCGATACACATCTCCGTACTCATCACAACTCTCTAACCTTAGTGATTTTGGTGAGATTGAATACAATTTGTCTATTTTACCTTGTTTCTGTGGGCTCAACGACTTCAAATTTGGTTTTCTTCTTAATGCAAATCATTATATGCCAGGGGAATTAGATGAAAAACGGATGTTTGAACATAACTGATGAAAATTAAAAGTTGAGGGGTGTTTTTGATGAAATTGAAAGAAAATGGACTAACATGATGATCGACCTAAAGTTGATGGAGAGTAAACTGAAATTAGTCCTAATTTTCTACTATGAAGTTATCTCTCTCTATCTGTGACCAGAGTCCATTCAGTAACTAGTATATACTATCCCCAGCTGGTGATCAGTATCACTGATCAGTTAGCCTTTTGATCACTGTGTATCTGTGAAAGTCATTCAGTAACCAGTTTCAAACTAGTACTCATCCATGATCCACCTTCTGATCACTGTGTATTTGTGAAGGCCTTTGGTACGTAAGATATCTTCGATTAATTCTCAGCAGTTAACAGAGATAGACCCCTGAGGCCCTGTTTGATATCCCCTGACTAGTGACTCCTACTTCTCATTTGCATCGACATTGATAAATCAAGTCCTGCTTCTCGTTTCACCCAATAAAGTACAGACTAGTTTAGCTTTAACTCCAACCTATATACTTCTATCGTACATGTGTTGTAACTTGTAAGGTTGCCGTTCTGTGAAATATAAACTGATGTAGCATTTAGGAAAAAAAATTAGATGAATCACCTACGAGCCTACGAGATAAACAGTTATAGAAGATAAAGATAAAAGGTGCAGAGAAATAGGAAGGGAAACTGAAGGCATTATTTCTGCATAGTCAACTTTGCACAGTTAACTGAGAATGAATGACTGCTACTTGTCCTAATTGTAACACCTTGAGAGTTGAGGGTAATGAAGACATGGGGTTATACAAGGTTTAGTCTGCTGCATTTCTGCCCTGATGAGAATGTCTTGAGCATTCATGGATAGAATTTGGTATTACCATAAGTTCTATGCATAATGAAGGATTTTCAATTCAAGCTTACCAGATGTGGAAATGGATGACATGGGATTCAAGGTCAAGAGGGGCAATTGGAGAATTGTAAAACCAGAATGGTGGGCTTTCTCGAATAAACACTAACAACCAGGTAGGATACGTAGTATTCCTACTTTCCAATGCATAAGAAAACGAACCCACAAGGCAGAGTATACAATCTAATACTGCAAATTACATAAGAAAACTAACTTCTACTAGTACAACTAATGCAACCTGAAGCCAAAGAAAATTAAAAAGCAGACGTAGATTTGAAGAGCAAAAAGTTCGACAAGGTAACCTATCCACTTTAATGAGCCTATGCTTAGAAATAGAAAACACTGAATTACTGAAGATTATATCAGTGGTAGGAAAACTACCATCTCAATCATTCACGTGCCTACTTGATGTATTGAGAAACCCACTTGAATCCCTCGCCATAGCCCATCTTGCGGACAATGCTGCACATAAACACCTCCAGTGGGCGAACATTGGAATCTGCCAGATTGACCTTCCCCTTACCAGTTGTGAAGTTGGTCAGGCCCATATGATAACGCAGCTCATCCTCCGAAGCGGCATAGGGTATGTCAATCTTGTTCCCCAAAATAAGAAACGGGACAGTGGCCAGTGACTCATCAGAAAGAAGAGCGTCAAGCTCCTTCTTAGACTCTGCAAATCTCTCCTTGTCAAAAGCATCAACCAGGTAGACAACAGCATCTACCTACACAATCCGAAAATCACAGATATCTATCAGTGGACGCTCATTACATAAGACTAATAAAGCCCCATTTCAAGAAAATAAAATACATGCTAGCTTTGGATGCTCATTTAGCAATAACTATCAATTCGCATTATAATAGGCACATCAACCAAAACCTCGACTGCAACAATGCAACCTATAATTACAAACTCAAGCACTCGCAATGAAATTCATTACATGTCACACCCACGAAAACAGACTACGAAACCGTAGATGGGATTGTATATTCATTGAGTAGTTATCATCAAACGAAAACTAGAATCTTTGATTCTATATTCCTCTACTCTTCCGATCCATTACATCTACACAAACAGAAAGTCAATGAATTCTAGAATTCTCTCAACTTATTAAATTATCAGAAGCAACAAAATTGAAAGAAAAATAGACTAGTTTGTTATGAGTAAATTGAAACCTTGGCGTAGTAATCCTTCCAGACTCGGCGAGCGATCTGATGGCCACCCAAATCAAAAGCCTTGAACTTAATCTGGCCTATACTCAACTCCTCGGAGGTCGGGTACTGAGTCGGTTGGTGCTGAACTAGTCTCTGCAGAAATCAATCAAATCAAAACAAAACCCTAGCTTACAAAAACGAAGTCGTTTCGCTCTCAATTCAAAACCAAAGCAAACAAGGAGTACCTCATCTTTGAGCATGTGAAGCAAGGTGGTCTTGCCGGCGTTATCGAGCCCCAAGAACAAGATCTTAGCTTCCTTCTGCCACAGTCCTAGAGATGCCAGCACGCCGTAGAACCAATCCACCAGAAACATTCTTCTTCAATTTTCAAGGTTCAAGGAAAATGACGACGGAAATATTTGAAAGCTTTTCTTTTTCTGGGGATTTATATGCAGGAGAGCGGAGGGGGTGGGAGACTGGCTTGGTAGGTAGAGTGAGGGGTTTTGGGAGGAAGACTTGGCTGACGTGGAGCCGGTGGAGAGGGATGGGTGACTGGGAAATGCAGGTTTCGATCCTACGTGGAGGGATTTTAGTGGCTGGTACGCGTCATTAGCTTTTTCTGTTTTGTATGTGCTGCTTTGCGTTGCTAGTCATCTAAATTGAGGTGCTAGTGAGAAATAGACTTCAAGCAAAGCATTTAATTTACTATCTTGTGAATGACATGCCTATATTTCTTAGTTTCAATAGTCCTTACAAGAGGTTGTTTCTGTCTACTGCTATCTTAAGAAAAAAAAAATAATAATAATAATAAATTCTTAAACAACCCTAAGAAATAATCTCTCTCACGTCCGTGAGTATAGAAGATCTCTAACATCAAACAATTTCATCGAATTGACTATGATTGTATGTGCGATAGCATCTACTATACCAGGAATATCAATGAACATGATTTTTGACCCCTCTTACCAACTGGAATCAAAAAATTAGTAAATATGTTCCACCCAAAATGAGAATGGGATAGAGAGTTATGCACTTATAATCTATAATCCGATGATCAAGTAGATCTCATGATCAGAAGTTTGTTCCATATCGGACCAATACAGAATAGAGTTATATACTTTTGAGTGCCACTTTTTAATGGGGTAGGTAACCAGTTGCTTGAATGTGTTTGCCGTTTAGTTAAAGATGTTTCGCCTTGTTGATGGATATATGCATAGACATGTCATAAGTTATGCACGCCAGTAGATAGAAAACAATCTAATCCGTCATGAGAAGGGAAAATTGTGTCTAAATAAGAATTGCCGTATAGGGAGAACACGAATATATTCGAAATCTAAAGCAATCATTGAAAAGAGTGAATTTATCTAAAAAAATAAGCACACTCCACTGTGTTCTACAAAAACAAATTTCTGAGATGAACATTGCAAAACATACTATGATGGTTACCAATCCTTCAATTGTGATCAAAATCAAACAACAAATTCATCTTCCATTATAATTGTGGTCAGGCACTACAAATTGGCAGGGAAAATTCCACAAATACTGAACCAAAATGTTATCTCCCTACTTACTATACTCTCTATTTGATGTATTGGGAGACCCATTTGAAGCCATCTCCATACCCCATCTTGCGGACAATACTGCACATGAAGACCTCAAGGGGCCGAACACTAGAATCGGCTAGATTCACTTTTCCCTTGCCAGTAGTGAAATTGGTCAGTCCCAAATGATAGCGCAGCTCATCTTCTGAAGCAGCATAGGGGATGTCAATCTTGTTGCCCAGCACAAGAAATGGAACAGTTGCCAGGCTTTCATCTGAAAGAAGTGCATCCAACTCCTTCTTTGACTCTGCAAACCGATCTTTATCATATGCATCAACCAAGTAAACTACTGCATCCACCTGCTCACAAAAGCAACCAGTAAATATGCAGCATTTATTTCCTTTGGCAAGATGCAACTCAGAAATCTAAATTTTAACAAGAGCTGACGTTAACAATATGGACCACAGAGGCCACAGGACAAACAAGATAAAAGAGCTTAACGCAACCATATGACTTCATATCAAGTAGATATCTACAATTTACTATGTAATCAGGTGAAGCAATCAGTATAGACTCCACCTTGAGTAGAGATGGAAACTAAACGAAGAGGCAAGTTGGTAGTCACTGAGCACTTGTTTCGTATGAATTCTCAGCATTTACCTCTTAAGGTCATCTTCTCTTTTGCAATTGTCTCTATGATCGACTACTCCACAAGGGCAGTAGGTCCATAAACAAAATAAAATAAAAACATAAAATAAAGACCACCAAAAGAAAAACGAAGAAAAAAAACAAAGAAAAACTAAAACATGGATCAAGGTACCAGATACGTTGATGCTGTGATCTTTTTGATTATTCAATTTATATTTTTTTCTGAACTGATCTCTTGCATTATTCTATGTGCACAGAATAGGTCTCAAACTCATGACACCGACTCTTTTCTTGTGTAAGGGAAAGGCAGGAAGAAACAAAAGAAAGAATAGGAATCAAATGTGCTTTGGTATTCAAATTGAACCAAACTGTTGAAAATTGTCTCGGAATAAATTTTCAATTTTCTTTGCACTCAGATCTGTAACGAGAGATTCTCAAAAAATTAAGAAAAAAAGATATGTAACGAGAGAAGAGGCAGGCCATCAACTCTTGCCCCAAACCCAATTCATGAATCCTTATGGCTTTCTATAGATTAGCACCTCATGAATATAAAGACACTCGAATAACAACCACAGGAAAACCAATTATGGTGCTCCCAACAAAACCAAATGTCTGCTTCCCATATCAGAGAAATGGGAGGAAATCTTATCTGGGATGATCACGTTAACATACAGCACGACTAAACTTAGTGAACACCAACCAAAGTTGAGGTAGAAATGTATGCATATAAGGAACCAAAGGTCAAATGCTCAACTCCGTATCAACAGAGGATATTGTTCAAACATGGAATAGTTAGTCCTCACCAGAGTACCAGACCACAGCTCTTAATTAGCTCAAACATAAACATAGAGATAAAGAAAGTTTGAATGGCCATTTACTAGGTAGGAGTCCATCCAGACTTTACATACTGTTGAGGTTCTTTTTGATAAGAATAAGTGACACGCCAGGGGAAAATGTAAAACTGTGATTCACATATCAGAGTTGGCTATCAATAAACTAAAATCATGAAGCTCAGAGCAACCAATGTGCAGATCATACTTGATTGTAATCCATAAAACTGAGACACCTAGTATAACAAATCCATGACTGATCGAGAGTCCCAAAAAAAGAAGAATTGGAAAAATGCCTTCGCATAGTAAACCAGAAACGCTAATTAGTGACTCCGAGCATTCATGCATGCTTTGGCTTTCCTTTCCTATCTACTAAAGTCCAAACCATTTAGAGCTAAAGGTAAAAAAAATTTGTTGGGTAAAAAAAATTTGCAAAAAAATTTAAGAAATAGAACCAAAGGTCAATATACAGAAGAAATTCATTCAGAGATCCATTACAAATTTTATAAACTCAAGTAAAGCAAGAAATCAAAGAGCTCGCGCCACTCAAGTAAAACAAAAAATCACGATTCATATAATAGAAACACTCGGTTTCCATTTTCATAGATAAAGTTCTCTTTTTTCAGCTTCAAAGTCCAATCCATCAAATACTAAAACAACCGGTTCAACAAATCCAACACAAATACATCAACAAAATCAGCATGGATAATAACAGCACTCTAAGTAAAAAAAATAAAAAATAAAAAGGAGCTCACAATTCACATATCAGAGTCTATGCATAAACTCATAGCAATTAATATGCAGATCACAACTCAACTCAAAAATGATAATCCATCCGAAATCGAAAACAAAAGAAGACCTTAGCATAGTAATCCTTCCAGACTCTGCGAGCGATCTGGTGACCTCCCAAATCGAAGGCCTTGAACTTAATCTTGCCAATGCTCAATTCCTCCGACGTCGGATGCTGCGTCGGCTGGTGCTGCACTAGTCTCTGCAACCGAAACAACACGGAATCAGATCAAAAGCATTACCGAATCAAACACAGAAAGTAAAAGGAAAGAGAAAGCAGACCTCGTCCTTCAACATGTGGAGGAGGGTGGTCTTGCCGGCATTATCGAGGCCGAGGAAGAGAATCTTGGCCTCCTTCTGCCATAGGCCTAGAGATGCGAGCACGCCGTAGAACCAGTCGAACAAGAACATCTTCGAGACCAGATCGGAGACGATGACTTACCGCTGCGATCGAATCGAGGGGTTTTATTTTTTTGTTGTTTTTTTGGTGTGACAGTGTGGAGAGATAGAGGAAGACAAAGAAATGTGATCGATTTGTCAATCTGGTTGTGCCATTCACCTATATAATAATTATAACACATTTTTATTTCTCTTCTGTAAATGCAATGCCTGCCTGTCGTTTTTGACATTTTGACCCGTTTTGCTCTAAAGGCTAAAACGGAAATTTGCTCCGGTCATTTCAGATTGTTGGACCATGGTTAAGCACTTAAGTGCATTGTGTATGTCAAATATTTATTTGCCTTATATCGGATAATACTAGTAAATAAATTGATGATACGGATGTATCATGTTGGGCTGATATGTTGGTATGATTTTTTTTTCTTTTCGGATAAAAAATGTGGCCGGGTGCGCTACCGTTCTAGGACCAGGAGCACTTTAGGTGTTGCCCCTCTCTAAGAGATGTTTTTCACAAGTTTAGGTTCGAACGTATGACCTCCTATTAGCGTCATGTTCCACTTGCAACATATTTTGTTTCTGCTAGACCAACCTTATTGGGATATGTTTGTATAATTTTTGCTTTATCACATTTTTTAATTTTTTCACTATTATTTTCGTTATGGTCTTTTATCTCTTTGATATACTTTAAGTCAAACTAAAGTTTTTTAGGTTATGAGAAGTTGGTTATGTCAGACTAAAAGTTGGTTTTGTGTATTTGTCTATTGGAATTAAAATTGACTAAAGTGAAATGCATGTAAGTGATACAAATTCATTAGCTTCTCTGTCTCTTGTTGTTTCACCGTTCATAATTAAAATATGAGCGTGTATGACGACCTTCATTTTCAAAGCTGAAATCTGCTTTTTGAGGGAAAATGTATATATATTCAACGACCATACAACTAAACATGTGCAAACACTTGAGCAAATCAATTTAGTGCTTATGCCAACATTGACATATCGAGCTAAGCACTCAAGCTAGTACCTATCATTCTAGAATCAGAGCTCACTTATTCAACAAGAAATTAAAAACTACATGAAGGTACAACAAGTCAAGCCTAACCACATGAACAAGACCCACACCCTAAAAACGCAATTTATGTTCGGATTAATCGGGTGAGATTCAAGTCGGCTCATTTGTGCCAAAATCTCATTTTTCAGAAATCAATTGTTTTAGAAATAAGAAAGAAAAAAAAAGGATTAGAAAGAGAACCTCATCCCAACTGGACCACCCATTGAACCCGACGCATCCCAGCCCAATCTGTCAAAGTCGGTATAAGGGTACTTTCGACATTACGTATTGGTAGCTAGGGTTAGACTCAAATATAAAGCATCGCCTTCTCGTTTTGCTCCGCCAAAAGAGAAGAAGAACCCTAAGGCGCAGATCGAAGCTCACTCTCTTTTCGGTTCGTTCCGCCTCCTTCTCTCTATCTAATCTCTAATACTACTGATTCCAATTCTCTCTTCCATTTCTGGTTCTAATTGTTTAATCTTTTGAATCGCAGACATGGCCAAGTCAAAGAATCACACAGCTCACAACCAGTCCCGCAAGGCCCACAGGAATGGCATCAAGAAGCCCCAGAGGCACCGCCACACTTCCACCAAGGGGGTAAGCTTCTCTTTCTTCTCTTCCTCGTTCTTCAATTTTGTTTATTTTTTTTTGTAATTTTATTTTATTTTTGGATTAATTCATTGATTTCTGGGTTTCAGATGGATCCCAAGTTTCTGAGGAACCAGAGGTATGCCAGGAAGCACAACAACGCCCCCAAGACCGAAGAGTCGGCCGAGGAGTAGAGATGGACCTGCCTAAGTAATGATGAAGCTCTTCGGGTTTTATTCTTCTCAGTAGGGTTTAATTTTTGTTTTCATGATTTCGGAAACGGTTGATGGTAGTTTGATGCTACTGTACTGGGATTTATGGATTTTATGTAGGAGCTGAACTCCTTTTTAATGCTCGTTATCCTAAAGATGTTGAAGCTCTTTGGTTAATTCTTTTGCTCTTGATGGTTGGTGTTTTTATTGATTGCAATTGAGTTATTTTGAATTGTAGTAGCAGATGCTTATGTGTTGTTTCCATTTGATTGTCTAATGCTTGGATAGGAATGTGATTGGCCTTCGTTGTCTATTGTTCAGCTAGGTTATTCGATGCTATCTGAGTTTAGCTGTAGTGCGTTTGGGGTTTTTGTTATGGTGTTGGCGCTCAGGGCTTGTCATGTTAGCCCTGAAAGCCAATTGATCAGTTATCAATTAGTTTGCCTGTCCAATATCGTTGGATTACTTTGTAATTTTGTTATGCTCTCTAGGTTATTCGATGTTAAATGAGGGTTCAGTTGTAGTGCATCAGGGATTTAGCGAATTTATGATAGTTTGCAGCTGAAATCCTTACCAAGTGTAGTCCCCAGTAGATGTCTGAGTTGTAGGAAGATGGAGACAGTTCATTGAAATTTTATTTTATGGGTTTAGTGTTGAGAATAGATGTGGTACCTCATTCTAGTCCAAATGAGTCGCCTTTTAGATTTTAAGTCTGGATCAAGCTAGGGGGTGTGTGTGGTGCTGTCTTTGAACTGCTCTGTTTGGATGCTATCCATCAGAATTTTCTTATTGTGATAGGATAAATCCTTTCATCCTTTGGAGATCATTTGGAAGGGGAATGATGTTATCTTGCAAGTATATTGCTCTTAAGCCTAGTAGGTTAAATCAGATGCTCAATTATAGGGTTTTAGAAGCATCATTGTAATGGATTGTGACTACCCCCAATGATATTTGCCGACTTTTTTGTTTTAATGACTTGATGTTGAATGAATCGAAGATGGTGTTTCATGTAATCTCCACCAAACCCAGTTATCTGTCTGGTGTTTAATCCATAGTTTGATATCGCTCTTCCCAAAGACGTTTTCTGCTACCACCAGCCTGTAAGGTGGAGATTACACCCAGCACATTTCTAATCATTTATGTACAACGGCTAGCTGTGCCTTGGTTTTCCATTGTGAAGTCACTGAAGTGTATAGCGCCATAGCGTGACTTACAAGAGTCATTGTTCCTGTGAGCTTAATTTCCCAGCTAGTTTGAGCTATAATTCGTTTAATTCTAGAGGGTTTTATGTTGTCAAAGAGAAAAAACTCAAAATGCAGATCAGGAATTGCAAAAACCGGTCAGAATAGCCTGCACTATCATACTCTTTTATGAATAATCGTTGTCTAAACTACAGAAACAAAGCTTCCATATGGAAACAGTTATGAGTACAAGTATTCCTTCAAGGAATTAACAAAACTAAGAAACCAATTCGTCTTATGTTCCATCCGGTCACCTCTTTTCCCTGGGTGTTCTCTTCTGTCCTTTGATGTAATTTCACTGGTTGACACTCCCTATTACAAGCAAATATCTTCAAAATTTATACCGAGTATTGAGAACCTTAGACTGCAACTGCTTGAGGGCTAGAAACATGCTCTTTAACCTGCCCCAAGAATTAAAAGATATGTGGGTAAACACATACCGAGAAAAGAACTAGTGCAGATATGCAGCATGATGTAAGAAGTGAATGTCAGCAACTCACCGTCGCTGACTTGTAAAGTTCATCTAGCACTTCAGACAAGGTAGGATGTGCATGGACAGCCAGTTTGAGATCCTGCAAAATCAAAAAGACAGTAGGCAAAATATATAAATTCAACTACTTAGCTGCTTCAGGAACATTATTCCAAAGAAAACTCTACAAATGAAGGTACGTGAATTAACACAGCAGCTTGAGGACAGTTGATTACTTGAATACGTGTTCCCAATGCTATGGCATTGGATGCCTCATGAATGAGGTCTGCCGCATGCAATCCAAAGATGTGAACGCCAAGGATCTCTCCGTTATCTGGTCGGTATATCAACTGCACGAAATAAAGCAGTACCGAGATTGTCAATTTTTTACAATAGATTACAAACAAAAAGACTCCGTACTAGACAGAAAATCACCTTTGCAAGTCCCTCTCCTTCATTTTCTGCAAGGGCCTTTGTGTTGGCCTTGAAACTTGTCTTGGCAACACTTACTTCAAATCCCTCCTTCTCAGCTAACTCTCTTGCTTGGGGCTACAAATTGTTACGTTCAGTTAATACTATCAGAGTTTATAGAAGCCTAATACATCTCTCATTTCAAAACTAATTCTCGAGAAGTAAAATGGAGAGTAAATCCAGGTACTATATCAAAAACTAGCAACAAACATAAACTTTCGATAGATGTTTTACAATGCATATGGCAATACCTCTGTCAATCCAACCATACTGATTTCAGGATGAGTGAAGCAAGCTGCAGGGATGCTCAAATGGTTGAGCACGTGATCTCTTCCTGTGACTTGTTCAACCACTGAAGGAAGATTTACAAAGAGGATCAATTTGAGTTTGAGAGAGATAGAGAGAGAGAGAGAGATTCAACTGCAAACTGCAGGGAAAACACAGTTGGCTACACTATACCAACCTGAAATGCCTTGTGCACTTGCTGCATGAGCAAGCATCATCTTGCCGTTGGCATCACCAATGCAAAACAGGTTAGGAACCTGATATCCAAAATACAAATTAGGAACAGTTGATAGGGTATGCACTCAATAGGAAACCCACAACATTAGGCCAAGAAAAAAAGAAAAAGGAAACCCGCAACCTACCAATTTGCCATTTGCATCTATTACCCTCATCCGCTCATCAACAGGGATAAAACCACGTTGTGTTGCAACATCAATCTGCAAACAGCAATTTTAAAAATTATTGCTGCAATTTTTCTTGAAAAGAAAAAAAAACTTAAAACCACAAAAGTAGCAAGTGAAGATGTCATACATTCTCCAATCCAAGACCATGTGTGAATGGGGCTCTTCCAGTGGCAATTAATGCTGCATCTACCTGTGAGAGAGATAAAGTCAGGGCCCATAATAAATGTCAACAAGATCAAATAGCAAAACACTCAGGTTTCAACTTGGAAGTCTTAACATAAACATTCTGTAAAAGTAGGTTACGGGGAGACTAGTTCAGATGGAAATACATTCACGATGAAGGTATATATCACATCAGTTTAAACACACTCTTAGTTACCTCTAGAGTATCTCTTGGTTCCTTGGTCTTTGCATCAATTAGTTCAATGATGACTGGTTTACCATCCTTGGCTGGGGTGATCTATAACAAAACAAAGAAGACATGACAATTTGATACGACAACCACGAACAAAATATACAGATGAAAAAAAAGAAAAAAAGAAAAAAAAAAAAACTAGGTTACCTTGCTGGCAAATACTCCAGTTTGATAGTCAATCCTTCGTGGATTAATTAGAACCCTCTGGGCTAACTTCCCAATCTCGGGATCAAAACCAGGCATAAGCTGATCCAAAGCTTCAATAAAAGTAACCTGCAGAATAGCAGTAGCTTAGCCAATTAGAATGCCTTGTGAGATAATAACTGTCAAATCATACAAAACCATATCTAGGAAATTTAAATAAGGCATGTCAGACAGAAGAAAATCCATAAAATTGAAACACGTAAAATTCAACTGGAAGACTCAGAGAAGAGACAGATTGACCCGGTCAAGGTCTGAATTTGCTGTAAGGCCTACATCAACTGTGACTCTTTCTCTCAACTGGATAGTGTGCCTTTCCTTGGAGAGCAGTGGTAAAAATATAGATGACCGAAAAGAAGATGTAGTACATTTATCAAGGTTTTATTGTTATAAGGCTTTAAGTCACCATTAACAACAACTTGTTTCCATCAAATGGAAGATGTACTTTTTGCACAGACTAAGTAAAACTTCACAATATGAAAATGAAAAATAAATAAATAAATAAAAAAAACTACCTCACTTCCAAGTGCCGTATACACATCACTGAACTCAAGACCAATGTAACCACTTCCAACAATAGCAATCCAATCAGGAACAGACTCCAATTTGAGTGCATGGTCGCTCGTAATTACAGTCTTCCCTGCATGTGCATTACACATTCACTATGTATTACTTAAACATAGTAACCAAGGGTCACAAATGAATCAATATACAAGCCTTCTAAAAGGAAACAGGCTTTAATCAACCTCGTATAACATGGAAGGGGGAAGATGTATATTCTTACCATCGACTTCAATGCCCTTAGGAACGAAAGGAACAGAACCAGTAGCAATGATTATATTTTTTGCAGTAACTACTTTGTCAGATGCTCCAACCTTCACCTTTTGGGGGCCCTGATGATTTTAGTAAATGTTAGAATAACTATCAGGAATCCAGCTTTTACAATAGCACAGATCAAACTAATCTTAACCATGTTCTAACAATCTCGGCATTGGATAAAAACTAGATTTATTGTTCAACTGAGGACCATAACTCTCGTTCAAGTTGCCACAAAATCATATGTATGACTTACCAGGATTGTACCGAAACCTGTCAGTATATCCACTCCAAGCGACTTCATTGAGTTGGTCAAACTAGACCGGATTTTTGATGCAAGATTATTTGCATGATCAGCCACTCCCTGTCTGTCATAACCAGCTGCTGAAACCTGTTGCAAGGCAAAACAAATGGTAAGACACATAGGCTGTCACAAGTCACAGCAATACATTAATACATGCATTTTGTGTTTTACCTGCAAACCCAAAGCCTTGAGGTGATGTTCGTTTTGAAGCTCTCGCATCCGACCACTCACTGCTAGAAGAGCTTTAGATGGAACACATCCTCTGTTAACACATGTTCCACCCACCACATCTCCCTCTACGATGGCGGTTTTCAGACCCTGCAATTGTTTCATTGAGAATCATATTTAGCAAAAAAAGATCATCAAGATACTAACTGGCACTAACCAAAGTAAGAGCAGGCAGATCATAGATTTTCATATTTCCTACAGTATGATGTTATTGTAAGTGTGCAGTCAACCAATATAGATTGTGCAGTATCTGACTACGAAGGTTTGGTAGCTAATTTGTACATGGGTATTGTGAGTGCGTTTGTTCAAACAAAAACCTCACAGTAGCAGCATAAGCCTGAAATAAATCAATTTCTCCTACCTAATACAATCCAGTAGGTTCAGATTTAGGCTAGAAAAGCAAGCTAAATCTTAACCTCAGAGCCGCAATTTCTTAGCAATTCTAAAGCACCAAGCTACAAATGTTTAGCATCAAATGCAATTCTTGCATGCACATTGTGAGTGTATTTGATCGAAAACAAAGCTCACAGAAGCAGAAGCAGAAAGAAATTAAGCAAACTCACACACGATCCAAGCTACTACGATCATTTTTAAGCTAACAAAAGCGACTAATCAGTAACAACTGAGCTGAATCCCAAGCTCATAGCCACAATTTCACAGCTTAATCCAAACAAGTGCAAGTGTCAGTCAGTGTCAGTGTGAGCATCCGTACCTTCTCGACGGCGTGAAGAGCAGCGCCGTGACCGCCGACGCCGGCACCGATGATGAGCAAGTCATAATCAAACGACTTGGGAGCGCTTCCATTGTCAGACAAAGCCGCCGAGACTTTCCTCGACCGCGACGCCGGGGCGAGCCGGACGCGCTGCGAGTCTGACCGGCTGAGCGACGAGAATCCGAAAACCTCTCGCCGGAGGCCGCAGAAGCGGAGGTTGATCGGCCTGGAGGGAGCGAGAGGCAGCGTGGACTGGACGGCGTAGTTTGATCTGGGAAGAGTGGGGGAGAGAGTAGGGAGAGAAAGCGAGGCCTGCATTTTCAGAGAGAGAGAGAGAGAGAGAGAGAGAGAGAGGAG
>NC_020493.1:25484968-25486144 GCF_000184155.1 Fragaria vesca subsp. vesca | reverse complement strand
ATGAGAATGAGGAAGGTTTATGAGAAGAGGAGGGTAGCCTCGAAGAGTCCGTTGGGGAGTGAGAGGAGAGGAGCTGAGAGGTTAGTAGGGAAAGGGGGACGGAGATTTCAAAGTGCGGCACCCTTGTTTCTGCTTTCTTTCTATTTTTTTCACTACTATCTGCTATCTTGATTTGGTATTAGTTGTCCAACGTGTCATGGACGCTAAAATGCGCATGGCGCGTATTGTTGTGGTGTGTGTGCTTAGGACTTGGGAATGACGTTACTGGTAAAATTTTGTGTGAAACTGTAAAGAGCGACCTCGGAAAAATTTGGAAAGCTATAATTTATGGCTTGTGAAAAATTGGACAGCAATTTCATCATTTCATTTCATGTGTATAGTTAGGATTGTGGGGGAAAAAGTGGGATGCAAAATGAGAGCGGGAGCTGTATGAGTTGTATGATGATGTGAGATGTGAAAGTAAATGTGTATATCAGAGGAAAATTAGGTTGGAGCAGATACAAAGATAACGCAAAGTGAATTTTGATGCCTCAATCAACAGTAAACAAAAGACTTGAGGCTTCATATTCAAACTTTCTATTGCAAAAACATATTAACTCTAGTACTCTACCATATATTCTACAGTGCCCCTTAAAAAAGATTATATATAGGTAAATTCAAGTAAAAGATAACTTAAAACTCGTCTCATAGCTGTAAACATAATTTATCTGCACCCATTTTGAAGAATTTTGAAGATTGTATTTCATGTACAAATACAAGACTTGTCATATTTCTTTTGGTACTCTACAACCTTTGGAGTATCCTTGTTTAGGTAGTCCATAATTGTGTGATAGGCCATCACACCACACATAGTGCAGAACACCGGAATCTCATCTTCTTATGGTGAGCCTGGGATTGTGGGATTTTTAGTTTTAGCTTTGCTCCCAGAAAGAAAATAAAAAATATGAGATTAAAACATAACCCTATTGAATGTTAACCAAAGAAAGACACAAGAAAAATGCATGTTTTATGAGAGATTGATGAGGAGCAAATCAAAACCATTCAATCAGAGACATCAGAGTTAACCTAGATATATATATATATATATATATATATATGTACACACACACATATATATAGGCCCGTTCGAGAGTGGAAGTTCGCACTTTAAGAACCATGCGGACGTCCGCTTCTGAA
>NC_020493.1:25467544-25484724 GCF_000184155.1 Fragaria vesca subsp. vesca | reverse complement strand
ATTGGTGCAGACGTCCGCAGCCAAGAAAAGACTATATATATATATATCAGCGTCATGATCTTAATAGCAAACAAAAACTGTGAATTGATGTTTTGAAGTAGTTAGATAAGAGCAAGAGTTGTACGATTTGTATGATGATGTGAGATGTGAAAGTAGATATGTATATTAGAGAAAAGTTAGGTTTGAGCATAAAAAAAAAGATAACACAAGGTGAATTTTGATGCCTCAATCAACAGTAGGTATGCTATGCTTATTGTTGGTGCTAAAAGACTTGGGGATTCATATTCAAACTTTTTATTGCAAAAACAATATTAACTCTACCATATATCTTTTGCATTGCCCGTTAAAAAAGGTTATAGGTGAATTCAAGTGAAAGATAGCTTAAAAATTGTATCCTAGCTGTAAACAAAGTTTAAAAGTTGAAGAATTTTGAAGATTGTAATTCATGTACAAGTACAACAATTGGAAAATCTTGTCATATGGGACAATACTCGTCATATTTCTTGACATTTGGGGTATATATAGATCAAGTTGTGGCCAGGATGGGTCAAGTCTGAAATCACATTTGGGCTTCGAAATTCATTGGGCCGATTTATTTTATCTCGTTCCATCTTTCCTTTTGTTTTCACTTTTCATTGGTCTGATCGTTCCGTCTTTCCTTAATCTTGTTTAAAAATACAAAAGAGAGTTTATATTCAAACCTCTAAAATTGTCATCTTGATTTAGTTTTATTTTTCACACATTTCTCTCGGGTCAAATTATTCGATGTTGTAAATATTGTTTGCCCCGTATCTTCTAAATTCAATAAATTTTTAACGTATATAAAAAATAGAAATTGAAAATTAGAACCAATCTAACGAAAAACTCACAGCACAAGATGCAAAAAATGTTGTAGGCTCTTAAATTGGTAGATAGAGAATAGCAAGTTTTTTCATAGTCAACGATCTAGCTAGAGAAGGATTAAAATGCTTGAATGGTTATGCTAACAAATTAATTTGTTTCTCAAAATTAATTAAGTAGTTGTTTTTTCGAGTCCAAAACTTGTGTAATTGAAGTGATTGTTGTCTCTTGGCTTCATTCCGTCCTCTTTCTCTTCACTACTCTTACCATGTTGGCTGCAACGATTAAAAATAGGCGGTGATTAGACAATTCACATCATAAGTATGTACAAGATACTTATGAAGTGGTGACAAGTAGCACACAATCTATTTCAATGTTGTTAGTGATGTAACCCGTCTAAACATTTGTGATGACTATAATTTATGACGATTTGTGATCCTACCTTCCTTCAAACAAAAAAACAGAATTAGAAACTCCTTAGTGTACATATTACATAGCACACTTGAGTCGCAAGAACACAATTTCTACAACCAATTTATTAGAAGATCATTGATGTTATTTGTGAGGATATTAAAATCTCATTGGAAGCCCTTAATTTTAAACAAATAACAAAATTAACATCTCCGTAGCTCTTATTGACTCTTCAACCTCATTACCCTTCTATGGTCAAATGAAATTTTGTTCAGTTCGTTCATACTTGTAAACGTTTAAAATTTTCAACTTCGCGTTCGTCACAGGTTGATTTGCCGATAACCACACTTGTACTCCTCGAATTAGAAACTTGACCCAAAACAGAAAGAGATAAAATGTTAAAAGTAAAATTGTTTCCATAAAAAGCAAACTCCAAGGTTTTTTTCAATTTCTGATCGCAACCCCTCTCTATCATTCCGCCAATCATACTCCGCCACCTCACATCCCAACTAGATTCTTTTAATCAAGACTGTGAGCCGAGCTCCCGTCACAGCCGGTTAATTAAACCGAACCAATCAGAAGCACCCGCGTGCGCCTTTCTACGTAACAGGCAGGTGACTAGCCCCGCTGGCAGACCACATCACTCACCAACTCCTGAAAAGCGCGTGAGTGCGGGAAGGAACGGCTCGCTCGTAATTTGACACGAAACCCAGGGGCATAACGGGCAGAGAGAAAATACCTCTAACATATGCGTAACTGGATTCCTTCCTCTTATCGAAGCTCGGGGGTAATAGACACTTGCGCAGAGAGGAATAAAAAGCGGAGAGAGAGAGAGAGAAGGAAAGTGAGAGAGAAATTTCGAAGGTTCGCTCTGCTACGTTAATGGCGGTTAGGGTTTTCTACTGATCCCCGGGAACCCTAATCACCTCCATTCATCCTCGTCTCCTCTTTTTTCCTCAACTGAAAACCCTAATTCGATTTCTTTTTCGAATCCTCAGCTCCGATTCAGTCTCTCGCCGAATTCCGGCTCCGAATTCGAGTCGCTACCATGGGGGCTCCGGAGAAATCACAGACCAACTCCAATTCGATGCAGGTGAGTTTTGCTTTGTGTGAATTAGGAAGCTTAGCAATTTGACCTAGAATTGCACTGGATTAGGTGTTGTTGTTATCAGAGAGTTCTTGAGCTCGAGCTTGGTTAGTTTTAGTTTCAATTGCAGATTTTGTTTTTGTTTCGGCGTAATTATGTGCACTGGAGTACTGGTTTGTTTCGAATTGGGGGCAGAGCTGGCAAAACTTAAGGGGCCATGTTAGCATTGAGTTCGAATCCGTTAGAGTTTTGGTGCAAATAGTTGCTTCGATTCTAATGTGACATGGAATCGTTTGTGTGCTGTTCAAAGTGTTAATGAACCATATTAGTTGGCTGGAGCTGTAAGAGTGCTGTAGTGAAGTGTCTGGCACTTTTTTTTTTTTTTAGCGCATTTTGCTTTAGTTTAAAGCTCTTGTAATGATGCTCATTGGAAAGGTGACTTGTAAGTGTCTAAAGTCCGTATCTGTAACAAGCAAAGAGCTTGATAAGTAGAAGTAGCTATTTGACTTTTTAGAGGGATGATGTGCAGTTAAGTTATTGTCAAAGGTACAGCGAATAGGCAAAGAGTGTGGTCCTAAGGTTTACTCTTGTGATTATAAATAGGGAAATCATGAGGTGTCTCAGTGGTTGATGTTCCTTTATAAGCTGATGGAGAATAAATTTAGTCAAGCTTTCACAGGGAAAGATTTTAGCAGTAGTCATTTGTGGATTGCCTGAGCACTATATATGAAATATTTCATTGTGCACAGCTGAGCTCCATATGAATTTTGATGCCCACGCTTATGCCTAATTTAGATAGGTTATTGGGACACTGAAAGGTGTCCTTCTGTGGTAGCCTTTTGAGGGAGTTCCCAAGCTCTTGAAATCATCCTAAAGCTCCATGCCAATATCCATACGTTTGCTCCTGCCTAGTGACCAGTGGAAGGTGGCTTGCGGTTTAGTTTCATAGTAGTTTTTTGTTATTGGTGGTGTCTTTATCCTGCTAGCGTAAGATTTAGAAAAATGCTGTTCTTTTAGTTGTCGTTTTGTTCATGTGGAGTTATTGGTCTTCTATAGCAACTAGGTGACCAGTTGGTGATGTAGAGTGATTGTACAAAATTTTCAATGACATACAGTAGCTGCATTCATTGGGCTAGAAAACTAGCTTTTGGACGGTTATAATTTCCTGTAATGGGGACCTATTGTCGGAGGCTAATGAGTAAATCCTATTAAACTGTATTTGAACTAGTGTGATATCCTGTGCATTGCTGAAATTTAATGCCAACTATCTACATTCATTATGTTTATTGGATGGAAAGTAGTATAATTGATTTGAAGTTGTCTTATGGTAATTTTCTCCATCATTTCTTCTAAATTTAATTTCTATTTTGTCCATGCCTTTATATTTCTATAAGGATTGTGAGCTTTTAGAACTTTGACTACTCTTATCACCCCATGGTTTTGGTAATGACCTCTTTTATGGTATTATAGTGATTTCATGATTCTGGAATTAAACATGTTGGGGACATGTCAGCTTGGAAAACTCAGGAATAATTATGGCATGATAATGCACACTAAAATACTTTTATGGTGTTACATTTTGTTCCATCTGTGATGCTTAAATAATTTGTTGCGGTTTATTCACGTAAATTTATTTGGCAAACAATGTCCTTTAGCATACTTAACTTATTAATTATTACATTATACATGACTTGCTCCAAATCTAAAATCAAAAGGGGTTCTCCCATAAGAAGAAGGAACTCTGGATAGACCAATTTCTCATCGTTGATGTCATCACTTCGGTCATTTTTGGTGAAGATAAATTTGTAGGCATTGTTCATTGCGATTGTCATGTTCGGGCTCACTTTCTAGTTCATGTGTCCATGTATATATCACTCCTTAACATCCGCTTTGTCTCATTTGGATAGCTATTATGAGGACCTGTGCGTTTGACATGCATATGCTTTCATAACATACACATATTTTATGCACATCCTATTGGTATAACATTTGCTGTGTTCCCCCCACACCACACCCCCCTCCCCCCCCCTGCGATTGTGAAAATATGCTTTCTGGTAGTGTCAAACAAAGATAATGTCATAACTCGCAAGCTAAATAAATATAAGGGTTTTTTTTTTTGTTAAAAAATATAATGTGTGTCATGTTTGTCTAATTCTTTTGTTTTGCAATTCTCAGCGTGTTAAGGTCTACCGTCTGAATGAAGATGGGAAGTGGGATGATCAGGGAACTGGGCATGTCACTATAGACTATATGGAGGTTTGTTAATCTGATTGATTTTGTTCTGCCTTAGTCTATAGAGACGACGAATTTGTGTCAATGATTAATTGATACTGCTACACATTCTGATTAAATTTGAATGCTGTAAACAGAGGTCTGAAGAACTGGGTTTGTTTGTTATTGATGAAGACGATAATGAGACATTACTTGTCCATCGTATCAGCTCAGATGATATTTACAGAAAGCAAGAAGGTCGTAAATATGAGACAATACTTGTTCATCGTATCAGCTCAGATGATCTTATCTTTTTTTATGAGGTGTCCTCAAGTGGTTATGATAGATGCTTAATAAGACAATTTGCTTTGCAGATACAATTATCTCATGGAGGGATCCTGAGTATTCTACAGAATTAGCACTCAGCTTCCAGGAATCTACAGGCTGCTCTTACATATGGTAACGTCTGAATTATTTTTGCTGTGTTCTTCCATATAGTAAAATAGATCCCGAGTCTTGCATCATCTGAATCCACTAATTATTTACTTCTCTATTCAGGGACAACATATGCAGTGTGCAGAGGAATCTACATTTTAATTCTCTCAATAGTAAGTGTCAGCTGATATATCTTTTCTAAGAAGTTTTATGCTCAAACTTGTATTGCCGTCATTGCTGTTTTTTGGCGTTTGGAAATTCTAACTTCCGCTAGGTCTTTATGCAGTTTCTTATTGGGCATTGACATTTAGGTATCGTGCAGCTTTGTTAAGTGCTATATAATTTCTATTGTACCCATCCCCCTTTTGGATTTGAATTGTGTGCTAAAAAGAATACATCGTATTTCATATTTGCACTGTGAGGATGTGTGCTTAGGTCCCCTTTTGGATTTGAATTGTGTGCTAAAAAGAATACATCGTATTTCATATTTGCACTGTGAGGATGTGTGCTTAGGTCAATGAGTGTCAGTAGTGAAATACAGGAATTACAGGGATTAAACTTCATGGTCATTGCTGCATCTGGCAAGATTTTTGTTCTCAACTTCTAGAAGAGTTCCTGAAAGACAAATTCTAGTAGCAGATCAGAAGGGTGACCCAATTTATTATTTATGGAAGTTTGGAGCTAAAAGTTATACAACAGATTCATTTACTCTTTTTTCTTTTGGTTAGAATAGATCGATCACATTTTGGCTGCCTGCGGAAGGAATATAATATATGGAAGTTTTCTGGAGCTTAAAATTTTAGTGATTGTGTAGAGCTGTATCAGCATTTGTGTAATTTGATGTTGTCAGATGAGAGCTAACTATTTGTCAGATAAAGTGATGCTATGCAAAATTACTTTAAAAGAGATGCATCTATCTAGATATTTATCTTCTTATGAATATAATCCTGCTAATTGTGAATTGATAATAATCAATTTTGGTTCGAATCACCCTGCGCATGTGACAATTTGCATCTTTTTTTTCTTTTGGCAATTTTTGATTCTGTAAATTGAACGTGTTCCTCTGGTTTAACTTTCAGTTTTCTCTAAGATGGAAGACTTGTGGATTATGGTTTGAGATATTTAAGATAGTATATTTATTGTCTTATTGTTATATCCGTAAAATTTGTATTTTCATTGTTGGAATATTTAATCAATAAAGGGCAGAATTTGGTTACTGGCTTAACTAGTACTAATACTGATGTGTTTGGCCAGGAAGGGACTATTTGCTAGCCTGGCCATCGTTGATAGTAAAGTTCTAACGCTAGTGACATTTGTGGCTTTTGGAATGAATGATTGTATCCATAAAGCAGTGTTTTTAAATGATTTGAATAGGCTTTTATGTATAAGATGCTGTTATGGTTGACGGGAAGGATAATTGCTGAAGCAACTTTAGGCTGTGCACTGGCTTAAATTTATACGACCTCTTTTCTACTAATCTTCATCTAATCTTCAACTAAAATTGATAAGATATCTTTTTTTAATGGAACCGGTTTATGCCACAGAAGAATTGATTTGGAGATTAAATCTCACTTAATTGGTATTTGTAGATGAGACATTTCACAATGCAAACAGTGAGTTAAGGGAGCTGCCTGCAATTGAGCTATCTACACTCCCTATTATCCTTAAGGTGTGATTCAGTTGTTCTGCATCTTAAATTATTGTTTTCTATATTTGTTGCTTTCATATATTCACTTTATTTTCTATAGGTCGCTATATGATGTTCATTTACCGTTCAAAACTTTTTTATGTTTAATCATACAGGGGAAGGATGGTAATGCATTTATTTTTGTCTTGCAGACTGTGGCTGAGAGTGGCATTGCTGACCAGATGCGACTGACAGAACTGATATTAAGTGATGTAAGCTTCATACGACTTTGTAGGTTTCTCATTTCATTAAGAAAACAATTGTTAAAGTAGGTCTAATGTACTCATCTTTAGTCATATAATTTGTGTCTTTGTAACATTCCACTACAGCTCGTTAGTTCATATTATAAAGAACGTTGCTTTTCACATTTTTCTTCTGATGATTTTTTTGTTTGTTTGTACCAGCAAGATTTTTTCCGTAAGCTTATGGGCTTATTTAGAATCTGTGAAGACTTGGAAAATGTTGATGGTCTTCACATGCTATACAAAATAGTAAGAGGGATCAGTAAGTATTCTTTTTACACTACTATCCACAAAGTATTGCACATAAATAGAAGAATATTTTATGTTTTTTTTTTCTTTCTTTCTAGTAATTGTGTTTTTTTCTTCCTGCAGTTCTGCTGAATAGTCCTCAAATCTTTGAGAAAATATTTAGTGATGATTTAATCATGGACATAATCGGTGCCCTTGAGTGTGAGTTTCGTTGTTGGTTTATGTTCTCTTATCACAAGCTTCCCTGTTGAAAATTAATGGTTGCCTGGTTGGTTGATTGGTTCTTGGTTCATCAGGTTTCTCTTCATTGTGTCGTTTGAATAGTGATGCTGAATTACTTGAAATTTGGATTGCAGATGATCCTGAAGTACCTCAAGTTCAACATTACCGTAACTTTCTAAAAGAGCATGTTGTTTTCAAAGAGGTAAAAATTTTCTTCTGCCATGTGATTAGGATTTGGTGGCATGGGCATGGGTCGTTGGAGGCATGTTAACATACATGGTATTTGTTTCCTGTACCCTTTATGTAATGCTATTTGTTGACCCACTTTGTGTAGGCCATACCGATTAAGGATTCTTTGGTTCTGTCAAAGATACACCAGACGTACAAAGTTGGTTATTTAAAGGTTCGGCTTTTTATGTGTTTCATCTCTCTCTCTCTCTCTCTCTCTCTCTCTCTCTCGCAGCTATGGTGGGATATTTACTCTGCAGGACTTGTTTTAGGATGTTGTCTTGGCCAGAGTGTTGGATGAGGGCACAGTTGCAAATCTCAATTCAATAATTCATGGAAATAATGCTATTGTAAGAGTTTTATTATGTATTATTTGAACATATCAAGCTCTATGTGATGTTATGCCTAATTTTATTGTTCTGCTATAGGTTGTTTCTCTGCTAAAGGACGACAGTACGTTTATTCAGGAATTGTTTGCTAGGTTAAGGTCACCATCGACCTCCGCAGAATCTAAAAAGAATTTGGTAATCCTTTATTCCTGTCACTCTTTCATTTGGTTCCATGAAACTTTCAATATATTCATGGAATGAAATCAAATTTTAACTAGTTGTCTTGTCAATCAACTGTTTGTGAAGTTACTGTTTTGATCTCAGTATCTGTAATTTATTGAATTTAGTAGGCAGAATTTTGATGTGGTCAACATAATTTTGGTGATGATAGTGACATGGAATTTAGTAGGGATCTGTGGCGGTAGTTCTATTGTTACTTTTCTATCTGTACCTGACCAACTCTCACATTTTTCTCTCTTCTTTCACTGTGCAGGTATATTTCTTGCATGAGTTTTGTAGTCTGAGCAAGAGTCTGCAGATGGTTCAGCAGCTTCGGCTATTTAGGTATGCAGTTCTCAAATTGTGTTTAATGATCAATCATTATCTTTCAGAGCCCTGTCTTTATTTTTGGCTGCTTATCTTATTTAGCAAACTAAAACAATTTTCTTGAGGAATGTTTTTGCATCTAACAGCTGAAACACAAAATTTTTGTAGGGATCTTATGAATGAAGGAATCTTTGACATTGTGAGTGATGCTTTGCAGAGTCAAGACAAAAAGCTTGTATTAACTGGGTAAATCATGATATTAAGTATTTGTCTTCTTTATTAAGTGCTTCTTGCTCTCTGTTCATCAATCCTTGTATGCCTTCCTCACAACAATTGATTATGATGGATGCAGGACAGATATTCTCAATCTTTTCATGAACCAGGATCCAAACCTTCTTCGTACCTATGTTGTTCGCCAGGAAGGAATTCCACTTTTAGGTCTCTTGGTAAGTACCTATTGATTAATGTATCTCCAAATGCAGTGTTGTGCACCTAGAATAGAAACATTTGTGTATCACTCCTTTACACCTAAAAATGATTGAAAGGTGGATGTTAAATATGTGGGATAATTTATGGCATTAAAAGTCATATACATTGCGTGTTTCTATATATATATATTCCCTATTAGTAAGCATGTTTCTGTTCCCCCTGCCAATGTTAATATATAATTTTCTGTTTGCAGGTTAAAGGAATGATTACAGATTTTGGAGACAGCATGCACTGCCAGTTTCTTGAAATTCTTCGCAGTCTACTAGATTCGTACACATTGTCAGGAGCACAGGTAAAGTATTGTTTTACTTTTGGATTTGAATGCTTAACTATAAACATAAGTAGGGCAAGAAATATGTAGTTACTATTCTGCTTATTCTTCTGGTATGCATGAATTGTGCATGGTCATTGGTCATCAGCAAACTGTACTGTATGGCGATCATTTTTTTGGGTGACCTCATCTCCAGTCAACTTGTTGTAGATTCTTCTTTCTTCTCCTCGTGCCTTTTTTATATATGTAAAACTTATTGGGTCCAATGCGAAACTGTTCCCTCGTGATTAAGTACCATCCTGCCAGGCATTTCACTTTCAGGTCCAAGTGGGATAAAGGGCATGACATACATTGTATCTGCATGCATATATTTATCACTTTTCTGGACATTCTTTTAGGAGAATGAAATTTACACTCTGTAATTTGTAAACCACACCTTTTTTGGTTGGAATGTTCTTTTTTGAAATGTTGGTTGGAATATTTTTTTTTTTTTGAAAGGTTGGTTGGAATTCTTATAAAAGGATAAAATAGAAGTTACTTGAAAAGGAAACATAGACTGTAGATTGTAATATGGGGAGTGTGAATTTCACCCTTTTTTCATTCCCGTTGTCAACATTGTTTGCAATGGTAGTTGTCTGTTTTTACCCTTTGATGGGTGCTTACCACCCAAGTAAGATTGCCATCAGAGACATTATGGGTGATATAAGAAGTATAACGAGGCTTTCTGACTGAGGTTTGGAGTCATTTAAGAGGCTTTGTGTCTTAGGTTTCAAGTCACTTTAAGGTAACCTTTACTGGTTTCTAGTTGCTTTGATCTATTATTTTTTTGTTTTGAACCTTAACTTCTGGACTGGGGTGATGACTTTGCGTCCCATTGATCAAATTCTCCACATTCAAATCTATGATGTTTCTAGTCGAATCTATGTTGGTTGTTAATTTTCCTGACCCAATTGATACTAGGTCTGTTTTGGTTAATTTTGCTTGCTGACTTTATAGGCAGAATTATCGAATCTTCGTAGAGTCTACAATACATCCTAATCTTTTTATGCAGGATGTAACATTTGAAATGTTGATTTGTAGTTTATTATATTTCTGCTGAATTGTTGGAAAAATCTTGTCAGTAAACTTGCATGTAAGGAATAATTTCTTTTCGATGCTTCCTATTTCCACCTATACCTCACTTGGTTATTGAGTGTCTTTTCTTGTCTTCTTTCGCACAGAGGGATACAATTATCGAGATTTTTTATGAGAAGCATCTTGGTCAGTTGATTGACGTTATAACAGCATCGTGTCCTTCTGAAGGGAATGCTCAGTTGTCTTCATGCTCTGGCGAAAGAATTGAAACTCAGACTGTCGCGAAGCCTGAAGTACTGTCAAACATATGCGAATTGCTTTGCTTTTGTGTTCTACACCATCCATACAGAATAAAGTAATATTTTGAATTCCTGTGCAAAATTCAGAATTGATTTCTGCTGCTGACTTATACCGTGGAATGTTTGGCTTTGTCATTGCAGGTGTAACTTTCTTTTAAATAATGTTATAGATAAAGTTTTGCTGCTTACTCAAAGAAGGGAAAAATATCTAGTTGTTGCTGCAGTTCGATTTGTTCGCACCATACTTTCCCGTCATGTGAGTTTAATTTTGTTTAACATTGTCATACTCTCTCTCTCTGTCTCTCTGTCTCTGTCTCTCTCTCTCCCGCCGTATATACTCGTCTTTTCTCTTGCTTGAGGTATCACTTAATAATTAAGATAATAATGTCTGAACTGCAGGATGAACATCTGATAAGTCATATTGTGAGGAACAACCTTCTCAAGCCAATTGTCGATGCTTTTGTTGGTAATGGCAATCGATATAACCTGCTCAACTCAGCTGTTTTGGAACTTTTTGAGTACATCCGGAAGGTGCCATACTTTTTCAGACCTTAGTATCTTGGAACTTAATTGTTTCTTCCACTGTGTTGGTGTACATAAATGTATTTTCCTTTTTCTGCAGGAAAATCTGAGATCTTTGGTTAAATACTTGATTGATTCATTCTGGACTCAGTTGGTCAAATTTGAGTTTTTGGCGTCCGTTCACGCTCTCAAAGTTAAACATGAGCAGGTACTGTGCTCCTTCTGGATTTTCTCTAGCATATATCGTAACTTGTAAGATGTCATATCTGACTGCTGCTTTTGCAGTTCCTAGAAAGTTTTGGAACGAAAGGAATCGTTAATGTGGCAGAGAATAGAAAACGAGGTGACGAGCGTGCTTTGGAGAAAGAAGAAGAAGACTATTTTAATGAGGACAGGTATGTCTTTGGTGTTGAACTTCTGTATGAGTATTGACGGTGGTCTTTGCTGCTAAATTTCGTTAACATAGCTCAATTTGGAACTCTTACTAGTGACGAAGAAGACACAGCTTCTGCATCCATGTCAAATGCCCAGAAAGTACAGACACAACCTCAAGCTGTTTTATCCAATGGAGTTGCTGCAAGCCAACCACCATCCAGGTATTGCCTGCTCTAGTGTAGGGGAGAGAAGAACTGCATTTTCCGAATATTTGTTCTATACAGGCAGCATGCTCATGTTGATTTTTGTGTACAAGGGTTGGGCTGGTAGACTATGATGACGATGAGGACGATGAAGACTATAAGCCCCCGCCCAAGAAGCAGCCTGATGCTTCCGAGGAAGAAGAAGGTACAATGGAGTCCCTTAGATTGAAGAGGAAATTGGCTTCAAAGGATAGGGAGCCTGAGCTAACAAAGAGGCAACGGTTGGGTAAAAACTCGAAGCCAAAAGAAAGTGTTTTTGCTGCTTTTTGTACGACTGTAAGCCAGTCAGTGCTACCAAATAAGAAAGCTGCAATCAGCATGCATTGTAGTCAAACAGCTGATGGGGTTAAGAACTCGGATGAGAAACATCAAGAGAATGATAGTGCTGCTTCTAGGAGCTGTTCCGATAACAACAGTTCAGATGAGGAGGATCGTAAGGAGAATGAGCCCACTAGTTCTAGAGGCTCCACTGATTGCTTGCAAGGAACTTTGGAGAATAGACAGTTGGGCGCAGAGGACTGCCCGTTGATACCACCGAAATCCTCACCGGAAATGGCTGTAAATGGGTCGTAACTAAAATAGCCGTCGGGGTTATTAGTTTGTGCTCTTTATTCAACTTGGGATATGCTTGGTTTCTCGAAAGTGGTCCAGGCAAACTTATTTTGGAAGATAATGAGTGAACTGACAGAAGAGGATGAATTTGGTCTATGGCTTCCATCATGATGGTAGGAGCAAATACTGTATAGTGCCATCGCAAGGGGCTGAAAGATGAAAAGAAAATCATACTCACAATGTGGGCGGTATCTACTCTTCACTCGGCCTTTTGGGGCTTGAAGTATTTGCTTATGTAAAACATATCATCAGCATTGACTTTCTATATCCAATTTTCTCTTTGCTTTTCTTCACAAGTTGCTCTCTTGATTTTGCTCATTTTTCGGCTTTGTGATAGTAAGGGCACAATTAGGTGCACCATGTGGTGCTTTGCCCCTTTGATAAGTTCTTTTTGTGGTTTTGAGGTTATGGTTACTATAGAGATAGGAGGGGGTTAGCGAGTGGGTTAGGGGCCAATTTTCTGAAATGTAGGAGTGGAACTTCATTTTGTAGACGAGTGTACATTAGTTGTTGACCATATAGTTATGGGAAAAAGCCTTTTGGAAAGGATGTATCCCTTAATTGTATTTAAGCCTAAATCAGGTGCAGTTGTATTGATTTCTTCCACTTGGGTACGCTGTTTGGAATTCAAATTTTTCTGTCGCCGTGGTTTATGAATGAGCATAACGGGTACAGAATGGAATGAAGTTATATCGCACAGTTTCTTGTCCCATCTTTTTTCTTTGAAGGGCTTGTCCAATTGTTAGTATCTTAGAATTTTGGTACTTGTAGCTAATGTTGGCGCTATAGGAAACTCTTCAAACGTGGGAGGCGAGCTGCTGTTTAGAAATTTCTTTCATGTAATTATATATCAAAGTACCAGTCACATAGAAAGCTTGGGGTCTCTCAAATCATAATTATTCTCCTATACCTCATGGTTGCACAAGGCTCCTTCCTGGTTGAAGGAGTCGGGTTGAACAATCACATACTGAATTCAGAAAGTAAATGGATTCTGTAGCTGAAGAGCTAGAGATCAAGATCGTATCCCTGGTCAATTTTCGACAAAATGGGACTTAAAAGGATGAGTATTTCACAAGTGATTTCTCAAAATCACTATCAATTGTTTCTAAAATTAACCGACGACACATCAATAATTTTATCAGTAACCAGTTTTTATCATTGAGATAATTATAACAGAATTGATTCATTTTTCTAAAATAGAGCTAGAAATGTTTTAACTTTGATTCGGTGTGGGAGCAGACAGACACGACAGGTGGCGATGGAAGCAGTTCTGAAAGATCGCCACGAAGGGTGGCATGCATGCATACGTGTCCACGCTGACTTGCTCCAACCTCACACTCACTCACTTCTCATAACTAGCCTCTTCTTCTTCCAGTGCTTTCGATCTTTCTCATCCACCTCTAGTTAACTTGTTCATCATCTCACAGAAAAAAGGAAACTGAAACCATCGAAGATGTTGAACAGCGGGGGAAGTGTTAACACTCATATCGAGGCTTCGAAGCCGTCGTCGTTTGAGTTCCCTGGATTTGAGAAGGGTGCCATGTTCGACCTCGGCCACCCTCTCCTCAACCGCATCGCCGAGAGCTTTGTCAAGGCCGCCGGGGTACGCTACATTTCTCTTCATTCTTTTCATCTTCATCTCACACTAATATACGTGCCATAATATTGACCACGTTATGAGTACAGATTGGAGCTGTTCAAGCTGTGTCACGAGAGGCTTATTTCACTGCCACTGAAGGTATATGCCATAATATCAACCATACCATCTTCTTCTTCTCCTTCATAATAACTAGCTAGCTATATTCGTCTCTGCTTCCTGCTCCTCTTTCCATTCTCTTCATTAGCACCTCATGCATGTAGTGACATGTTGAAAGAGCATGTGTTTGAGTTTGTGATTTAGCTTCAGGACTTGGTTCAAGTAATGGGACGCCGCCGGATATCTCAGGCCACAAAAAGAATCGCTTCCCGGACCTCAGAGGTACGCACTACTGTTCTGTCATACTCATACCTTCCAAACTACTACCTTTTGTATAGCTTCTTCAATAAATGTTACTTAGTCTTCTACTGCAAGTCATGTATTCGGAAATTAGTGTCCAAACATCATGGATATATTCAATATTTGGGATGCCTGTCTAAGTGTTATTATGTACTTTGCAGGGGGTAACAGCAGTAAATCTCTTGAAGCTATGGTGAGTTCGAAACTCAACTATCAAACACAGACTCATTGTGAATCAAAATGATATAAGAACTCATGGGATCCAGAAAATCCAAGTGTGGTTCAGAATGGGTTCAGTTATAAGAAAAATAAATATGGACTTGATTGATTATTATTCTGATAGTATGCACCAAAGTTCCGGCACAAACGTGCCGTTTTTCTTACTGTTGCCTTTCTGTATTCGTACCCTAATGTGGCAAGCTCGGGCCTTGCAACCAATGGATGTAGATTCTTCTCTTGTGCCACTGGTGATCTCTGGTTTACTTATTTTGAGTTGGATCAATTTGATCAGTAGTCACTGATGAGGGATCACAATGTTTAATTTCAGGTGAAGCACACAGGAAAGGAATCCTTACAATGGGGTAAGTGCATTTTTGTTTAACATGAATTGCTTTAGAGCATGAAATGCACAAGATTTGCTTGTCCGTTAACAGACATTCGAGCATGACATTTACATTTTGCTACAATGGACAGCATTTTCATATTGGGAGCTAATCCCTTGTTTACATTGCAGGGCTAGCTGCAGGGGTGTACTCGGGGCTTACTTATGGACTGAAGGAGGCTCGTGGAGCCCACGACTGGGTAGTGCTTCATTTTTCCTTTTCTTTTTGAGTCAAAGCTTGCGTAGGGGAATGTAGAGATTCGAATGTCTACCTATGGTACTTGAAACTGTCATTGCTTGCTTCCGTGCAGAAAAACAGTGCAGTTGCAGGAGCCATTACTGGTGTGGCTCTGGCACTTACATCCGACTGTTCCTCTCATGAGCAGATTGTGCAATGTGCTATCACTGGAGCTGCCATTTCCAGTGCTGCAAATCTTCTTTCTGGGATATTTTAGGGTGCTAAAGTTGCGGATGATCAAGTCATATCATTCCAAGAAGTTGGCTGCTTCCTTTATAATTAAGCTAGTTGGCTTCTTCCTTTATAATTAAGCTATAGGGATCTAAACTTTTCCATCTCTGTTCAAGGAATTCTACTTTCTTAGGATTCTCGCTTTTCGAATATCAGTATGCATGTGTGTTCTTAAGTGTTTGTTAGAACACTGTTGATATTTGAAGTTTATTCTTCTTTGATTAACATTTCCACGAGTGTGAAGAATATGTAGGTTTTGCCCGGTTGATTTCATTAACTTGATATCTCATTCGTCCTTTATATGATGTGTGCATGTGCCCCTTTGATAAGGCATCTCCAACACTGGTTTTTTTTGGAGTGCCGTGATCAACCTTCGAATTTTTGTTATTGTTATCCATGACTTCGCGGTGTCAAAAGGATACGATCCGTTTATTTTAGAACTAGTTTTGTTTTTTGTTCATGAACAGCCTAGCTATTCATGTGTTGGATATTATGAAATTTGTAGATTCCGTTTGATGGATAAGATCTTGTTACCTGGATTATTCGTCTAAGCAAACATAATTGGCAAAAATAAATTCTTGTTCTTAGGAGCTCGATAGCTAATGTCCGAGTTTTTTTACACCTTATTTGGTCGACGCTTTCGCTTCTCGGACATCTCACTCTGCTAGCAGTATACTGCTATCTTGTTGGTTACTGTTACAATTCTCGTTGCGGTTGCTATTACCACTTCAATACAACTTTTGTGACATATGCAGCGTATTGAGGTCGCTATGCATCAAGTCTCATGGTTTTAGGTGTACTTGTGAGTCTTATTATCATTTATTGCTCTTTCGCTATGGTCACCTTTCATTTAAAAGATGTATTTGAGCGTCGTGATGCATCTAGCTAGTCTAATGCTCTTTCACTATCAATGTTGTATTTGTGCATCTTATCACGTTATATTACAATTGTTATTGATTTTTTATGCTTTTGTATCGCTCTATATACTTATAAGTTATATTTTAATATATGTTTTCAACCTCCTCTAATAAAAAAGGTTGGCAAAGATAATAGCCTGATGAAGGTAACAAGGTAGTTACTCATATTTAGGTTGGTTAATGAAAAACAACTTCACACACGAGAGCTCTAGAATTGAGCCAAATATCTAGTCATAGCAATATGTCAAGTAATTGGTTATTAACTAACAATATCGGTTACTCAGACGCATTTTTCCGGAGTAGTACTTTCAATGTTGATTTTTCGTTGTCGTATTGTAATAACATCATTGACTCATTGTAGTGTTTGCTACACCTAGTAAGTCCATTACTGAAAGTCCATTACTGAAAGTCCATTAGTCTACATTTATCGTGAAGGTAACGTTGTTGCAGATATTTTGGCAAATTATGGGGACAACAACCGAGACTTTTGGTGGGATGTTGCCCCTCGATTCTTGCGTGAGTCACTCATTTTTATGCTTCTTCTAGATATGCTTATCGTAGAGGCTAGTCCTTTCGATTGTTATTTATTTTCTCTTTTTGCTATTCAAATTGGTTGTGCTATTCTTTCAACTTGAAATTGTTGTTTGTTCCTGTTAGGTTGTACTCTATGTAGGCAAGGTTTTGGTCTTGTCCCCCTTCTTTGTATTTTCTTTTCTTTTTTTAAATTTAGGATAAGAGCGTTGAGTTGGCTCTTATTCCATTTTCATAGAATAATATATATATATATATATATATATATATATAT
>NC_020493.1:25467108-25467329 GCF_000184155.1 Fragaria vesca subsp. vesca | reverse complement strand
ATATACGGAGCTGTTCAGAAACGGACGTCTGCACTCGGCTTAAAGTTGCGGACGTCCGTCCGTTCTCCACCCTCCGACGCCGACGATGGAGTGCCTCCACCCCAGTAAGACTCCAGCTAGCGTCTCCGACTACTTTTCCTCCTCGGTGAGTCCGTTCTTTTCCAGGCTTTCGGCGAGATCACCCAAAACTTCAAACAAGATCATTCTCGCCGGAAAACTGG
>NC_020493.1:25450310-25467088 GCF_000184155.1 Fragaria vesca subsp. vesca | reverse complement strand
CCGATTGCGATCTCTCCGGCCTTCGGTTGTGAAGTTCTGAGTGAGATTGCTGCATAGAGCTCCGATCGCGATCTCTCCGGACTTCTTCTTCATTCCAACACTGTCGGGGGAGGTCTGAGATCACGCCGGGGAGAAAAAAACGGCGTCGCCAGCGCTGGAATGGTGGAGAAACGACGGAAATTCATACGGAAAACCCGTACGGACGTCCGCACTAGGAACAGATTGTGTATGTATATATATATATATACAGAGCTTCTCAGTTGCGGACGTCCGCATTTATTCTTACGGTGCGGATTTCCACTTTACACTCACTTTTCAATCAAATTTTCACATCTCCACCGTCTAGTATTTAGATACTAATGTATAGATCATCTCTGTAAAATTTCAGCAAATTTGGTTGTCATTAAGGCACTAAAAACTACGTTTTTCTGTTATAAACATGAACGGTTCAAGTTCGACAGAATTATGTTCATCCATTGGTTTAATCGAGTTTGAGTGTCTTAATGATAACCAAATTGGCTGAAGGTGGTCACAACATATGAAGCTTATGAAGGTGGTCATCCATAGTAACCAAATTGACAAAATTATGTTCATCCATTGTTCATTCACTCTCTTGACATGCAGCTTATGAAAGTGGTCACAACATATCTCTATAGGGATCTAAGTTAAGAGATATACATGAATGTCCAAGGTTGACTTCATTTACCCAAATCAAGTGGCTCTAGACCACAGAGCACATTTACAATAAGGTTGAAACGTTCCCTAAGTGACAACTTGATTGGGAAGGGATATGATGAATTATGCCCATGCGTGTTTATTAAAAATGACAAGTTCCAGATTTTCATTATTGCGGTTTATGTCGATGATATGAATTTTAATTGACTCTTGATGAACTAAGAGATACCGCTATGGATTTGAAATCCGAATTTTGAGATAAAGATCTTGGGAATATATGGTTTTGTCTCGAATTGGAACTCGAGCACCATAATGATGGTATTGTCCATCAATCGGCTTATATTATGAGATATTAAGGCACTCTAATGATGATAGAGTGAGGCCTATAAGTATTCCAATGATCGTTCGAAGTTTTGACCCTTAAAGGGATATGTTTCGTCCAAGGGATGATGGCGAACACGTTTTAAAGGCTGAATGCCTAATATAAGTACATTAAACGCATTATTGTACCGAGCAAAGATATACAAGACACGACATCTCATCCATATTGTGAACTTGTTAGCTAGATGCAACTATGCGCCCACGCATTACCTATGGATTGGCATAAGATTAATCTTTGGATACTTATGATACTTTTGGGCTTATTCTATCCCTATAAAAAGAAGAGAGTATATGACATGATGGATTGCATCACATAGCCATCGCTGCAAGCCATGCGTGAAGAAAAACACATTAAAGGCGAAATCAGAAAATCTGTTTTTACAGATCAGTCAACTTCGACAGAGCTCTGTGATCAACTCAGGTGAGTAATATATGGTTGGAAAGCTACGGATGTGTAGTTTCCAGAACTTTTTACAGTTCGTCCATATATATTTTGAGCAGGAAGTTATGACTGATTTAGTATACGAAGGTCATGCCACGCGTGAATCTAATTTTCGACGCATATTCTTATTTGGAGTTCTGGGGCAGCCTTCTACTCATTCTACGAAATATTTGTGATGTTTTGGTGTGATTTGCTGATATTGGGTATCTCTTTAACCCACATAAAAGTTGTTTCCATGTGAGCTATGTATTGGGAAACAACGTGATATCTTGGTGAACTAAACAGAGTTTTGTCGCTACATCTTTGAATGATGTCTAGATGATTGCTCTACACGAAATTGTTCGTGAGTGTATATGGTTGAAGCCTATAATTACACATATTCTAAGAGCAAATGGTTTAATGTTTACCACAAATGAACCTACATACTTTTATGAGGTTAATGATGCTTGCATTCGACATATGAAGCAATGTTTTACCAAAAGCGACAACACCAAGTATATATCATGTACGTGATTAGCAAAGAATGAGTTTTCCTCATGATCAAAGTGAAACAAGTTAGATATGAGGATAATATGGCATATCTTTTTATTAGATCACTGCCTATGGTCGCAGTTGAAAAACATGTCTAAAGCATTGGTATGCTTAATTTCTCTAACGCTCTTATGATTGTAAGAATTAGGGGGAGGTGTAGACATCAGGGGGAGTCTGGCACATACATGTCACTTTCAAATGTGAATGATGCGTTGTACTCTTTTTGTTCCTTTGACCAAGGTTATTTTTCCCATGAGGTTTTATTGTTACTTGACAAGGTTCTTAACGAGGCAACAAGGAATGCATCTTAATGTATCATATCAGTTTGACACGGCACAAAGGGGAGTGTTTAAGAAAATATGATTTATTGTGTGTGCCGTCAAAGTAGAATCAGAATAGGATTCGATATCAATGTTGTAATAGGAATATATGTACTTTTTTTATGTATTGTATCCTCTATATATAGAGGCTTATTCTATGAATGAAATAAGAACGATTATTCTCCCCAAATCTCTCTCTCAGTTTATTTCTCCCACAACACTTCCAAGAATTTTCTCAGTTAAAGGCCATAAGGACTATTTTGATGAAAAATCATAACTTTAATGACGATTCAGATTAAAATAAAACCATAAGGACTATTTGGATAAAAAATCCTGACTTTAAAGGCTATACAGATTAAAATAAAATTATAAGGACTAAACAGATGTCGACTTCAAACCACGAGGACTATACAATATTTTACCCTTTAACAAATATTTCTACATCGTGTACTTGTTAGTAGTGCCTTGGGGCCAACTTGTAACTGGGAAATAACTTGGTTCTATTCACAAATGGGGGAGTATTCCATTCAGACAAGAGTATGCCATGCAATGTCTCAAAAAGCGTGCTTCCTAAGGATCTATAAGCGGAAAGTTTGTTCATAGATTGACTGAGTTTAGGTGCAGAGACGATGAGGCGTGAAAGCGGTCGTACAAAGAGGCCAAAGGCGCAAACAAAATAAATTTTCAGTCAGACGATAAGTTCAACTAAGTTATGAAGAAAAGTCTCTGTTCTTGTAGGTTTTTTTAGGGAACTGAAATTTACACTCCTAATTTTACAATCCACACTTCCACTTTTCACTTTTGGTAATTTAATTCTTGTCTTTAGTGACATGTATTTTGTCTTTTAACGGGTGCAAAACCTGCATCAAATAAACCCTTATCGTTAGCAGCATTGAGTAAGTAGGGTATCGTATTGGGCCGGGGATTGAGGGTACCTTGCAAAACAAAATGTTAGTAAAACACAACTAACATTAACAAGTAATAAAACCTTTAAACAATTTACAAAAGTAACCATTATTCCTAACGAACAGCAGTCGAAAACCTAATTAAAAACCTAACCTAAACTACTCAGAAAAATATGACAATTTACAGAGACCTACTAGACACACAGAGGAACTATTGTCCAAAATTTCAGGGGGATCGGAGATCATTTGATACGAAAATAAAACAAAACAAAATAGGGGACAGAAGAGTGATGAAAATCCTAAACTATAAAAAAACAAAAACCTAAGCTACTATATACATGTGATCAACTTCAAACACAACCAAGAGTCATACCACCAAGTATCCAAGCTATTTCAATTCATAAAACCTAAAACCATGCCAACTAAGTGCAAGAAACGAATTCGAAACACAAGCCGAAAGAGGTCATGCATCCCGGCCCATATAATCTTCTCAAGTCTCCTACGTTGGAAAAGTCCTAACACATAGAATATTCCATACAATGTATCATGTTAATACAAAATGCATCCATACAACACACTACATGAATTATTCAGCATAAAAGAAGAACTCGAACATATTAGATTTGTTTACCGGAAGAGGCTTAACAACCTAACATACAATCTATGTTCTTAATCGAAACCCATATCACATGAATCCCAATTTTTACCACTTGTTAATCTACACTTACCGGAAGAGGCTTAGCATAAATTATGACTTTGCTAACTTGGCCGAATTACCATATTGAATTAAACCGGAATCATAGACTTTCTAACACAATAGTAAGCATGATCTAAGTTAAACAAATATCATAAACACATGAATAACTCAATCATATAAATCTGAAAATTTCATGCAATAACTAAATCTCAATAAAAATCCAACTCCAATGCATAAAATCATCTAAGGGAATTCGACAATAACAAATATAAAACCTAAAAACAAGAGTTTGAACCATAGATTACACTTTTTGATCTCAAGAACGCTTGGAGAACAACAAGAGATAGTCTCGGCACAAAGAAGAGTAACACTATGCTTTTGGAGAAGTCCTAGAGCATGGCAAGGAGGATGATTTTCTGAATTAGGAGAGATCCTTGGAGAGGCAGAGCTACGGTAGAGAGGACTGAATTTTATGTACAAGAAGAGATATCTTTTGCGTCTGCCCCTTCTCCTATATGTATGAGCAGCTGTTATTAGGGTTAGAAAACCCTAATTTTCGTCCATGGGCTTGCCTATGTGGTCTGGGCCTTGAAATTAAACTTTCAGTCCAAATCAGAAATTCGGGCAGACTGACCTTTGGTCACTCAAACAGTCATAACTTCTTCTCCAAAATAGCTATTGATAATCCACAAAAAGTTCTGGAAACTAGACTCTTCTAGCTTTCCATTGATATAAAGTTCATCTCCTGGATCGCTGTGAGCTGATCACAATCCTCTGTCGAAGTTGACTGACAATTCCTGGCCGATTTCCTGATGTCTTTCCTTGCGCCATATGGATTCCTTTTCCTTTAAGATTTCTCCTCTTTTGCTTCTTTTGTGCTCCTCGGCTTTATTTGCGACCTAAAAACACAAACTAAGTTAAAATAATAGAAAATTTCACAAAAGTCCCATTTTTAACATTTTCTCCTTCACAAGTCCACCTTAATTTTTTTATCCAGATAAGTCTACTTTGCTTACTCCAATTATTTCATCATGACCATTTTACCCTTGTTGTTAAAGATCAGAGACTTGTGGTTCCCAAAACGTCTCTATCCTCCCTCTCACGCAAATCCTCTCTCTCTCTCTCTCTCTCTCTCTCTCTCTACTCTCTCTCTCTCTACGTACCGTAACCGTCCGTACGTACGTACCGTACGTACGTACGTACCGTCTACCGTACGTACGGTACCGTACCGTACCGTACCGACCGTACCGTACCGTACCGTACCCGGTACCCGTACCCCGGTACGTAACCCGGTAACCGGTTAACCCGTTACCGTTACCGTACCGTTACCGTACCCGGTTACCGTACCGGTAACCGTTACGTACCGGTTACCGTTTACCGTTACCGGTTACCGGTTACCGGTTCGGTTACGGTTACGGTACGTTACCGTTACGGTACTTACCCTAAAACCTAACCTTTAACCCCTTCCGTTTCCGGTTAACGGTTTAACGGTTAACGGTTACCGTTACCGAACCGTTTAAACCCTTTACCGGTTTCCCGGGTACCGGTTTACCCGTTTTCCGTTACGTTACGTTACGTTTTTTCCCCGTTTTTTCCGTTTCGGGCCCGACCTTAAACTTTAGGTTAGGTTTAACCCTTTTTTCCCCTTTTTTTAACCGTTTAACGGTTTACTTTCCTCCCTTTTTCGTTTTCGTTCCTTTTTTCGTTTTGTGTCCCTCCGTCGTTACTTTTTATTCGGAACCCGTTAAAAAACCCTTAAAAAACCTAAAAACCTAAAAAACCGTTTTAAAAAAGTTTAAAAAATTAAAGTAAAAAGTTTAAAAACTTTCCTAAAATAAACCGACCTTTACTTAATTTACTTCCTTCCTCAATACNCCTAACTTTTTAATTTTCTCATAAGTACGTACCTTTACGTTCGTTACTTCCTAACCTTAATTTTACTTTCTACATATACCGACTTACCTTTACTTGTTAAGTAAGACNAGATCTGGTCCGTAACCGTAACTCTNTCTCCTCCTCTCNCANACTCTCTCTCTCTCTCTCTCTCTCTCCTTCGATTCTAACGCTGCTGCCACTTCGAGACGAATTCCGGCAGAACCTCGATTGCTTCTCCGACGACGACGATGCCGCCGCCTAGCCTCGACAATGACTTCTAGATCGACCGTCGATGACGCTTGCACGACGATCTTGGCCTCGACTGCATCTCCCTCAAGGTCGTCACCAACCTGGCTCTTAAATGCGATCGCAGATCTGCCTGCGTCGAAGGTCTCTCCCTCAGATGATCCATCGCTGGCAACCGTCCGGCTCGACCTCCACTGCATCTCAGTTTCAGTTGACGACGCCTCGACGACGATGACTTCGAGCTCGATTGTATCTTTGATTCTGTCGACGACGACGATGCCTTTCAGATCGCCGGAGCCTGTCTCTCTCCTCGCATCGATCCATATCCACTGGTACGTAAGCCAATTACTTCTAACTTCTCTTCTTCTCTACCTATAGACTTCACTTAGATCACACTCTGTTAAACCTTTGCCAATCGTTAGTTTAATTTTCTCATTCTACATGCTCTTAGATTTTGTTTGATTCTGTTGGTGCTCTGTTTGAAATTGAATAGCTGTTTCAACCTTCTCTGTGATACATAGAACGAAGTGGAAAGAGGAGAATTTAGGATTAGAAATTAATTTAGTTGAGTCGTGAATGGTTCAGTTTGATTGCATGGTTTAGATCGATGACGCTTGTATATATGAGTTGTATATATAAGTTCAGTTTATAGTTGTTCATTACCTATAATTTTTTAGCAACTATAATTGTCTGAATAGTAGCTTTTTATAATTGATGTCGTATCTTTCTGCTACTATGGCAGTATCTTTATGTGCTTATGGTAGTATCTTTAATTACTAGTTCATGTTTTGGTATGGTAGATTGGTAGGTCTACAATTCCCAACATTCTGCAAGCATAATTTATGTGTGAATTTTGGCATGTTTCTCGATTGTGTAGGTATACTATAAGAAAATTCACTTGGCGGACAACATCTTTGCAACATAGTCATAGTATCTTTCTATGTTTACGTTAGTATATTTTCAACATCATGTTAGTAACTTTCTCGTTGTATGATAATATCTTTTCGACACACTGATAGTATCTTATGTCAGTTTATTTCAACACACTGATGTTGCCTTTTTTATGGATGTGTTGGTATCTTTTCGGCACTCTAATAGTATCTTTTTATGTATGTGTTAGTATATTTTCAATACACTGGTAGTATCTTTTTATATTTGTGTTAGTATCTTTTCGATATGATATCAATCGCTTATTCGTTGTATGATAGTATCTTTTAACCATAGTGATAGTAGCATTCTAACTCTATGCTAGTATCTTTTCAACATGATGTCAAAAGCTCCTATTTCTATTTTAATACTAATATTTTGTTGTATTTTTGTTCTTGCAGAATTCTTCCCTTTGCATAGTTGTAATAGATTACGAAAATCATGTGAGTTTGGATATTCAAGCCTCCATAGAGATCATTGGGCCAACCAAGAAAATCGTGCTCAAGGTGGAAAAATTATGTCTATGAGTGTTGAGCATCATCTATAGAAAACTGATAGTAGCTTTATGAAACTATTGTAGTAGACTTCTGGAACTACAATAGTAGTTTTATGTAATCTTTGTACTTGACTATATCAATGTAGAAGGCTTCATACTTTTTGTACCATGAAATTTATTATATTCGCTTAGCATTTTTATTAGTCGTATCGTTTACATTTCATAGTTTTGTAGGTCTCTAATAATAGCTTTCATAACTTTTGTTCTACTTGGTAGTAGTTTTTCTTCTGCTTGGTAGTAGTTTTTTTTTTCTGCTTGGTAGTAGCTTTTGTTGCTGGTAATAGTAGTTTTTGTGATGCTAGGTAGTAGTTTTTGTTTTGCTTGGTAGTAACTTTTGTTGCTGGCGATAGTATCTTTTGTGACCTTGCTGGATATTGTCAGAAATCTCACCGTAGTAGTTTTTGTTGCGGGTGACAGTAGCTATTGTTGCTGGTAATAGTAGTTTTTGTGATGCTAGGTAGTAGTTTTTGTTTTGCTTGGTAGTAACTTTTGTTGCTAGCGATAGTATCTTTTGTGACCTTGCCGGATATTGTTAGAAATCTCACCGTAGTAGTTTTTGTTGCGGGTGACAGTAGTTATTGTTGCTGGTGATAAATTTTTTATTTTTTTGCTGGCGGTAGTAGCTTTTGTTACTGATAGTAGTATCTTTTGTTGTCAGTGGTAGTAGTTTTCTTTGCTGGTGGCAGTAGCTTTTATTGTTGTCGGTAGTATCTTTTGTTGTCAGTGGTAGTAGTTTTCTTTGCTGGTAGCAGTAGCTTTTATTGTTATCGGTAATATCTTTTGTTGTCAGTGGTAGTAGTTTTCTTTACTGGTCATAGTAGCTTTTGTTGCCGGCAGTAGTATCTTTTGTTATCGTAGGTAGTAGTTTTTGTGGTCGTCAGAATTCTCATGGATGGTCGACCGGAAAGTTCGTCGGAGTCAGGCCGGAAAATTCGTCGGAGGTTGGCCGGAGACCTCGCCGGAGGTTAGCCGAAGACTTTTTGTGGTTGTTGACTTTTTACATTAGTGACATTTTTGTAAAAATAAGAGAGAAAATCTAATTTTTTGGTTGGATGGCAGTCTGTAATTTAGTTGAACTTTAATACCAAATATAAGACACTATTTAGGCTTGGGTGGACTTATGTGGGTAAAAATGTTTGGGTGGACCTATATAGGATAAAATGTCTCAAAGTGGACTTCTATGTAATTGGCCCTTAAAATAAATATTGTTTTTTTTTTGAAAAGAAAATAAATATTGTTAAAGGAATTACATAGCTAAATAGGGTCGTAAATACATTAAGAACGTTGCATAAAATGCACTTATCAAATTCCCCCATATTTAGCTTTTGCTAGTCCCTTAGCAAAATCAAACAAAATACTCAATACACACAAACCAGAAATTACACAACTACAAAACTCAACACACAAACAACTCTATTGCCCATAACATATTGTCTCAAAATCTCTAATCTCATGGCATCAAAATTAGCACTCAATCAAGAATCATTCCATGAAGTTTCAGAAGCTAATTATCATGTATAGATCACATATTTACATGTAGGACCTGATAGAATAATTGTGATATTTAATATCAGCATGTTTCAAACAAGTATGATTCAATCTCACAAGGCATGCACTCATTTTTCATTCAGATTTTCTGGCTAAATCACTCAATAAGTATGCAAGATAGAATCAAAAAGCTTGCATTTATATGAACAAAAGCACATAGAGCAAATATAAACCTTATGAAAGAATCAATTATTCACGCAAATGAACCACACCATAGGCTCAACTCTTGGAACAAACTCCACAGATCAAGGTTTACTCATCTTTTAGATCAAAAGGAACTTTATAAGGTATTAATGGGGCTAGGCTAGGGGTATGAATTTCAGAGTAGGTATTGCAAAAAAATTCCTAAGGACTTAGCAGAGCATTCAAACACGCCTTATGTCACCAAAGCAAGGGCCAAAGGTCATCTTGTTGGGCTCTTCGTCATTCTAAACACCTTCAAACATTGTGAAAAAGAACAAAGGCCAAATATTCTGTTTTTGGGCCTTCCATTTACAACCAAAACTCCCATTTCACAACACAAAGACATTGTCCATTTTTTTTTCTTTCTGCTGAAATTTTGTTTTCTTTTCTGCTTTTCACAGCATTTTCTTTTCTTTTATATAGACATTCAACTCCCCCACACTTGTTTCATATCATCACTTCATACAATACATCACAATTGCTCTACTAGGCCCAAAGGACAAGGGTAGAAATATCATTGTGCTAAGCACAAGGTAAAAATTGCATGGGTGATGAAAGAAAAGGCTTAACGTAGGCTCAAATGGCCGGGTTTGAACTAAGGGGTGTGCAACGCACACAAATAGGGACACAAGCTTGTTTGGCAATTGTGATCATCCTAAAAATTTTCATTTATCCTTTCCAAAATCAGAGCGTTTTATGATTATAAGTTTCGAGAAAAAGTCAACAAGAGTGAGTTCTAGTCATCTAAAGTTCATTAAAAGCTATGGTGAACAATCAATCAAACTAAAAGAATATACATTAAGAACGTTGCATAAAATGCACTTATCATCTTTTTGTGAAAATTTTACCCAAAAAGGAAATGTGAGAGTGTGGATTGTAAAATAGGAACAAGCAATGCGTCATGATGAAGACCTATGTTGCACAGAAACGTCAAAAGACAAGCGTTTCCGTTTCAGAAACGTTTCCGTCTCTGAAACGCGTTTCGACGCGTTTCTGTAAAGATGTTTTTTGAAACGTGAGGGAAACACGTTTCCTCTTGTAGTCAGCCGCGTGAATGCCGCCGACTTTGGCGGTTGCGAGGATTAAGAAGGAGATCAGAGAGAAATCAGAAGGACTCAACGTCGTTTGGGTGTGAGATGGGTCGGCGTGGGTGCAAATGACGATGTTGGTGAAGGACTAGGGATTGGAGGATTTGGAGCTGGTGGATGATGGCGGAGCTCACCAGCCTCATGTCTGATCTAGATCTATAAACGAATCTGAGCACCGATTTCGAAGAAAAAGATTATATAGCTTCGTTAGAGGCAACAATGGCAGTAAAAGGGCAAAAATCTAGGTAGGGAGAAGAAGAAGACGAGTTGTAGATTGCCTCAAACGGCGTCGTTCAAGGAATTAAAAAGGAAAAAAAAAAGACTGATGCAATAAGGATAGGATTTGGTGTATTAATTGCTCTCTCGCATCTCCTTTTTTGAGGAAATTTTTCAAATGGTGCCATAAGTTAAGTCTATTCATCATTTTGACATCTCAATCTTGAAAACTATGATAATGGTACCTCAACACTTAATCCCAACCCAACATTAGTTCCTTCCGTGATTGGCACCGTTAAGTTGGACTTTGTCCATGGGAAAAATTGTCTTTTCATGTTTTCCCTCCATAAATCTTATTAATTGAATTAGAGTTTCACGACCTGAAGATATCAACTATGAATGTGAGTTCTATTATCTAGTTATCTTTGATTGTTCTATTAAGTATATATGTTTTATGAACTTCTGTACTTGATACAAAATATATTTTAATCAATGTTGATTCTTTCTCTCACCGGTGGATTGCAAAAATTACTTTTAATGATGGATATTAATGGCCAATGATGTATTATAATTTCTAGATGTCTCTAATTTTTGTATGCAGCCAACACATGGCTCACCACAAATTCGGATACTGATGGGAAAAGAGACATTATTCTGGAGGGAAATGTTTGTGGAGGGAAAAGATTTAAGGAGGAAAAACATGAAAAGACAATTTTGCCTATGGATAAAGTCCAACTTAACGGTGTCAATCACGGAGAGAACTAATGTTAGATTGGGTTGAAGTGTTGAGGTACTATTATCATAATTTTCAAAATTGAGATGTCAAAATGATAAATGACTTTAACTTAAGGCACCATTTGAAAAATTTCCTTCTTTTTTTTTTTTGGTGAAACTTTGAAGAGCTTCAGCCTCTTGTGCAGTAGTTGATGTTAGATAACTACTACTTAGTGTGGGCTCAGTCACTCTCTATACCCCACAGGCCTTTTAAGCTCTAGTTGCCTATGTAAGTTAACCAGGTTTTTCAGCCCCCTCTCCGTTTTACACAAAGAATAAAATATTAAAATGATGAATTGCTTACCCGCCTCTCCTAGTAATCATGTTGCTTTTACCTATTTTATATTATTTATATAATAAAATTATATATTTTTTTAATTTTGACGTTTCCTTCACGTTTCGTATCGGACTATATTTTCATTTTGACGTTTCCGCGTATCGAAAACCGAAACTCGTTTCCATTTCCGTGCAACATCTTCATATATATTGCATATGTTGATACGAAGATACAATTCCCCTAATTTAAGTAGTGATGATAGTGATTATGGTAGTGATGGTGTCCGTGGTGGTAATTTGGATTGTGATCTTCTAGTTTTCGATGAGAATTCTAATTCTCAAGTTGATGGAGATGATGATTTTGAAGCATGAGATAGAGTTCGACGATTGTTCTTGTTCTTTGTAGAGTTCTATTTTGATTGTCAATTTTGTTGTTGTCCCCTAATATTAGATGCTTTTCAATTTTAGAACTTCAATTTTGATTTATGTTGGTCATTTTGTTGAAATTTTACGGTTCTAGACTTCTAGTTCAACTTTAAAACTTTGATTTTAATTTATGTTGGTGATTTTGTTGAATCATATGGTTCTGGACAAAGAGCTAACCCTCAACTGAGATAGTTAGAAGATGATCAGTAAGAAGTAATAAAGAGCATAAATCTGACAGCTCGATCTAACATCAAAGATCGAAAATAAACGGTAACAAATTAGAAGAGTTCTCCGACTAGATGAATGGAGAATGAAAAAGAGTCTTACCAATGTAAATATTTAATCTCATGTTAAAAAGAAGAGTGCAAGAGTGAAACTGATGAAGGGGAGTATGAAAATCTCTATCATGGAGTCCAGATGCTTGGAAGTGAGATGAAAATGGTGTTTTCTCTTTGTTATTAAATGGCAAACTATCAAATCTGTACAAAATTGAATTATCTGGTTGAAAATTTACACTTCATTCTAAGGAAGGATCAATCGCCCAATACCATTTGGTTTAGTGGCATAGTTTTCTTTTAATAAGTGAGAGGTTATGAGTTCGACTCACGAAGTTGTAATATGTGATAAAAAATAAAAATAAAATAAAAAACAAAGGATCAATCCATTTCCACCTAGCTAGGGTACAAAAGGTGAACCCTCTAAACCATAACTGTCAAACCTATATAGCACCCTTCTAATGCGTACAATTAGGTTCAAGGGTGAACATACTTCCCACTATTTGGGAACCTACTCAGCAACCAAACTCTAGCACTCTGATTGTAGGGAATGTGGATTTCAACTTCCCATAATTCTAAACATTTCTTTTTCTTTTCACATCGTTGACTCCTGAAAATCATAAGCCAATACAACGTTTGGTTTAATCGCCATATCGGTCATAGCCTCACAGGCGATGCCACTGTTAGAGGTGATTCAACTCGCCATCACAAAATTTGAAAATTATACAGCGCACCCGGGTGCGCCGCGCACCCGGGTGCGCTGAATACGCTCTCCACAAAATTAATATGATATGCCTAATATTCAAACGCTACCACTGCTCTTCAAACTGAAACCAATGGAAATCTACCAAGAAAAGCTCAAATTCATAAAAGTAACCATGGGAAGTATTACAGTACAACTTCAAATAAAGCAACACAGTCGAAAAGAAATAAATGTCAGGGAAACATCCACGAGGATGTGTTGGCCCCAAATTGATAACATACAAAAGCATTCATCAATTGATTGGTAATACACGACAGACTTGAACTATCCACCAACATTCTCCTTCTGCTCAAGTACCTTAGTTTAACGCTTTCTGCTGTGCCTCTTGCTCTTCTTCCGGCTTCTCCTATCATCAGAATCAGATTCAGAAGACCCTGAATCAGAAGACTCAGATGATGAGGAGTATCTTTTACGCCTTATCTTTTGCTTCTTCTTCTTCCTCCTGCGCCTTCTCTCCTCCTCAGAATCAGATGATGAACTGTAATCTGAACTACTCCCTTCAGAAGAATAATCAGAACCTGTAACTGATGATTCCCCACTATCAGTCTCAAAAACTGAAGCTTCACTATCACTGCCAGAATCAGAACCTCCCCTATGTTTCCTCTTGCTTTTCTTCGATGACTTTTCACTCTTTTCTTCCTTTTTAGTATCTGGATCCGCAACATCCAGATCATAGGATAGTGACACCTTCATCTTCAGTTTAGGATTTTTCAGTTGCTGAGTCCTAGATGGCCTTGAGATATAAACACGTTCATTCTTACATTCATATGTCCAATGCCCAGGTTGGAAACACTTCTGGCATTGTGAAGCTGCACTACCAACAGTAGATATATTTGCCTTCAGGTCTTTCCTCTCACCCAGTCTCACTGCTTTTTCAGTACTCATCAAATACATCTGTCTCTTGGCTTCCCTTTTCTCCTGCCATCTGCTGGGTCCTTCTTCCTTCTGCCCATAAGCGTTAACATTTCGTGCAGCAGCAGCAGCCGCCCTTTCAGCCTGAGCTCGACTAAGACCTTTTGCAGCACTCAAGGCCTGAGCCTTGATCCTTTCTGCTGCAGCCTGAGCCTTCTCTTCTTTCTTACTCGACATGTTCAAATCAGAACAAGCAGAACTGCCTTCCCCTCGAAGACCAATCCCAACTTCGGAGAAACTATCCCCGAACACAGTCCCCAAATGTTCTTAACACCCTGCATTTAAACAGTAATTAGATCATCCACATTCATCTACTATCACCATATGTGGCCAATAAGATCATGAAACCAAACATAACAAGATCATCAAGAATGAATCAGGAAGAAAGAGGCACAAGAGTAGCAGATTTCAAATTAATTAGGTTGAAGTAACAGCCGGAACAAGTATCAAACTGCTAACTCAACCCGCATGAACCAAAACCATGTCGTAGTCTCTAACATAAAACTAAAGCTAGTATTGTTCGAAAAACAGGAATCATGCCACCATACACATTCAGGGTATTAAAATTTCAAGCTGAAATCGACCTAAAGTAAACTAACAACAAATTTAGCACATCAAGAACTTGTCTTTCAACTCAATTGTTCCCTGTGCAGCATTAGTTTCAATCGAAACTAAAATTAAGCTAAAGAACATATATCCAAATCAAAAGACCCAAGATTTCAATTCACGTATAATCGATAACCCTAAAAGCGATGGAATTAAAATCATATGGGCCTTCTTGCGCGGCCGATCTACTCAGAAATTATTGATTGAGGAAAAGAATGATGGATAGTGAAGATACCTTGGTTGGGTTTGTGTGCCGGAGCTTGAAGACGAAGAAGAGGGCCCGTCAATTTGGGGTTTTGAGGGAAGGGAATGATGGAGATATTGGTTGGGTTTATGTGCGGGAGCTTGAAGAGAAGAGAGAGATTTGGGATTTTGGAGGAACAGGGTTTGGCTTTCCCTTATTTTTTTTAGGATTTCCTTGACATTTACACCTCCTCACATTTTTTTTCCATGGTAGTGTATAAAACTTTACTCATCGAACAAATGTAGGTCTAAATAACTAAAAAAACATAAACTAAAATGCATGGCAATTGTATTCTTTTTTTTTTGAACAGGCATGACAATTGTATTCAAAGGCAAGAATATCTAATCTATGCACATCAACATTTCTTTTTGGAAAAAAGAAAACATTACAACACGCAGCATCTATAACACCCAAAATTGATGAGAAAGTCAAACAAATGAGCATGTCGAGCCGAATGGGGAAGAGTATAACTCCAATTTTGTGTTTGAGATGAACGACCGTATTTAGTTAAAGCATTAGTGAGGAAATTAGCTCCACGCTTAACAGTGAACATTTAGAAGGATAGCTAGAATGTAGATGATGAATATCTCCAACCAATGATGGGAGGAGTATCATGCAGACCAAGTATGCGCAACAACATCACATGTTTTGAAAGCAAAACTAATATACACATCTGTTCTAATCCTCATAACTATAACACTTCCTAAATTAACAACTCATATATTTGGTCGTCCAATATCAATTGTTGCATGAAGAATATTATAGGAAAAATACCCATTTAATACTAATTTTAACATCTCATTCTCTATTCTAATGATAATCTTTTTCATGTGCCTATTCCAATATAAGGTAACTTTTTTTATGCTCAAATACACAAATCTTTATTAATGTCATAATAAAAAATAATTTTTATATATTTTTAAGACAATTTTACCCTCACCACTTCAACATGTATAGAGAGAGAAACTAGAAGAGAAAGAATAATTTAGCCGGAACCTCACCGGACTCCGGTCACCCGCTGCCGGACTCCGGTCACCGGATGCCGGAAATTTCTTCGGTCGCCATTATTGACCCCTAGTAACTCATATTTTCTCTAGTGGCCGGATTTCGATCACCGGTAACTCAGTTACTGACCCCCAGTAACTCGGATTTTTTCCGGTCGTCGGATTCCGGTCACCAGTAACTCGGTTACTGACTCCCAATAACTGGGTTACTGACCCCCAATAATCAGTCATTGACCCCCAATAATCAGTTACTGAACCCTAATAATCAGTTACTGACCCCTAATAATCAATTACTGACCCCCAATAACTTAGTTACTGGCCCCAAATAATCAGTTACTGAACCCCAATAATCAGTTACTGATCCCTAGTAATCGAGTTAGAAAGGAAGCTTTTACCTCTAAGGCAAATCCCTACATCTCAAAAAAAATTATAGAAGCAATATTGGGTCAATAAATGTTGATATAAGTTTACTACCCGCAATAAATGTTAATTGACCTCCGCTAAATACTTATTACCTCCCAATAATAGACTAATTACTCCAATAATCAAGATATTATCATTTAATAACCATTATATTGAAAAAAAAAAGGAAAAAAACCAGATCTCTCTGACCAAAATAAAAACAAAAAGATGATCTCCGATCAAAAAAGAAGAAGAAGAACGTTATCCATGTTTGCAGACCTCAATCTCTGACTAGATTGGCCAGAATTGATGAAATCAACAGCTGGACAATCTCCGACTTGCTCAACCAGCAGAGGAACTGGAGCGTGACGCCCCGGATGTGCTTGTTAAGGCTCTAGAGATTGTTGGGAAGGTTCTGGCAGATGAGGATCATCTCCAGGAGGTGCCGCCGGAATCGATGTCGCCGTTGAGGAGGATCACGACGACGAGCGCGGTCTCGGTGACTC
>NC_020493.1:25423530-25450141 GCF_000184155.1 Fragaria vesca subsp. vesca | reverse complement strand
GAGAGAGAGAGAGAGCAGATCGAGAGGAGAAGGAGAGAGAGAGAATAGAAAGAGAAAGAGATGAGATTTGTGTGGGTTTAATTCTATAGAGGGTAATAATGTTTTTTGCATAAGAATCATTGAAATGAGCTAAGAGAAAAGATTTACATTGAAGTGGGCATTAAAATCCCTGTTTTTGTGCATTTAGGCATTTTCCCTAAATTGTATACTCCATACTGTTTACATTTGTCATATTTAATTTTTTCTAACATCTCATGTTTTCTATATATTCACTTTTTTTTTCTTTTAATAATGTGGCCATATGATTAGGTTATTAAACATATAGGTATGTTTATTGATTAGTTTCACATTATAAATCGGAAAAATGGGTATCATATCAATTATGTTTCAATGAGCACAACATTACACATACAAGACATTGTTCTAGGATATTCTATATGTGTGTCTTGGCCTTATGTCATCATGATATGTAGTTGGAATATGATTATGTATTCATTATCATTACAATATTGATATTTTGTAATTCCCTATATAAAAGGCTCCTATCAATGAAAAAGATGATGATTCTCTATTCTCTTACTAGATCTCTTTGTCTCTACACTTTATATTCGATCATGTTATAATGCATTTTGTTCTAACCCTAGAACTAATAGCTCACTATTTGTTTTCTAAAACCCTAAAAAAAGTGTTTTTCGGCTCCTTTGTCTGACTACCGCCGCTGCCCGTTTTCCCGGCCACCGTCCGACATCACCGGCTGCCAATTCCTTGGCCGCCGCCCGCCGACGATTTTTGGTTTCCTCCGACTACAATTTTTGACTTCTTCAAGTGTTTAAAGTTTCGAAAGGTATGTTTTGAAACCCTAAACTTTTCCAAGTTCAATAACTTGGGGAGGATAAAATCATTTCCTCCCTTCTCCTTCTTCATTTCCATTCTATGCTTGGGATTTTGTGCGTGCAGGTAAAAATCCCGAAATTTTATTCGCGGGTCAAATGTGTATTTGATTACTCTTGTTTCTTTGTCCGGGTTGTGTGTGATCAACCCCGATCTTTTTCCAGATTGTGTTTGATCAATCCGAGGCCTTTTTCTGAATTGTGTTTGATTAATTCGTGGCTTTTTCAGGATTGTGTGTGATCAATCTGTATGAAAAACCATTAAAAGCATCATTTATGACCTATATCGAGTCTCATAACTGCTTGGTTTTGTATGCAAGAGCAAAACAACATTCTGCTCATTTGAGTTTTGACATACTCAATGCCTAAGGCGAATCTTCGCTAGGTATCTGTGGAACTATTCATTGGAATGGATTAAATCACATGTTTTGACCCCCAGGCTAACAAGCCTAGATGCCAAGATTTCACATCTCTCGAGCTCAAAGTTTTGAGACGCCACATCGACATGCAACAACAAGCCTTCAACGACAATCTGTATAAAAAGTAATGACCACATAGTACTGTAGAATGCACTTATGGAATGTTTCTTGAAACGTCCATCTAACTCAACTTGTTGAGTTATTAAGTCAAGTGGATTGCTTACCACCTTATTTGACTACATATCGTCGATGATATTCCATGGCATCCTGATCCATAATCTTTAGCAGATTCGATCATCATCAAGTTCTGTAGGCCCTCCAAGTTGGTTTGGAATTACCAACGAGACTTGATTTTGATCATACAATTACAAACGAGAATTGTATATACGCTAATACGATAAACGTATTTAGGATTGTCCCCTAATGTGAGGACAACAATATGGGTCACGGCAACAGCAGAAAACGCCGTGTCGATGTCTAGAAAAGAGGGGGAGGTGTCGCCGGCCCTAATGGTGACACTCCCGGTCTAGACACCAATCTATCAAAACAACTCATGCCAACTCATGACAATGCAACCGTTGTGGATCTCTAGATCACTGGTTCAAGATTATCAAGTTCATCCTCAAATCGTGAATGCATACAAAAAAAGGTACGAAAAATCAATATGAGGACAATAACGTCATCCTCATGATCGCAGATTTCAAAGATTCGGATCTTGCTCTAGCTACCCATGACTTTGACGTCATTGGCTAGACATTGATTTTCTTTCCAAGCTATATATAATAAGACGTCGTATCGATGTCCTTTGTTTATTCGAGACCTCGATATACACTCACATTAGCAATAATGAATGTCCTGAGAATTTTTTCGAAATTATGAAATTATTCTCCTCTCATGGTTCGTATTTATTTACAAAAAAAGATGTATATTCTTACATCGTCCTTAGAAACATGGCATATTGTGCCGATTTTGGTCCTTTCCTTTGAAGGTGACTCACGGCACCGCATCCTCAAGGAGGATCGCCCACATGTTTTCTAGTTAAGTCTTCTATCCTATAATGGATTTTCCATCATCAACTGTTCAACTAGGCTTATCCAAGCTCAGTGTGATGTCTTATAATTGTCCGAAATTAAAGAGATAGTGGTTTAAGTGTGCCTCGCACTACCGACCCTCCACGGACATGACTGATCATACTAACTTGGAGTTACTAAAAGCTTTTGATTTTGGATCCCCCTACGCTATTAAATTTCGGTCTTGCAATAGACGTTAAAGACTTATCAAAATCGGACAATCATCATCATGATCGAATCCTCTAGGTTCTCTGAGTTATTATATGTTCATGTCAGGGAGCTTTTGCTAACTAGTCATGGAGTTTACGACCTTAGAACGACCAAAAGGACTTGATTTTGATCATATAAACATTATTTTGGCTTCGGCTTATGCCCACATGCCATCCGCAAGTTTCAAAGCTTTGCCAATGCCAAATTTGCGAAAAACAGCAATCTGTCCCTTCTGGACAGTCAACTTTATTTGAGCTTTGTGAACAGATCCGGACGAACCAGACAGTGAGCATTATATCATTGGAAAGCTCTACAAGTCTAGTTTTTAGAAATTTTTACGGTTTGTCCATATCTATTTTAACGAAGAAGTTATGGCTGTTTTAGTGCGCAAAGGTCATTCTGCTCGGAAATTTTTATACACTCTCGGGATTGCAGCTTTTTGTAGCTTCTTTCAATTCTTCTAAATGGTTAAAGTGAAACTATTTACTCGTCTATCTACCCTTTTTGTAGATATGTCTTATAGAGACAATGAGTGTCTCGCAGATAGTGGAATTACCCACAACATTCTAAGGAACCGACAATTATCTCTGGATTTTGTGTCTTGTAAATTTTCTGTGACTACAATACTTGAATCATACTGATAATTTAGGGACGCGGTTTAGTTTGAATCTTGATGCCTCATATCACCATAATCAATGTCACAGATGCCCTCTATGCATTGAGAGGCAACCGAACCATGTTGCGTTTTAAAGACATTCCTGCTAATAGTTTTCATTTGAAAACACATTGTGAGAATGAACAAGAGTTCTTTTGTGTATACTTTCTCATGAATGCAGACTGAAATGCATCTTAGAGAAGTTTACGAGTCAATCTAGCGGACTGTATGTCACTATGATTCGAATATCGAATCACATGTTGTCGCCAAACATGATATTTGGGACACCGACTCATATAGGCTTTGGTTTGACCAGATCGGTCATCCTAGAAGAGATATAATGGTCCAAATTTTGAGAAATTCTCATGGATATCCATTCTTCCTCTCAAAACGAAGACATTCAAGATCTAGTTTCTCCATGAAGCATGATGGTGACGCCATGGTTGTAAATAGCGGCACCCTAGGGACATTGACGTCACCCGAACACGGCTCCAACTTCCCGGAGGTCGTCCGGACAATTCCTCAAGCAATTGAGGTGCACCGGCATTCCCTCGATGTCTCATTGGTCCCTTGCAATGCTCATTGCTCTTTTTGAAAGCCTATTCTTTAGCTAAATTAGGAGTGATACTCTCCTACGCTAAATGACACAAAAGTGAACATTCCATTCTTACATCAAACTATGTAAATAGATACAACCAACTTGCAAACACCTTTTTTTGCTTTATGGTGTTGGTTGAGGTGTTAACACACTGGTCACGTGTTACATTATTATCTACTGCTTATGTTGCTTATACTTCTACAGGCTCACTACCTATTCTTTAAAGAAGTTTATCGGGATATAAGTTGAAATGTCATGTACCCCATGTTCACACGCAATACGGTCTCACCGAGGCTATGACCAAGAAACTTTAGCTTGTCGCTCATTATTGATGCGCACTCATCTTTCTATTTCATCTTGGGGCTATACAATATTTGCATGCTTGCATACAACTTTACTATTCATCTACGACCCACCATCATTGAATATTTTTATACTACAGCTCGTGACTGTGTACAAGGATTGACACGAAATTGTAATCCTTGAGCTCGGCAGGATTGAAATGGATCTCCAATCCTTGAGCTCGGCTAGTTGTTATTTTTAGGTGCCAAATTACAATGCCACTGCGCACAATGATGGGTCATTTGAGTTGAATAAGTTTAAGTTGGATATGAACCTCCACCTATAATCTGCTTATGTAGAAACTTTGTCAGACGATCTTATTCACCACTAAATTATGGATTGTCACTTTGATGAGACAATATTCCCGCCGTTAGGGGGAGATAAGAACACAAGTGTTCAAGTGGAACGACGTGAATTGTCGTGGTTTGTCCCCACTAAGTCTCATCTTGATCCCAAATGCATAAAGTGTTAAAGTGACGAGATCGCATGCTACAAATATGTCTGCAAAGATTGATGTCCTATCAAGAGGACATGGCGCGACCAAAATGAGTTGGTCTTGACGCCATCACCATGGATGGTGATATGGTGACACCATTTAGTGGCAAAATTAGTGTCACAAGGCCGTGTGACTCCCCAAAAGGAGGGAGGCCCTTAGGTTTGATATTTTCTCGCACTAGGAAGAAAGCGAGCTTGGCACAACCTAATCCATTAATCAGTGATACTCAAATCTATCTCATGAAGTCTGAATTGTGATTATCGTTGGGAGACGCCTCAATGTCAAATCCAATCCATATAGAGATCTCTACAAGTATTACATTAGTGTACATGAGGATGTGGGATAATGAGTCTACTATCGAACCACCCTTCGTTGATGGATATCAACTTAACTTAGTTGATTGGCCTAATGGAAAGATGCGATCCAACATTAACAAAGAGATAGGTCCTTGGGCAGGTGATGCCGACACCACAAGCTAAACTCTATCAACTATGTCTTTGTTAAATAGCGTAGTGGGAACAAGAGCTTAGACTCACCTTATGGAGCAAGGTCTCTCACTAACACGCACTGTGATCGACTACGATGAGATATGCTCTTGTAATGGATGTCGTTGAACTTCACTACTTTGTCAGTTTGGTAGTTTCCGAATAACTGAACATGCAACCTATGAATGTGGTCATAATAACATCTGTATGGGATCAGGGATATACATGAAGGTCTTAAACGAACTTCATTAATTCGAATCAAGTAGCTCCAGACCACAGGAGCACGCGTTTGCTAAGGGTATTGAAACGCACATGGACTCTACTTGATTTAGAATGGATATGGTGAATTATGCCTTTGCGTGTTCATTCCGGATTTACATGGACTCTTGATGGATCAAGAGATGCCAATATGTATCAACATCCGAAATTAGAATGAACAAGATCTTGGGAAGACACGATCTCGATAAGGCACTCGATGACTGTATTGATGATGATTTTTCATCAATTGGCTTAGACGCTCTATAACTAGTGAGGCCTACATATACCCCATGATTAGTCAGAGTCTTTACTCTAAAGAAAGATCCGTTATTTTGCCTAAAGCAAGATGACAAATATGTGTTAAGAGATGGAGTTCCTATCTAAGTACAATAAGACGCATCAATGTACTCAACACAATACGAAAGACTTGACATCTCATTCGCTATGAAAAGTTGTAAAGCTAAGTGTAGCTATGCCTCCACGTAATGCTAATATAATGGCAGTAACTCTTTTTTCAATACTTAATGGTATGAAAGGTTGAGGCTTATTCTATCCCTACATAAGAAAGACACATCAAAAGCAAAATCAGAATCTATCAAGCTTCGTAGGTCAAATTCCACGGGACCTACAAGAAATCTCACTCACCGAAAAATGGTGAAATTGGTACCATTGGAAAGATCTATGTGTCTACTTTCCAGGGACATGAACCATTTGATCATATCTATCATATTGAGTGAGTTATGGCAATTTTCGTAAAGTATGACAAATCTGTCCGAGAATCTGATTTTGCCAAAACAGTCAACTTTGACAGGACTTTGTGAACAGCTCCTGACGAACCAGAATGTGTGTATTATATGGTTGGAAAACTAAATGAGTCTAGTTTCCAAAACCGTTTACGGTTCGTTCATACGTATTTCCTAGAGGAAGTTACAGTTGTTTTAGTAATTGAAGGTCATGCTGCGCTGAAATCTGATTTCGTGCACAAACTTATGTTTTGAGTTCACAAACGGCCTTCTCCTCAAGATCTAAGTGTGAAAGATCATGTTTGAGGACTATACGACATGATCTAGTTAATCATTGCCCAATGCCACATTTGAAGACATGTTAATGATAAGTTGTTGAAACTTCCATGATTAGTAAAAATCAGGAAGAGCCCTATGATTGATGTAAAGATCAGAGGGAGGTGCGAACTTCAAGGGGAGTCTAGCACATACATACATGTCACTATCAAATGTGAAGGGTGCATTGTATTCTTTTTCTCATATGATTAAGGTTTAGTTTTTCTCCCACAGGATTTTTGTTTTTTGACGAGGTTTTTAATGAGGCGACATATCAGCACCACCGGCATACCGACACGCGGCACAAGGGAGAGTGTTCTAGGATATTCCATATGTGTGCATTGGTCTTATGCTATCAGGATATGTAGTTGGAATATGACTGTATTCATTATCATTACCATATTGATACTTTGTAATTCCCTATATAAATGACTTATATCAATGAATAAGATAATGATTATCTATTCTTTTACTAATCTTTTTGTCTCTACACTTATACTCGATCAGACACATGTTTTTTTTTTTTGTTCGGAATATAAGCCCAATGAGCGATGCAAAATACTGAAATAACCAAAATCTTTTGCTAATTACAGGAAAGCGCTGGATTACGTCAGCATACTGTACGCTGAAGAAAGACATGACACATGGTGTAATACTGCCCACAAAATTGGAATTCGAAGGGTATATAAGTAAATTTCAGATTTAACTCCATTAACAGTAAAAATCACTTGTAAAAGAAAAATAATGAGGGTGTTTATGTCAACCCCAAACCATAAGTCCCATGAGCTCAACTCTAATTCTTTCTGGCTTTTGCTTCCTTATCGCTTTCCCAATCATCGTCTCAATATCATCCTGTAATGTGACTGTCTCCCATCACCAACACCTAATCGGTGAGAATACCGGTGACGACGATCAGGCAATCGGCTAGCGTGGGCTGTGCCGGAAAATGATACCGCGCTTCAAATCGTAGCGAGCAGCTCCGGTGTGCACCATCTAGACGGCGCAACAAGCGAGGCTGAAGGTCATGGGCCAAATGGAGCTGCGGTGAACCCAGTTTATCAGATCGTCGACCTTGGAGATCACGATCGGGGACGACATGGTCTGCGGAGATGGAGCAGAGAAGAATAGGGAACCTCTCGCTGGTTTTTGTTTTTTCACACCATCGATCGACATCGTCTCATCCTAATCTTTAAAGAAGAGGATGATGGCGGTTGATCATGCTGATGAGTAATGACCATGGTTTCTCTTTAAACATTAGGCCTATTACTCTTTTGCTCTCTCACCTCTATGTTTCTCGAGCTCGCACCACCACCCAGCAAACATTAAAGAGATCGATATGCTAGAATTACCGTTGACTTAAATGTTCTTAAATTTTCACCATAACGGGGTTGTTTTACTATTAACGAAAGTTAAATTGTAAACTACCTAGTTGCCTTTGGAATTCAAGAATTGTGGACGTTATTATGCCACATGGCTGACCCCACTTCAACGTACCGTACTTTATGGCGTAGTCCAGCACTTGCCCTAAATACATGACCAAAATATTAACATTTTCGGGGAATACCCTTGAAATTGCAACAATTATCAAATAAGGGCCTGGGGAAAGCCCTTCAAAAATGTATTCTTGCGAGTCTCAACCCTGGAAACTATTGAGAGTGTGCAGTGAAGCAAGAGCAGAGAGAGCTTTAGTCCCAACCAGAACAGAGCTTCTCAAAAGACCCAAGCTTTACCAAGATGAGTACCATGAAGTTTTGCCGCGAATGGTCAGTAACACATTCGCTTTCTCTTTCCTCATCTTTAGTTGTGAAGTTTAATTCTAATTTGTAAATATGGGTTTTCGCATTTTTGCAGCAACAACATTCTGTACCCAAAGGAGAACAAGGAAGACAAGATTCTCCTCTATGCGTGCCGCAATTGCGATCACCAGGTCGCTCCTTCTCTCTATTTGCTCTTTTGATTTTGGTAGTTTTTGGTTGGTGTGTGTTATTTTGTTGAGAATTGCAAGAACCCTAATCCCATTATTGAATTAAGTTCTAGAATGAACTAAAGGTTGTAACTTTGACTCTAAGTTTTCTCAAAGAATGGTTTTTGTGAATTGCATTGAAAATTACCCTTTTTTTTTATCTGTGCCCATATTCTGCTGAAGGGTCATTGGGTTTGCTTGCCATCATTTTCTGCTTTTTGGGTCATGTTGATAATTTGCAAATAGGTTTCTTGGCTTAGTTCATAAGATCGATTGCCACCACCGGGAAGATGGTTGAAGAGTTACTTTTGAGAAGCTAGTTTCAGTTGGCGTTACTCTTTTTGGATTGACATAATTACTTGACATAACCCAAGGCTCTAGCTTTTACTGGAGTTCTTTCAATAGAGGGTTTTCTTCATGTTTTTGGTGATATGCTTGGAAATTCTTCATCTGCACTACTTTGGACGTTAAACTTTTTCTTAGAGGGTCACTTCAGTTTGCTGCTAATCATTTTTTTTTTTCTTTACGGGGTTTGCAAAATTTGTAAATATTTCTAGGCTCAGTTTACAAGCTCAATTGTCACTTCAGTTAACACCTGAAGAACATGCTTGATGTCTCTCATATGGAGTTACCTTCTAAATTCAGCTTTCAGCTTATTGTTACTATTTGCTCCCGCTATTTTCTACGTTGAAGGATTTTATCATTTCTGATTAAAGGTCTATAGCTCAACCATTTTGTACATTTTCTTATTAGAGTACGTGTTGTTTTGCAGGAGGTTGCTGATAACAACTGCGTCTACAGAAATGAGATACACCACTCAGTTGGGGAACGCACTCAAATCTTGCAAGATGTAGCTGCAGATCCAACTCTACCTCGCACAAAAGCTGTGCGCTGTGCTCAGTGCAAGCACGGAGAAGCTGTCTTCTTTCAGGTGAAATGCTCATTCTTTGGATGAAGTTGTGTACTTTTACATGTGCCTTTTCAGTTAACTTAGTTCTTGGTTAAATACAAAGAGACTGGATGTTCAAGTTTCTGTTAATAAGACACATGACATCTGTCTAAGCCTTTCAGTTGAAATTCCAACTCTTTGATGCTTCAAGTCTTTACCATGGATTTCCATGCAACTTAGAATATGATATACAATTACTAAGTATTCCACATGAGGGCCGTTCTAGCTACTTTTGTAATGCATCTGGAAAAGAATAGATATAACCTGTTAACAATGTATCTTTTAGTAATGCATCTGGAAAGACATTTTACAGGTATAACCTTTAAGCAATCCATGATTTAGTAATGCATCAAAGCTTATCTTTGACAAAGTTATGGTTCTTTTTCAATACATCATATCACTTTGCCTGTTTGGTTCAACTGAATGTTAGGGATCAGTGGTTTATGTGATCACTTGGCATTGAAACATCTTTGAGTAGTTGTAGTTGTCACCACTATAACATAGGAAAGTCACATCTGTTTATCATTCTTCTTCTTTTTGGGTTTGTATCCCAGCCTTTCATGTCCAGAAATATGGTATAAACATCTAAGCGAATAGTCAGATTGTACTTTTAGATAGCTTTTCACTCCACATGATTCCACTCCTTGAGTTATTATATATAAAGTTCATAGCTATCTTAAACCATCTTTTCTTGTTCAAGATGTTTAAAATGTAAGAGGTAATTCTAATGTGCAAGTTCTTATATATGTGCAGGCAACTGCTAGAGGAGAGGAAGGGATGACGTTGTTCTTTGTTTGCTGCAACCCAAACTGTGGTTACAGGTGGAGGGACTAATATGCTCAAGTTTCATCTAATCAAATCTAGTTGTGCTCAGAATTAGTTCTGGTGTACTTATGAAATTGGATTAAGGTTTATTAATTGTGTAGCAGACTCTTTTAAGCGGTCCTGTATGAGCCCCGAGATACTCCTTCATTTCAGACACCAGAATTTTGATCCCTAGTGTAGGTTTTCATGTGTATGGACCATCAATTGACATTAACAGGCACTTTCATTTTGCCAGAATAGCAGTATCCTGATTTCCCAACTATTTGGTTTGTCAATATGATAGTTCAGTTGTGAACTTCTTATAACTGCCAGTGCCAGACCTGTAGAATCCCTGCCTGCTTGCCCTCTGCTATTATCTTCTAGGGCCATAGCTTGTTAGAATCTATTTCGCTCCCACGTAGTTCTTTGTTCGTTTCTTATTTTCCGAACAAATAATTTGGTGAGATCAATACAATCGGGAATGAGCTAACCTTCAACTGAGATAGTTTGAAGATGATCAATGAGAGGTAATAATTAAAGAGCATAAATCTAACAGCTCGATCTGAAATCAAAGATCGAGAATAAACGGCAACAAATCAGAAGAATTCTCGAAGTATTTAGAATGGAGAATGAACAAGAGTCTTCAACGTTACCAATGTAAAAACATGATCTCATGTTAAAAAGAAGAGTGAAACTGATGAAGGGAGTATGAAAATCTCTATCCTGCAGCCCAGATGCTTGAAAGAGAGATGAAACTGGTGTTTTCCCTTTGTTATTAAATGATAAAATATCAAATGTGCACAAAATTGAATTCTCCGGATTATATAGTTTCCATTGCATTTCATATCAGGTTACATTGTATGACTTGGAGAAAGTGTTGCACGAACTCAGATCTCTGTTGGTGCATCCATCTGCTGAACGGTAAGAACCAACAATTATTGTCAATTTCTCTTCCTTTTACATATGTACCAGCCTCATATTCCTGCGATGCATATATATAAAAATGTTGGTGAAGGGAGGTATGATGTGAAAGTTTCCTTGTGAGCTAGTCACCCTAATATCCCTGGCAGGTGATTATATTTTGAGTTTTAATGTTTTATTAGCCATTTCAAATATTGGTATAGATTGATTCATGCTTCCCTTTATATATAGTCATAGAGATAAAAGAGTGTATACACACAAATCAGTAAACAAGGGAACATACAGAGATTCCATGTATATTACTGTTTTTCTTCCTTTGACAGGCAGTAAAGACGTTATGGACTCCTCAGGAAGTTACTTGTAATAGCCCAGTTTTTACCATTGAGATATTGTCCGCTTTGGGCCCACCGGCCCTCACGGTTTTGTTTTTGAAGTTTCAAACCAAAACGCGTTCAATGTAAGGTGCTAGCTTTGCACATATAAGCATAGCAACTTGTCTCCAGGCGATGTGGGACGGGTGCACCTACTAACTTGCCTGCCTAGTTAGGTCACCACAATCCACCCCCCTTTAGGGCCCAACGTCCATGTCGGCACACTTCCGGCCGGGGACAGGCTGTGATACCATCTATAACAACCCAGTCTCTACCATTGAAATATTGTCCGCTTAAGGCCCACCGGCCCTTACGGTTTTATTCTTGAGGTTTCACCCCAAAATGTGTCTCAATGTAAGGTGCTAGCTCTGCACATATAAGCATAGCAACTTGTCTCCCTCGGATGATATGGAACGGGTGCACCTACTAGCTTGTCTGCCTAGTTAGGTCACCACAGAACTTCATGTATGTCATGCTTGTTGGTTTAGGGTCTTTAGGTCTCTTTAGAAACATTAACCATTTTGTAAAATCTGTTGGTTTGTAAGTTTATATAGCTTGGAGCCATGGAATAGACTGTGGACTTCTTGTTCAGTGTGAAGCAAAAACTATTTATGTTTGTAGCAGGGAGACTTTAAATAGATAGACCCAGCAAATATCTCAATGTAGTCCCCGCTCTCAAGTTTTTATCTTCAAACTTCTAATTCTACCTTATATCTATTATTCAAAAAGAAGATATTCAGTGCATGTGAGAATGGATCTGATTTTTGTTCTTCTCCCAAACCTTTTAAGAACTCCGGCTGCATAAATAAACAGAAAAGAATTAGAGCAAGCCTTTCCGACTTCCCAACCAGAGTTTGTCTCTTGATCTCAACTCTCAAGGATGTAATTTTGAGGCTGGCAAAATAAGTGTTTTTTTTTTTTTTTTTCGAGAGGGAAATGGAGAAATGTAGCTTTGACAACGACCTTAATCGAGTGTCCTGAGGGTTTAGAAAGTTCAGCTCCCTTGGTGGTACAATGGATATCCTATTATACTGTTGTTGAAGAATTTCTCAAAGTAGATAAATGGAGGATGAAAAACAGTCTTCAAGAGTGAAACGGGGGAGTATGAAAATCTCTCAACGTCCTGGCGCCCAGATGCTTGGAAGTCAGATGAAAATGGTGTTTTTCCTTCGTTGTTATTAACAATATCATCTGTACAAAAATGATTTCTCTGGAAAATTTACACTTGCTTCTAAGGATATCCAAAGGATTAATCCATTTCCAAAAATGAACCTAGGGTATCATAAGGAAAACCCTCTAAACATATGAAGGTAAAATATCTACAAAAATAAAAAAAATATAAAAATTAGAAGAGCCAGATGGTCGGCTACAAGGACGAAATTGTCTCTGTAAACCAGCCAGATAGACAATGCAGTTTCTCTAGAAATTCTTTATCTGCTGTCCGTTTCATTTTCCCTGAAGACTCCGCATGGCTTTCTACATAGGCTTGCGCATTTAACAGCATTACCTTAAAGTCATGTTTCAGTGCTTCCAAACTTCGGTAATAGTCGTTTTCTAACCTACTCTCTATCAAGTCAAGAGATATTGGAACCGCACACCTGAGACAATTCCAAAAGGCAAATACATTTCAAAACCCCATATGGTACCAAAGATATCTATCAGTTTTCCTTGATAGAGATTCGAGTGCAATGTAAGGTACAAGGGTATGAACACATACCAATTTCTGAACTTCGGCTTCTCCTGAAGCTGCTTCAATTTATTAATCCCTAACGAATCCTGAAATGTACAAACATATGAAAAACCAAGTCTTGAACTAATTTGCCGAAATGCAGCTATAACCAAGATTTCATTTTGTAAAACAAAAAACAATAAAGGGTTTGCCTTACTACCTGACGACTGTGGGATGATTTCACTAGTTGGGCAAAGGCGGAATGCAGCTTGTTTTTGCTCTTATCATCAATCTGGGGCTGCACCCATTCAGTAGCGGTATCAAAAAGCTCCCAAGGACTATGTAGCTGTGTCTCTTTAGGAACAGACTTGTACATAACCATACACATTTCCCATGGACTGTCAGGAAACTCAGGAGATTTGGGCTGAATTTGCACAACCCGACCATCCCACCAACTACCATCGTCGTCACCATCATTTTTCCACCAGACTTTGCACTTATCCCTACATGACCATTTTTTCTCTATTGCAGCAACATAGCGAGTTTTTTCAACAATGTAATCAGGGAAACCAGTAACTTCAGGCAGAGTCATTCTGAAAGACTTGCAGTACACATCAGATGAAGGATCTACAAATTCAAGGGTCAATTTACAGCAGCTATCCCCAGATCCTGGAAGTAAAGAATATTCTAGGTCTTGAACTATACAAAACTCCACAGCTCTTATTCTCTGCTTTATAAATGCCCAAGGCGGGTCTTCTCTCAACCTACCAAGATCAAAATACTCCTGATGCCCCTGAGAAATAAAAAAATTATAAAAGTTTAGTGAACAATGGCCTTCATATGCTAAAATCCAAACAAAAACAATAAAAAGGGAGGCTGTCTTCGTAGCTCATAAAACCAAACACCCCATTCCAAGAATCCCAAGAATAAAAAAAGTAAAAAGAACAAAAAGGCAGGAGCAATAAAAGTAGAAACCTGTCTCAAATAGACAACTTCATCCCCTAACTGGGGAATATATCGTGAGCTCTCCTCATGTGCCGACAGCATCAACCATGTTCCTTTCCTCATTGATTGATGTGACTTCCTGTTATCTATTGGATCCACATCATGATCATAATAACTCCTTCTGTTTCTAGTTGATCTCAACCCAACTGCTGTCCTTGAACTTGATCCCCGTTCTTCATTCGGAAGTTGACATTTGTGCACCGTGTTGTTCTGGGCACTTCTGAATGTATACCTAGGCTCATGGCCTTGACTTAACTTGTGATCTTGATCCACACTACTTGGATCACGTGTAGATGCCTTCAACCCCATTGACCGTGTCCTACGAGCTCCATCAATTGAATCGTCACGGCAGTCTACTGCAGCAATGACATTTTGGTCGCTAGTGTTGGAAATTTGTGAAGTGCCTTCTCCCTTCCCACTACTTTCACCTTCCAAATTACTCCGACCCCTATGTGATTTCACCCGCCTATAAACAGCACTAAACATTTTGTTTCTATTTACATGGGACTCGACTGATTCAATTTGAATGTCTGATTCTCGTGAGCCGCTGCATCTTTGATCTGAGTTAAATTTTTTGGAGCCATTATCCTCTGGCACAATTGAATCGTGATCTATTGTTGGAAGGCTTTCAGGCAATGTGTTACATCTACCTCTTTCCAAATTCTCTACTACAGAGCTCATAACCTGTTCACTAGGACATTCAGGGCCCCTCGGAATCTTCCGCAACCTTAATTTCGTTGAGGCTGGTGTAAGCTTCTCATTTTGTTCAGAAGAGAAAACACTCCCATCCTTGTTGAGGTCAGAGGAAGTGCTTGCATCCCAATGAGCCATGTGAACAGACTTAGGTGATTGGTCATGATCCTTGCATTCACTAAAACCCGAGTTCTCATTAACCTCAGCTTTACCATTAAGGTCCTCAGAGGTACTAGTCCCAATAGTTCTCTCATTTGTCATAACCACTCCATCCATCATATCCCCATTCCTTGGGCTTTCTAATTGAGGGGACAAGTTTCGACCATCCTTTTCAGATTCTGTGTTTCCACCGTGACCAACAACAGCTAGACTGGTACTGGCAAGTGCATCCAGTGATGTGGCTTCTCCCACTCTCAGCCGCTTTGATGTTCGAGCTCTGGACCCTCCCCATCTTATACTTCCAACTTTATAATTCTCAGTCAAGTCCAAATAATTCTCAACTTCGTATGATTTCCCTCCCACTGCTCTTTCAAACATGCTGCAATTTTCCTGACCAGGAGAGGTCCTTAGATCCTGAGAGTTCATGTGATTCTCATTTGCTTCACTGGCTTTGTGATTGCAAGATTGGTCAACCAGATAAGCCGGATTTTCGCACTTATGTATTGTGCTTTCTGTATCCACAATCGTATTTGTATTTGACGGCCGTCTTGGCAGTTTTAGCACTAATCTCCTCCTGTTCCCAGAGTTCCTTTGAAGTTCAGGAAGTTCATGAGATTTGACCGGGTCCTCAGATTCATTGAGTAAAACCTGTTTTCCTTTCATATGGTTGCTTAGGTGATTTTCTCTATCGGATCCATCACTCTCAACATTTGAATCTTGCAGCGTTGATTCACTTCCTGAAATTTCTCCTTCCGATCCATCTTCATCTTCCCCGTCTGTATGTCGTCCCGTTATCTTAGAAAATAGTGTAAGGGCATTGCGTGCAGCAACTCTTTGAGGTCTCAGTGACTTCGATGTGGAGCATTTCTTTTTTGAAGATTTTCGGCCATGCCTTGATTTCCTTTTTCTATTACTTCTGAATGAGTGATCATCACGGTCATCCAAGTTCCTCCTTTTAATACACCTTCCAGAAGACGTCATGACTTCAATCTGAAGAAAAGAGAAAGGGAACACAGTCAAGCAACATCTAACAAGATTCTAAAAGTTATTTGTTATTGAGAGGGAACTCACATCAGCCTTTTGTTTTTTCCTTCTTGATCTTCGTAGTCCATCCAGTTGAGCATCCTCGTCACTATCTTCTTCACTGCACTCTGGATCAACAGAAGGGTTTGAACTTAAACTTCCTTGCTCCCCTCCAGTAGAATAATCTTCAGTGATATTGTACTCTGAATCAGCATCATCACTTTGCATTTCATTTTCTGGTTCCCAATCCATGGCATCTACAAACTCTGGTAGCGGCTCGGTCAATAACATATCCAAGTCTGCCAAAGGTAGCATTTGGAAATCTGGATCTAAACTGAAGTCAGGCCCAACAGCAAGTCTTAACGATGAAGGACGCCACTCAGAACCCAGGGCTCCTAATCGTCTCTTCTGGTACGCACTCTGGTAGGGTTCCGGATATGGTATCATGCCTAGTGTTTTCACAATAACCAGTGCTTCAGAAAATTGAAAATCCAGATAAGGATAGTTCCATAAGGGAAATGGACTAGAGAGAAACCTGAATCACAAAGTAGATCCTGCATATTCCGTCGGTATGCTGGAATCTGAGTTTCCTGAAACAAATGTTGCAGATAACATCTTAAGGGATCAAAGAATCAAACGCAGCATAAAAGCACTACACACAGAGATATAATTAGAATTGACTTGTGCTAAGTCAAATCATACACATCCATACTATTAATTGATTTCTAAAAGGTAGGGGCAACATCATGCTAAATATAGCACGGCATCGGATTTTAGCTCTGACTTTAACATCTCAACTCCTAAAAGAAAATTGAATTTTGGTCGCACTATGCCAAACAGCTATCAATCAGTCAAAATCACCAGTGAGACCCCATGGTATAAATAACTAACAGAAATAAAAGTATATAAACTAAACGAATTATAAGTCCATTGGTCATGTAGGGGAATGCATGGGTAGAAGGTGAATTTAAGAACACAGGAAATATAACATAAAAATGGGTCCTGTAAGTGTAACAGTTACTGAGGACAAACATTAAGTTCTAATGTTCAAATATTTCAGCAATTGAACTGGGGAGAGAAAAGAATAATAGAAAGTAAAAATCAAATGAAAATATACAAAAATGTTTTTATATTCTGAGCAGTAAAATTTAAGACAAAGAGAATGGATTCAACCACAAATCTCATCATTAATAGCGAAACCAACTAACCTGGTCAAGAACATTCCCGAAGCTGTCTTGAATGATTGGGCGATAATCACCAAGAAAAAACTGAAAGATAAGTGCATGGAAGTTAAGTACAGTTGTTAACAGAAGTGTAAAGATATATTCTATACAAAGAGAAGGGGAAAATCTACCTGATCATATTTTGCATCATTGTGGGACTCCCCTTGGCCACTGTCCAATATGTAGAGTTGCCCAACATCATCAGATAGTATAATCGACGTTCCGTCCCTAAAGTAGAGAGAATGAACACTTTGTAAGTACATGAAAGCCACTAGGGTCATTTGCCAACTGATAATGTGGGAGTTGGGATTCAAGAGAGGTATGCAATGAATCCTACATAGTACTACAAGGCCAAATTGAAGTACCAAATAAAGCTGGAGAAAATTATGTAATATTTTGAAGAGAAAACTATCACATTGACGATTATAAACAAAACAGAACTTTTAAAATTCAATACAACCACTACGAAGAAAAAAAAAAATCCAAAACTAAGGCTTCTTATTCTCGACTTACGGCGAAAACTTTCCGTCAACCAATCTGAACTGTGAAGTTTGATATATACAGATAGGCATGCCTTCCCATATCTGAAATTGCAAGTCAACTAAGGCATTCAAGAAGAGAGATCTTTTGAAGAAATTACAAGTAGAATAAGGAATCTGGAAACTCACATCCCAGACAATTGTTTTTCCGTCATAGCCAGCACTCATTGCCAACCTGGGGTTGAAAGGGTGAACATCCAGAACATATGTCTATCAAGAACACAAATTAATATTATCAGTGATTTAACTTTTGCTCCTCCAGCTTAAGTAACCAAAACTGGTTACCAATGGAGCCTCGGAGTTGCAGGTCAGGATTAAAGTATTTTCATATAATGATAAAAATCATCTACACAGAAGCATGCAACACAAGCTGAGAAAAGATGACACAGGACATTAAAAACTCACTAGAAGAAGCTACTTAAGTGCTATATGACAGACAAGAAAGCAACAGAAGGATCGACGTACCCACAAAACTATATATTAAATACAAAATAAAACATGCAGATAAGAAAGGACTTCAAGTACAAATTACAGGGGATATTGATTAAAACATATTGTAAATGTCAAATGATTCCAGGAATGTCGGTTCTTCTAAAACCCATTCTATACTAACAGACTACTAGGTAAACAAAAGAAATTAAAATGGTATTGAAAAGGATATCCTATTGAAAATGTGTTCAGTAAAGATATGTATCTGTTCCAAATGTTACACCCACACACTAGTGAGCTTAGTATCATATTTGCAAGATCAAATAACAAAATTCTAAAGGAAACAGATCCATGGAGAAGAAATTCAACTACTTACAGATTCAGTGTGACCCGTCAAAGAATGCACTAAGCTACCATCAGAAGCATTCCATACGCATATTCTGCAATCTGCATTAAAATATAGATATCAAATTGTTACATTACCGAATTTATGGCCTTGACAAGAACAAATCTGCTCAATTCAAGTTCGTAAACCATCCACACCAATAAATTTATATTATGCAAAGGTATTAAGACACTAGCTCTTATAATATACACATCAAAAGGAGAAATGAACAAATCACCCATGATAGCAGCAAGAACAAAGCGATTGTCAAGACTCCAGATAATCATATTAACACCACGAGGAGTTGGAAGAATTCTCTGGCGGGGGCCTCCACGTGAAGGTTGAGGAGGCATTGGTGGAGGGGGAACTTTCAGATGATAAGCTCTTGTCCAACGACCAGATTTTCCCTAAAAAATGAAAAAAGCTTATTTATTCTGCATAACTTTTTCCGTTGATAAGCTTAAAATAGAATAGAAAGTTAAAACTTGAAAGTTATCATTTAGAGTAAAAATAATTTACATGTGATCTTCGTGATTTGGGAATCCAGATAATTGCGCTCCCATCGCGAGAGCAAGTAACTATATTGTCATGATTGAACCTGGGAGAAGGAAACACCGGGGAATGTATATATTATTAAATGGCAGCTAAAAGATCACCGGGAGAAGAAATAATAAAAGCAACAGGATAATAGCAAACTTTACAGCAGAGTCAAAAAGAAAGGCAAAGGAAACGAACCACGAATTTTTAAATTTAGGAACATTCTCTTCCTTTGAGGTGTCAGCTGCCATAAATCTAGATACTACAGCACAGCCACTGCATTGCATGAAGAAACATATATCATCATGCAAAGATTAGATACATATGCGTGTGTGTACCTGTGGAAATTACTATAACAACTTTACCTAAATTGTACGTAATTGACATCATTCTCATGGCCAGATAACACATCTATCTCATGATTCGGTTGGTCTGACTCATCTGAGCCTGGCTTGGAAGCAATCCACACCTACAATTAGCTCTCTCTCAGTAAAAACAGATAGATTTATTTCGGATATAGATTATCACAGTGATACAATTGATATGTCAATCCATTTCTCATTGCAAGCACTATATTTACTAGTTCACTGAAATACCGATGATAACAACTAAACAGAAAAAGGTTGTGGAAATGATATTAGGGACCCAAAAGTATAATATACCCTCGCAAGAGTGTCTGAGCTACCGGTAACAAAGACTGTTCCATTAGCATTAAATGCACAACAGAAGATCTGATGGCTCTGTACAGTGCTTGAGGATGGACCACTGTTTCTCCCTGCATCCAGGCAATTATAATACAACACTAAGTTTTTTCACATGTTAATAAGTTGGTTAATCTTGGCTGCACTGAACAAGAAACTGACCAGTTGTAGTATCTGAAGGTTTTGGAATGTATATCCTTGGAGTCACTTGAGAATTCCTGGCATCCCATATCCTACAAGTTCCATCATCAGAGGAACTGCAATGGCAAAAGAACAATACAAGGTAGATCATAAGAAAGTGATCGTCCACAAAAAAAAACGGCATATCAAAAATTATAAAAAATAAAAAAATTAAAATTAACAGCATTCTGCATTGAAAAACAGCATCAAAATTAAAACTCGCTTGCTTAATTATATATACTTAATTATATATAGAGGGGGGTGTGGGGGGGAGGTGGGGAGGGGAGGGAGAGAAAGAGAGAGAGAGAGGTGAACAACTGAACGTGATCTATAGTTCTATACCATCATCTAAATAGGTAAAGAAAAAAGGACATCTTAGAGCAGCCCTTCAATCTACATGAATAGAGAAAGTGGCATATTGCAAAAAAAAAAAAAAAAAAAACAACAGTAGATAGTAAAGCCCAAAAGCAAACATCCTCATATTATCCCACAACAAAATCCCCTTCTTCCTACATTTGTTGTAAAATGTTCTCCTATTCCTCACCATCCAAACTGCACAAAAATGGCTGCTAAAATGCCTACCCACAAATTGCCACTTTCATCACTCAACCAAAAGCAGCCCAAAATGAAATACATAATCTCCATCCAATAAGAATCACATCTTTAACATCATTATCACATATTATTCGCAAACTACATTCTCCTAATCTTCACCACCCTATGGACCAGTCTAAAAATATATTTTCCTTTGATATACCAGCCATCCTCATCTTTCTGTGCCCAAATAAATTAATCTGTACATGCCATTTCCTATGATCTTATCATAAAATTTCATATTCCCACACGACCCCATGTGCCCAAATAATTTAATCTGTACATACCATTTCCTCATCTTTCTGCCCCCAATGAACTTAAATCTGTACATACCATTTCCTCATCTTTCTGCCCCCAATGAACTTAAATCTGTACATACCATTTCCTACAATCTTATCCTAAAATTTCATATTCCACGCGACCCTATGGACCAGTCTAAAAATATAATTTCCTTTGATATACCAGCCATCCTCATCTTTCCGTGCCCAATTAACTTAATCTGTACATACCATTTCCTATGATCTTATTGTAAAATTTCATATTCCTACACGACCCCATGTCCAAAAGTTATATACTAGTTGTACACTCCTACCAGAAAAATCCACCAAAACTAAATCCTTCAAAGTTTGGGACAAAAATATCTCTAGCAATACATTGACAGGCCTACATTATTAGATATTGAACAAAAGAAAAAAGAAGATGAAGAAGAAGAAGAAGATACAAAACAAATTTGATGAAAAGGTAGAAAAAAAAAAAAACAAATTTGATGAAAAGGTACAAACAAAAAGTAACATAAAAAATTGATAACAAAAGGACTACAGAATATAGGCAATAGCTGAGAAAAAGAAAAGAAAACGGTGACCCATGCCATTCTCCAGTTTAGGACTTCAGTTACGATCATCAACTAAATATTATCTGACCAAAGCAAGTTGGTAAAAAGAAAAACCGGCAGTACATCACTTAAGAATAGGAATGGTCGAGTCAAGAGTGACTTATTCTAAGTTTCTAACAAAAAGACTTTACATGAAAAATTATTTCAGTGACAGAGAATCGGCCTTACGATAGAAGGTGGTATGTAGAGCCAGGCCTGGGATTAAATGCAATTGCAGTCACAGCTCCAGTGTGTCCCCGCAACACTGAAATTGGAAGCCCATCTGGCAAGCGCCACTAAGGAAACCAAAAGTTCTCTTAAATTAGCACTATGTTACCCGAAAAAAAAAATAAAGCAAAAAAGAGACACAACTTGTAACTGGGCAACAGAGAATGCTTACAACTCGTATAATACAATCATTTGATGCGGATGCCACCAAAGTATTGTTGGAACTCACAGCTAAATCAGTGATGTCTCCCTTCAAGCAAAAAATAAGTGAAAGTAAGGAGGAGAAAAGGATAAGCAGGTCTTTGATGAGCCATAACAACTTACTTCATGTCCACGGCAGCTGGCCAAACAAAATGCAGTTTCTATTAACCAGATCTTCACCAGGCGATCATCTGAACCAGTGATAACATATCTACCTGAGCGATCAAATGTTGCTGCATGATTCAAGTCGAAATAAACCATTGTGAGAACTTATCACATCGTGTGCTATACAAGCTTGATAAGAAAAAACAGTAGACAAACACTCAAAATACACCAAAGGGAAGAAAAAAAGTAGGAAAACAAAATGCTGTACGAAGATAGAATTGACAACTGATGTCAAACAAGAATTGTATTCAAAACATTAAAATATGTGGGCTCAGATGAATGTACATAGGTTGAATCGTACCCAAAAAAAACACCTGAAAATGATGTGGCCCAGGGACAAAAAAACCAAAATAATGTGGAAGACGAATACTGAACACTAAATTCAGAGCTTAGTGATGCGGGTTCACAAATTTGAAATGAATATAGCCATATCTTACTATGCTTCAGCATTTGCAACATATTACAGCAGAAGAAAATAAAAGCAGGCACTTTATGACAAACACCCGATCCGAGTGAGAAAAAAAAAAAAAAAAAAAACTAGGTTTTACAGATGAGATAGAACTGAGATGAAGAGAAGAGCAGAAGAAATTAAAAGTGATTCCTGAGAAAAGAAAATCATTAACCAGATATTATGTTTGACCACGCAATCCCTCCACTGTAGCTAAGATATATTGCACGTCATATTTTTTTTTTTCATTTTTACAAGATCCGCCCAGCCTGTTCTGATTTCACAAGATACTTCGAAATGAGACACAGAACTTCAGCACTTACTTTTGTTTGATAGTGTATAGAAATTGAAAGAAACCATCACTTAGGAATCTTTGGGATACAAAAAAGTAGAACTACCTAAAATCCTCCAAATCTCTCCACTGTTGGAGGGACAACCACGTTCCCTTGAAAGAGAAACTACAAAATTCTCTTTCATTCTCTCCGGCCACTTAAATATCTAATCATGAATCCTTAATCTACAGACTGCAAACTATCTAGAGCATGATCTTGATAACAACAGCTATGATGCAGATATATAAAAGAGAAAGGGGGGTATCAATATGGTTACTTATTAAGCAAAGTAATTCCATTCATTTTAAATATTGGTAATAATATGTGGAATAAACTTCCATATGGACCTATGTAATAGCTGGTGAACTCTCAGGATTGGAAACATACCACAATAGACAGCGTTTCGATGGCCCCTTATTCTCTTGGTATTTTTCATCTTCTGAAACATGGTTGATGGTTTTGCAATGGCATAAGATGCAGCACGAACAGACGGTGCACGGTGATGTCTGGTGAAACCTCCCCCAATTTCCCTCAAACCTAACCCATGCACCTGATTAGCTTTAATGTGAGGCCAACGCATGTAAGCAGCAGGTCGGTTCATTTCGTTGTTTTCTTGATCCCTATCATCTGAAAGGAGAAGACATGTTCTAATAAAATACAGAGAAAATGAAAATGATGCTGACAGCGACTAACAGACACACAACTGGAAGGAACTTCAAAAAAAGAACGGAAACACTTGCAAAGTCCAATGCATGCATGATTATTATTTCCAAACTTCAAAAAAATAATCTAAGATACAATCATAATTGACAAAATCATAGATTCAACCCTAAAAATGAAATGGTCAAAACTCAATTAATGTCACATACAGCTCAGAAGTGAAAATGTGCCCGTTCCCAAGAGAGTAGGTACATCAGCTGCATTAGGGGCATTTCCACCAGTCATACCCCTTGATGGTGGGGCTATACTCAGGATCATTTGCTTCAAAAGCTTTACCAAGTGATCCTGCTCAATGTGAGGATACCTAAGCAAGTGTAAAATTGAAAGAAAATTAATTACAAGTATTTAAGAAAACAAAAACTTAAGAATTATTTACAAGCATACTAAATTGCCTGCAGTAGAAGACCAAGAAGTGAAACTGACATCCATGGAAAGAGAGATGAAACAAAAAATAACGAGATAGCATTCTCATGATCCTCAAAGGTCATGGCGGGTGCAATATGTAGTGAATTGAGAGTGGCCCTAGATTGGTAGTCTGTAAATTAAATAGCACATGCATGCCCATAAACATTCTATGCAGACCAACAGCTTATTTTTCAGAAACATTTCAATTAAAAACAAAGAAGAATAAGTGGTGATATGTATGTATGTGCATGTAATTAGCTCAAAGGAAACAACTCGTGATTTTGAATTGTTGGTGTAGTATTTCTCCGTGCTAACCAAGTTAGTTTCACCAAGCGGCTCTGATAAGATGGAGGACAAACAGAATTCTTGACCATTCAAATATATTCAAGACCTGGACATGTTTTCTAATTATCAAAGATGATTCAGATTCTCTCTAAAATACCATCAAAACCTATTTAAATTCTATATAAAAGACCATTGAAACCTAAATTGATAGAGATGGTTGATCTTTCTCTCATTATTTCTTTGTTCATATTTGACTAATATAAGATAAGGGATAACTTATCAATATTGTCTTTAAACAAAAAATTATCAGATAATTACCATTATTTAAGATTCATTACATTCTATCAGTAATTGGCCCCCTAAATCAAAAGGTGCAAATTTATTTCCCTCCAAACACCAAAGTTCAAATGCTACGATGAGGAATAGTGTTTCAGACTGTACTATATGCTTATAAAAACACAACGAAGAACCAGAAAACCACTATACAACTGTAACAAAAGCCCAGAACTCCCATATACATGTCACACCAAGGAGCGCAATAAATGTTATCACTTATTTCAAGAAGTAATAAATTGATGCCACTTATTATTAAGTCTTTTAAGTGGCAGAAAGGTCAGAGAAGCTGACCTAAATTACATTATTAAAGGTGACTTGTTGCAAAGCAAGAAAAGATATGCATATACCTTGGCACCAACATATTGTAATTCAAGGGGAATGATTGCCCATCATCATTCTCATCCCCACTATGCAACCCTTTCCTTGAATACCAAGCGTGATATCTTCTAGGTAAAAGTTGATGTTCAAGAAGTTCGTTCCAGAACTGTACACAAGTTTTACGACATGGTCCAGCTGAAAGAAAATGCATAATGAGGAAATACACTTCTCTGAGGTCAACATCCACATCTTGTTCCCTGGCATGATTTGGCTCTACATCCTCATGTAGAGTGTTTTCATGCACTTTACTGAGAAAGTTCAAGTGTTTCATGCTAACAGAAGGAGCATCGCCACAAGGAAACTTTTGAAGAGCCATAGCTCCTGTAAAACCTGCATAAAAGAGCCAGAAACTGACTTTATAATCATCCACGTTAGAAACAAATGCAGAAAAGAAAGATGGTAAAGGTATAAAGTTGCAAGTCTTAATTTGATCATAAATTAGAAGCAACACACCCCCTGCCTCACTCTCTGTCACACAGAATCACAAATTCAATTTCTCAGTTTAGAGTGATCTGTATAGCCATAGTGCAACAACTTGGAACCTGAATAAGCTGATAACGTTAACCTCCAAATGTTCTCTTTTCCCACACACCCCTCCTACGATTTTCAGTAGCAACCCCACGATTCTACTCCTTCTGTAAACAGTGAAAAGTTTTCCTAAGAGTATAGCAAAGAGCCTCTGGCCTAACCACACTTCTAAAGCCTCAAACTCCAAAACCCTAAACTAAACAAGAATGTAAAACGCAATGTGAGTCCTGCTTCCTTAAACCATTGCGACACACACAGCATCCTACTCATGCAGTACCTAGACTAGATAAATAAGATCATAAGAATATGCAATACCGATTCATCACTTCTAAATTGAATCTCATTATAACAAACAACCCTGAATTACATGTTCAATGATTCATATGCTTGCTTTAACCCTGAATTACACAAAACTCCTCTCTAAACTCAACAAACCCATACATTCCACAATCCATCACGCATTCCTCTAAAAAAAACACTAAAAATCCAATCCCATTTGCACTAAGAACACAATCCAATCCACACAAGCAGGCAAACACATCAAACCCATTCTGGGCACAAATCCCTAAACAAAAAAAAAAACAAAACGCAGAGCCCTAATTCAAACAAAATTCTAAAAATTCAAGAACCCAAATTTGAAAAAGGAATTGGCTTTCTGTTAGTACCTTCAAGAAGCCATTGTGGGGATCCTTGCAATACCAGAATTCAGACCCAAAAAACCAAAAACAAAAAGAAAAATTCTCCAAGAAACGGAGAGAGGGTATTAGAGAGTGTGGCTCACGCGCTTTGAGATTGTCAGGAGGGAGCTCTCTTTACTGCTTGGGATTTCTAGTCTCTCTCTCTCTCTCTGTCTCTCTGAGAAGAAAGAAAGAAGATACAGGGCAGGTTGAACGATGCGTTTTTAACCTTTATGCTTCTACTGTAGATTGCTCCAAGGAAACTATAAAATAAGTTGTGAAGCAGCCAAACGGTGCCGTATTGGTGACCTAGATTAGTGGACCTATCCACAATTTGGGGTTAAATTACAACCTAACGACGTCGTTTCGGTGGCCCTTTTTATTTTTTCTCGGGTTGTTTTTTTTTTTTTT
>NC_020493.1:25422341-25423510 GCF_000184155.1 Fragaria vesca subsp. vesca | reverse complement strand
TTTTTTTTTTTTTTTTGGGTTTGTTTGTACTTTTTTAGCTTAATGGATGATTATTTTTCGTACTTTTTCACTGGTATAAGCCATGCACGACTGCACTTAGGGCATCTCACCAAGCTCAACGTCCTTTCCAACAAAAAAAAAAACTTGATTGACATTCAGTCTCACTTGGTTTAGCCTTTTGTTTTGGAGTTTGCATGAAATTTTTATTAGTGAAAAATGTGTTTGAGCCCAAAGGCCCAAAGGTGAATCTTTGATTTGGTTTGAGTTGCAAGTATAACTGAGACTAGCTAGTAGGATCGTGCAATAGTAGTGAAAATGGAATAGTACATGTCGTGATTGGATGATAGAGGTATACGGTATACCCTTATGATATTAATGGAAATTTGTATATAAGACAATAATTTATTGCATTAACAAACTTGGGGGCGGTTACTCGGTGATATAATATGTACTTACACTTACCTTCAGGTTACATACATGTAGGAAAAGATAGACATGCCCTAGGTAACTTCTTACATATAAACGTACGTTGTAAATTAAGTTTAATTACATACAGGCTATATCCTAATTAGCTACCCTCTTTGGATACACTTTTTTAACTGTATCGTTTGAGTAGAGCAAATGACACCCTTTTAAATTTTCAGTATTCTTTACATTATAGAAACTGATAACCGTATCCAAAGAAAAAAAATAGTCAATAAGATAATTTAATATAGTTATTAAAGACAAAAATCCGTATCCATTGCTAAAAAGAATTTCAAATTTATGTTTTATACCAAATATTCAAATAAGTATATTATATAGATACGGTTAAGGGTGTGAAGTAATATTATCTGATAATTTATTAACTTTTTAAATTTATAATTTATTCATCATTTTCTTTCAAAACTAAAAAGAACAATAATATGAGATTTTACATATGGATATCCGTTTTATTGAAAGAAAAAATAAAATTAACATATTTTCCATAACTTTTGATTTTGGACTACTCTTTTGAATTAGAACAAAAATATAATATTTATAAATATTAAATCATTAATTAACACCATTCATCATAGCAGGCAATTAATATTTGCATTTAACATTTGAAATTATTTAAATTGAGGATTTTTATTCAATTAATTGTAAACTTATTAAAGATGGTAAATCGTAATTAATTAAAGGTTTGA
>NC_020493.1:25418966-25422321 GCF_000184155.1 Fragaria vesca subsp. vesca | reverse complement strand
ATGTCAACCAAGTAGGTTGGGTACGTACGTTCGGCCGAGGAGATTGTCTGGTGGAGGGTCATAAACTGTCTGGAGGTTAAAGAAGAGAGAGAAGAAGAAGAGAAAGGATGAAGAAAGAGAGACGGCGGAACTCCGGTGCCGGCAGCTTGTTCAAACGAAAATAAAATTATACAAAAATAAATAAATATATTTTGACTGAAATAATACAATTAATCTTAAATAATGAAACAAATATAAGAAAAATATAAAAGAGGAAAATGATAATTAAGGTGGGCCCCACTAAAATAGAAACTAAAAGAAAATTATGAGAGAGAAAAATAAATAAATAGAACATTTAAAATAAATTGAAAAACTGAGACACCAAAGCTAAAAGCGTGGCTTTTGTTCAGTAGAGACTGCAACAGAGAATACCCTTTTTTATTCCGTGGCTGCACCATACTTGATAACTTTTAGATACGCTTATCCATATCTTCTAGAGCAAAAGATACAGAAAAAAGAAAGTACCCTATGAGGCATATGCTAGTAGTGGCTCAAGAGGATTTATGTTTGCATAGTCAGAAACAACATTGAATCGGATTTTGAAGACATTCTTAATTATATGATATATATTCTTTTTTTGAAGGGAGTTGAGTGTCGAGCCATTAAAAGTTTAAATCGTTACAAACTACATAGCTCACCCCAAGATGGTTATGACAAGATTGAGTCATTCTTAGGTAACCATATTGGCATAAAACCACATTGCAAGCTAAACAATGTCACTTATGTCGAAACAATTCATCAAAATGAAAAGTAAAGAAAATACATATAGAGATACTAGCTCCTTGGCAATACTAGAAAAGATAAACCGGAATAAAACATCCAAATCTCTCCAAGCTTATTCAAAACATAACAAGACACTACGCGAGTGTCTTCCCAAGCAGGCTATGACCTCTTTCAAATCAAAGGGTTGTTGCAAACATGGTTAGACCGACACCTAGAAACAAGAACCAAAGGCCTTGAATCCCAGGCGCAAATGTGAGCTCATCCTCAATAGCTATGGCTACCCAAGGTGGGCATAGCAACATGTATGCGCCTAGGATCCAGAATGTACAGGGAACCTCCCCATATGTTGTTGACAACGACCGAAAATATAGTATCGATCAGTATCTTCCTATCATACCAATGTCAACATAGATCATGCCGCCGCACCCTAAATCTAACAACCCCTGTCGTCATCGGAGTTGCCTCCACCCCTACAGAACCGCCAACACGAACTTTTTGTGCTCCACCATAGTCGACAAAACAATTAGACACCTCAAGAGCAGACTCCCAACCATCAAAGTCCTATCATAATACACGATTACTTAAGGGGGGATTTAATGCAAATACTAGCTTTAGACTACATGCACCATGCAACTACTACCTCAAAATTCCCCCACTCGTCCAGCCACCAAGACCAACAAGAGCATACTTCGCCCAACATAGGGGTCATCATTTGGCCCGTGGGCCTAAAAGCCAGTGAGAGGCCCGTCAGCCCAAAGGGCCAAAGCCCGGCCTGGCCCATAGGAAAGCCCATCTCGGCCTGGCCCGTAGGGCATGAGGCCGGGCTAGGGCGAAGGGTTCAAAGCCTTGGCCAGCCCGTTACATGTCCATCAAAGCCCCAGCCCGGCCTTAAAAAGCCCTCCCTAAAACCCTATCAATTGTTTTATAAATATTTTTTATGGAGTTACTAATTAAATATGTGAACTAATTTAATCCAAAATATATATATATATATGTGTGAACTAATTAATGCATCAAGTCATATTTTATTTTGTATTTTTTATTACATTTAGTTCAATCATTAACAAATCTTAACTTTTTTTTATTAGTTTTTTATTTGACAAAATTTTATTAGATATATGTATATAATATGCCCGGCCCGACCCGACCCATCTAAAAAACCCGGTCCGGCCCTAATAAGCCCATAAGGCCCGAGGCCGTGGGCTTTGATTTTTTTGAATAACTACCCAGCCCAGCCCTAATAAGCCCGTAAGGCCGGGGCCCGTGGGTTTTTATTTTTTGAATAACCCAGCCCGGCCAGGCCCTAAAATTTAAAAAAACATGATTGAGGCCCTACCCGGTCTGACCCGAGTCCGTAGGGCTTGGGTAAGACCGGGCCGGGCGGGCTTTTTGATGATCCCTAGCCCAACACCCTTTCGCTCATAAATCTGGCTGATTCGGGCCCTATCATTTAACAAAACTGTCAAAGCACTAGGGAGGTTTTTTTTTTTTTTTTCCTTCTTTCTTTTTAAAGGATAAACAAGAAGCTCGTTAGGCAACCGGCCCTCTTGCTTGTTTGCCATGTTTGACGAGAACCCAAAGATGGATAATCTTCTCTATGGTTCCCTACCCTAACAAAGACTTAAAGAATAATGTTACAAGGTAGTAACTGGTTCTGCTGAGAAATAATGTTACAAGGATCCTAAACTAGTAATCACTAATTAATTGGTGTTGCAGTGCCGTCAATCACTATGTATGTATGTTTTATATATGCAAATGGCTTGGTAACTTCGGGTTCAATCTATCAACAAAACATGCATTAATCATAGCACAAGTCTAATATAGATATCCTAGCTAGCTGCGATCGAGTTCATCCATCATATTCATATATACGCATGCACTCGTTCAATTATGGACACTACTTGGTCAAAAGAGTCAAGAACTATGATTTAGCTTTTATCACCAAGTTTGGTAAACTTCCACTGCAGATTTCTGGTCTGATGCATGTTTCTTTCGTAATTCAATTAATGGAGGAGAGCTAAAGCCGCCGGGTATGTATATAGATAATTAGCTAAAGTCAGTTGGATTGATTAGAATAGATACGAAACTATAATTAGCTAAATCCAAATTGGAGCTAGCTAGCTAGTTCGATGCATGTTTCTGGATTCTGATATTTCCTCACATACACTACTGCCTAACTCACCCGATCAATATTCAACTCCAAAAAATGATTGCTTAATTGTCAAAATATATTGTCAATATTTGGTGGCCAAAAAGTTGTTTGCTTTTCCTTTTATTATCAATTTTTGTAATGACACTCTTGCTTTACCTCGCGCGACCTCATCCGTGGATTAATATACATATAGGCCGCCTTGGATTAATATAAGTTTATTATTCACATTATAGGCCATGCATGCATTGAAACTTAATCAATCTACATGTCTATAAATAGAACCCAATTTGATAACATGATAAAAATCAAACCAGCAGCTAGCTAGCTATTCTTCTCTATGGCCATGGCTACTATATCTCTTCCATTCACGACTAGCATCATGTTTCTTTTGGGACTCCTGGTCGGAATCCTTTATATACCAGGTGAAACTCTCTCTCTCTC
>NC_020493.1:25416866-25418720 GCF_000184155.1 Fragaria vesca subsp. vesca | reverse complement strand
TNTCTCTCTCTCTCTCTCTCTCTCTCTCTCTCTCTCTCTCTCTCTCTCTCTCTCTCTCTCTCTCTCTCTCTCTGTATTGAGCTTATGTTTTTAATTAGCAGTTTAAGTTACATCTATAATATACATCCAACAATGAATTATAAGCGAGTAGTAGAACTAAATGTATAATTGAAACACGTACATCAAGGCTCCTGTATGTTGAAGTTATAAGTTAAAATTTGTAGAAATTAAAGTTATTTGAGATATTCAGCTGGCTAATTTAACTCTATGTATGATGCAGGTGCACAATCATCCGTAGGTGTTTGTTATGGAATGATGGGCAACAACCTCCCTTCTCACTCGGAAGTCATATCTCTCCTCAAATCAAACAATATTGATCGGACGAGACTCTATGAACCAAACCACGGTGCTCTTGAAGCTCTCCGAGGCTCCAACATCGAACTCATCCTCGGTGTCCCAAACTCACTCCTTCAGGACTTCGCCGCCAACCCTTCCAATGCCCAAAATTGGGTACAAACAAATGTCCTCAACTTCTACCCTAGCGTCAGAATCAAGTACATTGCCGTTGGAAATGAAGTAAGCCCCGTCAATGGAGACACATCTCTGGCACAGTTCCTCCTCCCCGCCATGCAGCATGTGTACCAGGCCGTCAGAGCAGCCAACCTACATGACCTAATCAAGGTCTCTACCGCCATCGACACCACCTTAATAGGAGTCTCGTACCCTCCATCGCAAGGCGCATTTCGCGGTGACGTGAGAGGCTATTTGGACCCAATTATCGGCTACTTGGTTTATGCTCAAGCACCATTACTAGCTAACATCTACACATATTTTAGTTACGCTGGAAACCCTAGAGACATCTCTCTTCCTTATGCCTTGTTCACTTCGCCTTCGGTTGTTGCTTGGGATGGTGATAAAGGATACCAAAACCTGTTCGACGCGATGCTGGATGGTTTGTACTCGGCTCTAGAGGGAGCCTGGGGTGGTTCTTTGGAGGTTGTTGTGTCCGAAAGCGGGTGGCCATCGGCAGGTGGCTTTGGAACATCTCCTGAGAATGCTCAGACTTATTACTCCAAATTGATTCAGCATGTGAAAGGTGGAACCCCAAAGAGGCCTAATAAAGCCATAGAGACTTACTTGTTTGCCTTGTTTGATGAAAACCAGAAAAGTCCAGAGCTGGAGAAACACTTTGGCGTTTTCTACCCTAATAAACAGCCAAAGTATCAGCTCGGTGGTTTCGGCGGAGGAAGATTGGAAACTAGTAATTCTGCTGAGTATAATGTTACCACTTCTCTCAAGAGTGATACGTAATAGCATTTGTGGTTACCCAATATCCAAATTAAGTGTGTGTGTTCCTTGAATTTAATAAGAGATCGAACATGTACGTTTTGTCCTCCAGTGCATGAGCAGTAAAAATGTACGTACGTTTTCTTTATTCATAACATACTATCAGTCTATGACAAGGAACATCGGATGTAATTAGTATTAAGTCATGGCCTTATGGAACTGCTATATATATATATACTAGCAAGACTCCCCGCGCGTTGCCGCGGTTTTTTTTTTCCTGTTTGCAACTCGATTTTCAGATTCATTTCATTACTTGTATCCCTTACTGAATCCTATCTAGAGCTCGTCGTATATTCAAAAATTTCCATAATCGATGCGGGTGTTTGAATACAATTTATATACAGAATGCAACTCACAACAAAAGATTATTGTACATAGTCTATTAAGCAGACTTTATAATTGTTCAAGACATGGGTATTAGCTAGTTAAGCTGATGGAGCAGGTTGCAAAAGATATATCGCCATACTTATTGTAGAGAAATTTGCTTGCTTCAGCTCATGTTATATT
>NC_020493.1:25405847-25413397 GCF_000184155.1 Fragaria vesca subsp. vesca | reverse complement strand
AAACATCCCAAATTTCCTCAGAACCCAAATACAGAAATAGCAAAGCCAAATACTGAAAATACTGAAATTCCTATACATACAAATACTAAGTGAAATAGAAGCTTCTCATAGAGATAAGGGCCGAAACATCAATTGATTGAATCAGGAACTCACCTGAAGTTGAATTTCTGGAAGACGAAAAGTTTGGCGTAAATTCCAACCCTGATTATGACCGATGCTCCTCCTCCTCACATCAAAAACCCAAAAACCCAGAACCACCTCCCTTGTCCTTGCTGATGACAAACCCAATATTACACCTTAAACCCCTGCATCATTGAAACCACAAATCATTGACATACAAAGATTGAAAGTAAACTCAAGAAACTCTTTCAGAATACCCAGCAAATAAATCCTAAATCGAAGAAAAGCAAACATGATCACGACATGCACAAAGTAAATTACCCAAATTCGTGAAACCAGAATGCAAAGGAAGAGGGGGATTGAGAAAAAGACCCGATCTAAATCGAAATCTACCAAATTTAAGGATCCGAAACTCATATGCCCACAAAATAATTGCATGTATCAACATTTTTCTCTCAGTTTATCCACAATCAATAAGTTGCTGATCTTCGATCACCAAAAAAACAACATGCAACTGCCGATCTTGGCATGCACATCTTCTTCAGGTAGATCGGAAGAGAGGTAGAGAGAGACCGTAGAAGAAACAAAATGGAAAAAATGACTGCAGCAGCACTCTCGAACCACTATATACTAAGGCTAGGGGCAGCCTGGTCAAAAAGGAAAAAGAAGGGACAAAGTTGTAACTGCTCGGCCCTTAACTACAGTAACCCAGCTTTAGTATATAGTAAATATTTATAGTGCTAAAACACAACCTTAGCATTCGTAATATCCGTAACTCCTTCGTTTAGTATTCATCTTCATCGTCGTCGTCATCGACGCAGCGACCGGAATTCTTGTTGCCAACGTTGAAAACCCCATTATGGTCCCCGGTGTTGCCACTGACCCGATTCCCTGCAACTTTGTACGACACGTTCTTAGGACCGCTCCTTGCAGCCTTGGGCTTAGAAGGCGTCTTCGGCTTGGCAGAACGTCGAACTGGCGCCTGATAGAATCGAGGGTCATAGTGTCCATTGTTATAAGACGGAAGAGGAGGAGGGTAATAGCCATATGGGGCATGAGGAGGCGGAGCAGCCGAACCGCCCTGTGGTGGATGGTTAGGGTTATAGTATCCATAAGACGCAGGAGGAGGAGGAGCATAACCTGGATATCCATTATTAGCTGGAGGTTGAGCTTGAGCTTGAGGGCCTGAGTTGGTATTGTACGAAGGCTGATTTGGATCAGAACCGTTTGAGAACATGGCGCCTGGGTTCATCTGATTGCTATAATATGACATTGTGTTAGCTGAAGGCTAGCAAAAATCTTAATTGATATGTTGCTAGCGTAATTAGCTAATATGGGTTTAATTTCCAAGGCAGAACATTCTAGGTTAGATAGATATATATAGAACAACCATGGCCAGAATGATAACTGAATATGTTTCTAGGATATTGATGGACGGTTCAGTCACTTAAAATGTGGTAAACATGTAATTTGAATATTCGTAAAACATTTCTATCAATGTGTGTATAGCATCTTAGCTGAAAACTAAAAAATGTGTAGCATCATGTGCTAGCTACGAAGAGGGGCTTAGGGTTATTATTCGTTGTTATCCAGTGACATATATTCTCTCCAGTCTTCAGTTTGTTGAGAACTAAATTCTGCATATTGGAGAATAAACAAAATCGATAAATTCGTATATTGGTGAGGTTTTTCGCCAAGATATGTATACACTATCATACAATACGTGCTATCATACACAGTACGTGCTATATATCATACTAATTTATGAATATAATTTATGTAAAGGATATCCGGATATCCGGATCCGGTAGAGGGCTGTAGAACATTAATTTTGTTTCAAATATATATCAGCAAAAGTCTAGCTAGGTAGTCAGAGAAACTTCTGTATCATACGTTATTTGGATGAAGCCAAGTACTCTGTCTTGCGCTAAAATACTAATAGGCAAGCTCAGAAGAATAATAATAATGATAATATTGAAATCTCCCCATGATAGTATACGATCGATATTATCCAGAATAGATTCTTGTATTATTAGCTTCTTGATTCTTGAAAGATAGAGGCACGTAAGGTTAGAATAAGTCATGAGCAACTGAGTGAAGGAAATACAGTATGTTGCGCACTAACAAGTGAGTATATATGTACGAAGCTTTTGGACAGATATATGCTAAGAGATACTGTACTAAGTGACTGGATGAAGAAAGCCTAAATATTCTGTTCTAGCTAGCTCCACTGTATGCGGCGGAATGATTCTTTCTCTTTTGAACATTATGGAGGAATATGGATCTACTTTACAATATAAAAAAAAAAGACATAAAGTTTCCAATATCTTTCAGTATTCTCCGCAGACCGCAGAAGAGCCTTTTATCTTGGACCAGCTTTTTGGAATTATAATTCACCAACTGACGTGGCACAAGCACAAGCACAAGCTTTAGTTTAGACCGACTTTTGACTAACCTTAGCATTCCTCCCTTAACGTTTTTTTGGAACTTTGAAATTGATGAGTGAAAGGTAGAAAGAAGGGGGTAAAATCCTTCTGCCTAGCTGGGTTAAATGTAAACCAAAAACCTCAATCCTCTCCGGTGAGGAAATCATCTGTTTTAATCCGAGTCTCTCTACTGCGACGGCTCGCCGTCTGAGGGAGCCCTTCTCCCACAACGACTTGCTCTCCAGCTTCTTCTCGCCGGAGAAGACCGCCGCCGCCGCCGCGTCTCCGACGATCTCCAGTTCGACATGGCGGGGCTGATCTCCACCTCTATCCGGTCAGCCCTCGACTGCCCACTCAACTACTCAGCCCTCGAACTTCAGAAGCAAATCTACGAGCTTGGTTCTTTGCCTCCGAATTTCAAAATTGTAATTCTGACTGTAAAATTACTTTGGAACTTGAAAGAGGTGGACTTCTTCCTGCAGATGTTTGGAATATGAGAATGTATTGGAGCTGGCCGGCGACATGAGAAAATGACTATTTCTCTTAATTGTAATTTTACTTCTTTACCCATTCCAGATGATATGGTTTTCCTAGTGTTTATATAAGGGATAGTTACGTCAAAACAATATACTACTAGGGTTATCTATTTGTTCTTTGTTCTTTTTTTGTTTATCATATGTAAATTTATTTTTAATTACAATCTTAACTAACGTTTTGAAATAAGTTCGGAACTCAACTTGAAACTCAATGGTTAGGATAGAAACAGTGGATAAAAGTTATTAAAAATAAGTGAATTTTTTTCTATATTCCTAGTATAACTTGTTTAGTGGATTATATGTAAATGTACAAAATTTTGTAAAATCGGCCGTAGGATGTGATCGGTATAGTGAAATACGGCTATGGTGAAAAATTCAAATATTTTAGATAATATTTGGACCCTGATCAAGGCGGTCAACTCTTTCTACGTTTATGCTTCCTTATGAGAAACCCTATTGTCGGGAGGTAAATTTCCTTAAATTTTTACATGGGCTACTACATCACATATATGTGAGAGTTTTTAGGTTGAAAAATTAACCAAAATAAGTCACAAGAGGATATGTAGGAGCATTTTCGTGTAATAAGTGACATAAATTTATGGTTGACCGCCTCGATCAAGACCCAAACTTTACCAAAAATAAGTGAATTTTTTTTATATCCATATTTAAGTATATTTATCACATCAGACGGTTGAATTTTTATTTCATGAATTTAGTCATGGGAACCACAACATGCCTACTAATGTAGTATAACTTATTTAGTGGGTTATATGCAAGTCTATATCTTTATAAACCAACTATATCTAGAGAAAAAAAAATTGTAAAATAGGCTGTAAGATGTGATCCTTATAGTGAAATACGGCTATGGTGAAAAATTCAAATATTTTCGATAATATTTGGACTCCGATCAAGGCGGTCAACTCTTTCTACGTTTATGCTTCCTTATGAGGAACCCTATCAGCGGGAGGTAAATTTCCCTAAATTATTATATGGGATACTACATCACATATATGTGAGAGTTTGTAGGTTGAAAAAACAACCAAAATAAGTCACAAGGGGATATGTAGGAGCATTTTCGTGTAATAAGTGACATAAATTTATGGTTGACCGCCTCGATCGAGACCCAACCATTATCGAAAATAAGTGAATTTTTTTTCATATCCATATTTAAGTATACTTATCACATCAGGACGGCCAAATTTTTATTTCGTGAATTTAGTCATAAGAACTATAACATGCCTACTAATATGGTGTAACTTGTTTAGTGGGTTATATGTAAGTCTATATCTTTATAAACCAACTATATCTAGAGAATAAAATTTTATAAAATAGGCCGTAGGATGTGATCGTTATAGTGAAATACAGATATGGTGAAAAATTCAAATATTTTCGATAATATTTAGATCCCGATCAAGGCGGTCAACTCTTTCTACGTTTATGCTTCCTTATGAGGAACCCTATCGTCGGGAGGTAAATTTCTCTAAATTTTTATATGGGCTACTACATCACATATATGTGAGAGTTTGTAGGTTGAAAAATCAACCAAAATAAGTCACAAGAGGATATGTAGGAGCATTTTCGTGTAATAAGTGACATAAATTTATGGTTGACCGCCTCGATCAAGACCCAAACGTTATCGAAAATAAGTGAATTTTTTTTCATATCCATATTTAAGTATACTTATCATATCAGACGGTTGAATTTTCATTTCGTGAATTTAGTCATAGGAACCACAACGTCCCTACTAATGTGGTATAACTTGTTTAGTGGATTATATGTAAGTTTACATCTTTATAAACCAACTATATCTAGATAATAGAATTTTGAAAAATCGGTCATAGGATGTGATAGGTATAGTGAAATACGACTATGGTGAAAGATTCAAACATTTTCAATAATATTTGAACCCCGATCAAGGCGGTCAACGCTTTCTACGCTTATGCTTTTTATGGGAAACCCTATCGTTGGGATGCAAATTTCTCTAAATTTTTATATTGGTTGCTACTTCTCATCTATGTGAGAGTGAGTAGGTGGAAGAATCGACCAAAATAATTCACGAAGGATAGGTAAGAGCGTTTTCGTGTAATAAGTAACGTAAATTTATAGTTGACCGCGTTGATCGAGGCCCATACGTTACTAAAAATAGGTGTTTTTTTTCATAAACATATTCAAGTGTAATAATCACATCAGACGGTCGAATTTTAATTTTGTGAATTCTACTCGTTGGAACCACACATGCTTACTAATATGATATATCTTATTTGGTGGGTTATATGTAAGTCTACATCTTTGTAAACCAACTATATCGATAAAACAACATTTTTTTTTGATCCACCGTATGATGCGATCGGCATACTGAAACACGGTTATGGTAGAAAATTCACCTATTTTTGTCATTGTTTGGGTCTCGATCTAATATATTCTACTTTGGTTAACCTATTAGTTTATAAACATTCAACAGTTTGACCGTAAAGATTAAAGTCGAAAAGTCAGGAAATTTCATAAATTTTTTACCCTAAGTTTATGGTATCACTCCCATCTCATCCAACGGTTGGATTCTCCTAATTCACACTCGTCAATGGTGTTCCTCTTACAAAAATACCAAATACTAAAATTTATCATGTTGAAAAAGACAACATTAATAATATTCAAACAGTGTCGTTTCCTTTTGAAAAAAAGAAGAAGAAAAATAGAAGGAGATGGGTTGTGGACTTGTGGGAAGGGTTTGACCTTAGAAACAACCCATTTGGCCGCCTCCCCTCCACACTCGTCCAAGAACAGCACTGCCACATTTAACTGACTTTGTCAACCACTGGGTATGAGTTTCTTCATTCCATTCGAAAGTAGTATCCACTAGATCGAGACCCAAGTAATGGTAACCGATTGCTCGCCCTCCTCTTTTATCGGTTTTACATTCTAATATTCTTATCTTTCCATCATCACAATCATCTCAAATTTCTTTTCAAAAAAATCATCTCAAATTCTCAATTCTCCAGTTTAAAACCAGAAGGATGAACCCAAAGCTTCATTGTTTATATGGGGTTTTCCAGATATTGATTAAGTGAGAATTTTCAAGAACCCATACCATTCTTCTTCTCTCTTCTCTACGCCCACCTCTTCAACGCCACCACCCTCATTGCCCTCGACCTCTCCCACTCTCCGGCCCAGATCCGACTCCTCTAGAACCTCCGCTACCTCGACTTGTCCTTAAATCTCCTCAATGGTTCCTTCCCGGAGTCTCTCACCGAGCTTGACTTGGAAATCGGGAAATAGACGAGGCTTTGTAATGAACCAATGAAGGAGAAGGGGTATAGGTTTGTTGGGTTTGCAGGTCGAAGGGATAAGACCCAACTAAACAAAGAGAAAGAAAGGATGGTAATTCAGTTTTTACTGTCTATTGTTTGAAACTGGACTAACAGCGCGTGTACTGCACGCTTCCGTTAGCTGACCGTTGGTGACAGCCCACTATGTGGACTGAAGAATCTCCGTTATAAAGTGAACAAATATATCCTCTGTCCCTCTGAATTGAATTAGGCAGTCCCCTTCCGGAGAGGGATCCCTCTTTGAAATTAAAGTAAGAGACTCCTTATTTCGCTCACTTTCAGGTCGTATTTCCACATCTCAACCGTACAATGTCTAAAACACAGTGTGTAGATCATTCCTGCAAAGTTTCATCAAATTTGAAGATCATTTGGGTACCGAATTAGTTTAAATAAATCAACAGAACAAAAGTTGTCCAAACTGAACCGTTCGTGTAAATTATGATTACGGAAGCCTAAATGATTTTCAAATTTGATGAAACTTTGTAGGAATGATCTACACACTGTGTTTTAGACATTGTACGGTTGAGATGTGGAAATACGACCTGAAGGTGAGCGAAATAAGGAATCCCTCACTTTAATTTTAAAGAGGGATCCCTCTCTTGAAGGGGACTGTTGAATTAGGTATCAAAATACATATCACAAAAATTCATGTATATATCAATTCAGTGACGGAACTAGGATTTGAACACTGGGTGGGCTTCAGCTTTGGCCGAAGGCAAAATATTTTTTATTTTTTTATTTTTCCAGTCTAACCATGCCAAGTGCAGTAAGAAGAAGATTAAAAGAATTATACTTAAGGATTTTTAGAGATGTAAGAAGATTAGAATAATAAATAACCCAGCAGATTGAACAAATGAAACTCATTATCCAATTTGTGCCCACTATGTTCTAGAAGAAAATAGGAATGCAAAAATGAAAAGACTGTTGTGGAGGTGAATCCAACTACGATGGGCTTGATGTTAGCTAAAAAAGAATACCAAGCCTCCTACATCACCTAATGTGCATACTTCTCATGTGCTAAAATATTTATCCGATAGATCTTGGTTGGGCTTGAGCCATACCAAGCTTGCACCTACATCCGCGCCTGTATTGATCTCAGTTTATATATATATATATATATATATATATATACACACACACACACG
>NC_020493.1:25403410-25405322 GCF_000184155.1 Fragaria vesca subsp. vesca | reverse complement strand
GGATGTGATTATCGTCTCCACATGTCAAACACTAATTGGCTTTCTAGATTACGAGTTATATTTGTCCGACACATGTCATATCTTATCTGTTGATATCATCTCAAATTGTCCATAAATATGAGGTCATTGTCATCCTCATTCCTCACAAATTCACAACACTCTTCTCATCTCAAAAGCTTCATATTGTTTCCTTTTGATTTTGTGAAAAACTGTTTTTCTACAATGAATCATTTGACAAAATGGTTTATGAAAGATCAAGAAGAGACCGTTACGAGAAACCAACGAAGATCCATGATGATGTCTGCTGCTGCCTTGCAAATCCAAGATCTGGAAGAAGAGGATTCACAATGGGGTGGTTCTTCGAAAGGTCGTTCGTATACTGCCAGAAGCAGAGAGATCATGGATCAACGTCTGAAAGCTTTATACTTCACGGATCCATGCAGGTACGAACCAAATATATTTCGTAGGCGATACAGAATGCAACCTTGGGTATTTGACAGGATGATGCACGACGTGGCCAACTACGATCCATATTTTGTTCAAGGAAGAGATGCGACTGGGAGAGTCGGCCTATCCACTGAACAAAAGCTTACATGCACCATGAGACAACTCGCATATGGGGTCATAGCCGACTTCTTTGATGATTACATGGATATTGCAGAATCCACTGCCATCGAGATTTTGGAACACTTCACCAGAGCAATATGGAATGTGTACCATGAGCATTATCTCCGCCGACCAACACCGGCTGATCTGCGACGACTTCTCGACAAGGCAGCAGAAAGAGGATTTCCTAGAATGATCGGGAGCCTCGATTGTATGCACCGGCAGTGAAAAAATTGTCCCACCGGATGGGGAGGCCAGAATACTGGCTATAAGGGGAAACCAACAATCATCTTGGAGGCAGTGGCATCCTACGATACTTGGATTTGGCACGCCTTCTTCGGCCTTCCAGGTTCCCTAAACGATATTAATGTCCTTGGACAATCATCTTTGTTTAATGATGTGGCTCGTGGTGAAACTCCTTAGGTGAGCTATGAAGTACAAAATAGGCATTATGCGCAATGTTATTATCTTGTTGATGGCATTTACCCAAAATGGGCCTCATTTGTTTAAGCAATCAAAAACCCGAGGACGTCGCAGACAAAACATTTCACAAGGATGCAAGAAGCATACAGAAAAGATGTGGAGAGAGATTCTGGTATTCTTCAAGCTCGTTGGGCAATCATAAGAGGGCCAGCTCGTGGATGGAGTAAGAAGAATCTTCAGTTCATCATGATGACGTGCATTATCTTGCATAATATGATTGTTGAAGATGAGCATGATGAAGATGCAGCTGAGCCATTTGATCCGAATGACATTCCCACCATACCAAAAAAGGCACACATATATGACAGAATCCCTAATCAAGACACCTCTGTTGATCGCAATCCGAACCGGCTAAATCAATTCATGCGTCGCTATAGGGAGGTACGATGTCCAGTGATGAATAAAAACCTCCAGGATGATCTAGTTGATCACCTGTGGAGCATGAAGCTGCAAGCTGATGAGAATGACCAATGATGAGCTTTAAATTTATTGCTTTCAATAAGTTGCCGGTTTCTCATGGCCTTTGTTTTTGCTTCTGTTGTGTGGTGTGGTGTGCATTTGCTTTTGCTTTTGCTTTTGCTTTCTTGTGTTCTGTGGTGTGCAGAGAGCTTTTACTTTTGCTTTTGCTTTCTTGTGTTATGTGGTGTGCAGAGAGCTTTTGCTTTTGCTTTTGCTTTTGCTTTTGCTTTTGCTTTATTGTGTTGTGTGGTGTGCATTTGCTTTTGCTATTCAATAAAGTTAAAGGTTTTTATGTCGAGTAATTTTATGTCGGGTGATTGCTTTTTANGAATGGTTATCATGTGCCATAAAAAATATAACTTTT
>NC_020493.1:25398139-25403390 GCF_000184155.1 Fragaria vesca subsp. vesca | reverse complement strand
ACACACACACTATATATATATATATATATATATATATATATTGTATTATTTGTATATAACAGCTAGATATTATCCATGATGCATGCCTTCTAGATCGACTACAAATACTGCAGCCTAATTTACGTTCACTTGATCAATCTTCTTCATCGTTGTAACGAGTATTCTTGTTGCCAACATTGAAAACTCCATTGTGGTCTCCTTTGTTTCCGCTGATTCGATTCCCAGAAACATTGTAAGATGTTCTTTTGCTACCTTTGCCTCTCTTTGGCTTACTAGGATACTGAGGGGCAACAGGTGCCTGTGACACTGGATCATAGTAAGATGGAGGAGGAGGAGGAGCGACATGGTTGCAATATCCACCATAGAGATCAGCATGACCAGCTGGATGAGCAGGATCTGACTGTGATGGGTATTGGTTGTTATAGTAACCATGAAATTGAGGAGGAAGGGCATAATTATTATAACTTGGATATCCATTATGAGCAAATGATGCAGGAGCCCCAAAGTTGGGATTGTTTGAAGGCTTATTCGGATCCGAACCATTGGCGAACATGGCGCCAGGGTTCATCATCTGGGGATAATGTGACATTATTGTGTTCGATATCGATTGACTGGAATCGTGAAACACTAATCTATATATATTGGGAGGAATACTAGCTAGTTTTGCAAGTTTGAATTCTTCCACTTTGCACAGACCAAGTATTTATAGAACCTCGCCGTAGTGAGATAAGAATAGCTAGGAATATTCGAATTCCTAGACGTTTCTAACTTTCTATCAACGTCGATCTGTATCGCATCATATGCTAGTTAGTGCCTCATCTGCAGAATTAAGCTGGCTAGGTTCTGCTCCCAGAACCCAAATTAACCTCTCTTTTATTTTATTTATTATAATTATTTTATTTACTATTGTTCCTTCGATCTCCCTAATCCAACCTAAAGTAATCAGGAAGTTATGAAATTTGTATACCAATTACCTTAAAACTTGCATCTACTCATGACAAGCTTTGTCCATAATGATTGCTTACTTCTAAATGTTGTTTAAGCTCTCAACCATTATCTTAATTTGCCTAAATTAACAAAATCATAATGAGTAATTGAAATTTCAAATCACTCGTAATTAGGCTAGCAAACAAGTTGCACTAAGGTTTTATTGTAACAAATCACAAATAAGACATTGAGATGCAATACAAGTTGAAGCATAATTCCATGAAAACTGTATTTCATAAATTGAAAACAGTCTGAAACGAAAGAAACAATACTAAAGAAATGAGCAATCTTCGACGATGGTGACACAACCATGCATGGAAGAAGAATAGTAGCTGTCCTGGACTCCATGGGGGACAATCCGGTGCTAAGAATCAGAAAGGACATGCTTAGAGCTAGCTAGCTAGCTTGAAACCTATAGCACCCCAAAACCTCTGAATTTGATTCCTTCGAATTCTCATATCTTCCTCAGTAAAAAATTTGCATAATGACCCAAAGGCCGGTAATTAATTAGTGATTAGATTAAATTTTCTGTTAACATTATAGATAGTGAAAGCTATTTCGCCATATTTTTTGTTTTTTTCAGAAGAAGATATCATGAACCTGAAAGATGCATCATGGAGAAATTGGCGACTTTATCTTAATATATACGTACTATCGCGCATTCATACAAATTTAAGCATTGGATTTAGATAGAAAAATAATATACAAATACAATTATTTAGGCTTCAACTTTTATTCAATTAGCACACATCAACTTTTACAGAAATCACTGCCAATACATACGTAACTTGCATTGTTGCTTTTGATTCATGCATCAACGGATTCCCTTCTTCATGCTCCCCAGTCCCCATTGCTTAACTAGTGCGATCGCCAATATTGAAAATCCGATGATTGTCACCTGAGTTCTGGTTAACTCGATTACCGGTGACTGTGTAAGACGTTATTTTGCCTACACTTTTGATTCTCTTGATCTTGCTTTTACTAGGTGGAGCAGGAGCAAGCTGTACAGGAGCTGGAGCTGCATAATACGGATCGCGATAGTACGAGGACGATGATGATCCACATGGAGTAGCAGGATGAGCAGGAGCTGGAGAATGAGGATAAACCAAATAGGGATTATTAGGGGATGGAATAGCAGACTCGTATATTGGATGCGTGAGATTCATCTTGTTCCTTTGTGTGATGGAAGGCTTTGGCTTTGGTTTTGGTTTGCGTTGTGTCCCTTCACAGATGCTATATATGCTAAGCTGCTAAGTGTATACGTATAAGGGAGATATGAAGGAATAACATGGGGCCTGAGCTAGCTATAGCTTAATTACCAAGCTAATGATATGCTTGTAGTACTAATTACTAATTAATTAGCAAATATTCCTTCGATAATGGCTCCAGATCCACCTCCTGTGTGATAGCTCAGCTATTGGTATATATAGCGACAGTTCGATATTGAATCCTCATACTAAATGGGGAGTGCTTAAGTATATCCGGTCTATATATATCCATAATGTTAAGTTCTGCATGCATTACAAGTTTAACATGGGTTAAGTTTAACTAGGGTTACTACGTACGGCTGATTCTTAATTATAGTAATCACTACAAGAGAAAAACTAATCTGCGAGGAACAAGTTTTAGAAGTATTGAAGGATAAGTATGGCAAACTTTAGCAAAAGTTGAAATGAATCCTTTTATATATAATTGCTACTTGGTAGTCTAGCTTATTTGCTTACTTAATTGATTTGGACATTTGATTCTTATTTGTTTGAATCCATTCTTTTCGTCGTGTAAAAGCTTTCCAAGATCATGTATCTAGAAGAAGCTAATTCTGTATTCCACTATATATGAAGTGAACGGATTCAAGGAACAAGAATATTCTAACATCTAACATATCCAAATCCTATATGATCGAGATTCTCTCGATTGAACTCTAGAAACGGTATCTTATCTTTTCCACTTTGTTGAGCCGGCCAATCTTATCTCAACTCTTTTGGATTACGATCTCGCGCGAGTTACCCTAAAAGTTTTGAAAGAGCTTAAGCAATGAAGCATATGACCTGGTGACCTTTTCATCATGTTGATCCAAAGGACTACTGCATGTATTGCACCATATCTTGTTGATACACACGTCTCAAACCATGTACGTCGTTTTTGCTCACCATGGTTAGAATTATTTTATAGCAAATCGTTATGGTTTTTCCAATATCGATCGCGCGTGTGTTCTGCTAGGGTTGACGATAGTTTCCAGAACCAAGTAGCATTCCATGAATTGGAAGGCTAATCACATTTCAAGTTTGCACGGTTAGTTTGCATGAGTGATATTTAAACTTTGAGTTATAAGTTTGTTTGCGGGACAACGCGGAAGTGTAGGGTGTGTTGATGCATGCTATGCATCAACTTTGTCCTAAAGTTGTAAATTGAGTCCTCAAAGTGGTAATACGAGTCGTTAAAGTTGTAAATATTATCAACTACCACATTAGTCCTTAAAGTGGTAATATGAGTCTATAAAGTTGTAAATATCACTTTGAGGACTCAATTACGTACCACTTTAAGCACATATTTTACCACTTGAAGACTAATGATGTAATAAAAAATTTACAACTTTAAAGACTCATGTTATAGTTTTGAAGACTAATATTACTACTTTGAAGAATTATTTTATAATTTTAGAACAAAGTTGATGCATGTTATGCATTAATACATTGTAGAATTTTACGGCAAACGCAGTCTAACATTGTGTTGTGAGAACTCAAAGTCTCAAACTATATATATCCATAGGACAAGAGAATATATCAATTTTTGTTTGACATGAATCAAATTTCAGATGGTAAAACAATAAAGAGTTCTAATTCGGGCAGACTCATATTCAAATCAACTCGATCGTTTTAGGAGAAGAAAGATGACTAATTTTCCATTGTTATCTTTGTATTTCCGTAAGAAAAACATTGATATCGTTGCAGCAAAAGATCTTGCTTGTTGATTCCAATTTTGTGATCGAAGCTTAGGTTTTCTACTGTGATTCGATTCCTGTTGTTTTTGTTTCCAGAAATCTTGTTTGAAATTCTAGATCTCTTCGTTTGTTGCTCAAACCCTAGCTACTCTAGCTTTGCTTCCATAGTCTTTTCAGTCCTTAAATCATGTCTTTGCCTTCAAATTCTGATTCCTTAAACCCTAGTTCTTCGAAATCCACCAATGTTTACCTTCCTAATCTCTTGCTTGATGAGATGAACTATCCTGCTTGGATTTACTTTATGGAATCCTTTCTTGGAGGTCTCAATCTGTATGGTTTTGTGGATGGTTCTATTCCATGTCCACATCAGTATGTGCGTGCCTCTGATGGTACTACTACTGTGCCTAATCCTGAGTACATAGCTTGGAAAGTTCAAGATAAGAGCATCGTAAACATGATTGGCCAAACTCTTAGTCCAGTAGCTAGAAACTGTGCTGTTGGAAGTAAGTCTGCTCATGAAATGTGGACTAGACTCGAGTCAAAATTTGCAGATTGTAACAAGCAGAATATTCTTCAACTTAAGGCTAATTTGCAGAATGTTAAGAAAGGTTCTGATGATATTGAGACTTTCTTGGATAGAATTAAAGCTGCAAAGGATGCATTGGACACTGTTGGTGTGTCAATTGATGATGAGGATGTTGTTTTGGCTGTACTCAATGGTCTTCCATCAGAATATGCTGCTATCAAGACTGTGATTCGTGCTCAGTTTACTTGTAGTCCTTTGAGTCAATTGAAATCTCTTCTTAAAGCTGCAGAAATGGAAATCACTAGTGAGACTCAGAGTATTCAAAGCTTGCTGACTGCAATGCTTGCTAATTGCAATCTTAGCTCTACTTCACAGGTTCAAAATGGTGCTCCTGCTCAATCAAGCAATGTTGTTCCTCTTCAACATAATTCCGGATCCACAAACCCTTTTGCCTCCACAAACCCCTTTGCTCCTACAAATCCTTTTGTCTCCTCTTCTGTAGGAACTTCATCTGCTCCTACCGCACCTCCTGGTTTCACAACTTCTTCTGTTGTTTCCCAACCTCCTATGTCACCTATTGTTGCAGCTCAGCCCACTTATCCAATTTCCACTCAAACTTCATTTCCTTCATATTCAGCAGTGCCTTATGGCTCTCAGTCATTTGCTTTTCAAGCTCCTTCTTTTCCCATGTATCCTCAATACATGCCAATGACAGGGATGTATGCTGGAAGCGGGGCTGGCAGAGGTCAATTTGGCATGAATAATGGTGGTAATAATGGTGGAAGAGGATCATTTGG
>NC_020493.1:25393244-25395515 GCF_000184155.1 Fragaria vesca subsp. vesca | reverse complement strand
CCTTCATGCTCCAACACATGTTCATCTCCTTGCTACTCAAAGGATTCTAAAATACATTAGAGGCACAATGTCTCAAGGTGTTTTCTTCAAGAGAGGTTATTCTGCAACCAATTTTTCCACATCAGCTCTTGCTCTTAAAGCCTTTTGTGATGCAGACTGGGCAGGTGATCCTGATGATAGGAAATCTACTACTGGTTTTGTGATTTTACTCAATGATACTCCTGTGTCCTGGTGTAGTAAAAAGCAACGTGCAGTGTCTAGATCCTCCACTGAAGCTGAGTATAGAAGTATGGCAGATACAACTTCTGAACTCATGTGACTTCTGCTCTTACTGAAGGATTTACATGTTCAACTTTCTGAAGTTCCAGTTCTTCATTGTGACAACATTTCAGCTTTAGCATTGGCTACTAATCCAGTATATCATTCAAAGTTAAAGCACATTGAAGTGGATGTGCATTTCACTCGCAATCAGGTGAAGGCTGGTTTTCTTAAGCTGCAGTTTGTTCCTTCTAAACATCAACTTGCAGATTTGTTTACCAAAGGCTTGTGCTCTCCACAACATCAGTTCTTATGTTCCAGCTTGATGCTTCACAATCACCATCAAGCTGAGGGAGGATGTTAGGATATTAAGTACTAATTGTATCCAATTAGTAGTAAGTAAGAGTGTTTAGCTGTTAGTTAATTAGCTAGCTTAAGCTCATACTGAGCTGTAAATAAGGGACACGTGGTTGGTCTCTGTGATGTCTTAAGACATCATATATTTGCTGTAGCTTCTCTCTTTCTTCAATTAATCAGAATCACAGTTTCCTTATCTTCTGTATCGCTTTCTTCTTCTCTAAGCTTTTAGTTTCAATTTCCATTAGTAGTTTTTTTTTTCCCCTTGTAGCAGGTGGTCTTTTCTTCTTCGAAAGTCTCAGACAAGAGCGTGGATTTCATGCCTTCTATTTCCTCATATATTCAGTACGTACATTCATCAGAGTTTCATTTGAAACGTTGTAGTACATATATCTTAGCTATAAGAAGAGCAGCAGAGAGACTAATAACAATTGGTACGTATAAACTTATTATGGCCTTCAGAAATTCGGAACTATTACAAACTGCAGGGTACCGGTACGCAGTTTCCAAATCTAGGTCCTTCATTCACCATTCTTCGTCTTCTTCATCATCTTCCTTGTGGAGACCAGTATTCTTGTTGCCAACGCTGAAAACTCCATTATGATCTCCTGTGTTTCCACTGACTTCATTCCCCAAAACCCTATAAGATACGTTTTTAGGGTCATTATTTTTAGCAGCCTTGGGCTTACCAGGAGCACTTTTCGGCTTACGAGGACGTCCAAGAGCAGCAGGCTGCGGCAGCGGTGGTGCCTGTGACATTTGATAGTCATAGTATCCATTATTATATGGAGGAGGACCTGGAGGAGGAACATAATAGCCATATGGATATGGAGTCGGAGCAGCCTGTGGTGGGTGGTTAGGGTTAGTATAGTAACTACCATAATATGGAGGAGGAGGACGAGCCTGAAGAGGCGGCGTATAATCATGCGCAGCTGGATAACCAATATGAGCAACTGGTGCAAGACTAATATTATTGTTGGAATATTGTGGTGTATGAACCAGAGGCTTAAGGTAAGCTCCTAATGCACGAAGATCAAACCACTCATCTGACTTGCCATGGAACCCAACGATCTTACTTCCAGAGACTTGGATTGTGAAGTATTTTCTTCCCTCATTTTCATAATCTCCAAATGGTCCGTACACTTTTCTGTTGCTAGTGAAAGTGAGTGAGCTAATGTAGGTAGGTAAGTACCAAGTACTTTTGTAATATCCGTGAATTGAAGTCAAATATTCTTCTGGATAATCAAGCTTGATCTGCATCAATTGAAACAGAAGTACAGTCCTTGGGATTATTCTAACTCTTAACTTAAATATATATGCAGAGATTATTACGTACCGACTCTATTTTGTCAAGACTCAGGGAGCTGCTATAACCGTGCTTCTGCGACCAATATGATTTTCCGTTGTCATCATATTCAATCTGGATGTAGCGAATTGACGATGGACTATAACATATCACTAGTTGCCTCACAGAGGAGTGAACTCCATCATCAAAACGATCTCCTCCACTGTCTGAACCAAACGGCCCAACCTTCAACGGTTTCTTCTCTGCTTCCATAGAACTCTGCGGTTCATATTGATGTTAAAGAACGTAGGGTTCGAGTTGTATACTATCGATTGAAAATTCTATATGGAAAACAAAACAGAAAAAAAAAA
>NC_020493.1:25352711-25393224 GCF_000184155.1 Fragaria vesca subsp. vesca | reverse complement strand
ANGTTTCCATATGCTGCATGCAATAAGCACTCACTGTGTTCGAATAATCACTTAATCAGTGATCGAAGGTAGAATGGATTGATGTATTATTATGGCAAAGACGCTCAGAAAAATAATAGCTTGAGGAAGCTATATGAGTAATCGAGTGTCTAGATATAAAGGGTATTCATCAAGTGCGTCTATATATACAAGGATCCTGAATTCGTGATATGAAATGGTTAATTAGGCGTTCATGTAGAAGAAGATAAATATTCTGTTCTCCACTATAAGTGGAGAGGCGAATGGATTCACAAAGAAAAAGAATGGAATTATTATCATGATAGATATAAGCATCCAATTTTATCCCAAGATCGAGTTGTATAGCATCTTCCAAGTCTCACATACCAGGTGGACGTTTTAAAATTCTTGTTAAATCTTTATTATCATGCTTCTGTCTTTAGATTTGTTACCTTAATTCATGTCACTGTAACTCTTTTTAATTTGAGGTTGATATCCTTGTGAAAATTTTATCATATATATGCAAAGGCAAAATGTTGATGAATGCTAACTGCTGCTATATATATGCAAAGGAGATGGATTTACATTAGGGGTAAGCCTGGGAAACATTCAATACCATTAATTTTTTTCTTTTTTTCTTTTTCTGAAGTATATGCTATTTTAGCACCTAGCCGTTGCTTGTCAAAATAGTTTTGTGGAATTATATACTTATTTTCATTTCAGGCACCAAGCCTCCAACAATTCATTTAGGTTTAGCTAGGTTTACAGCCATATGGGAGAAGGCAAGGCACGTCCAACCTAGCTTAGAACCATCACCCCAAATTCGTTAGAAAATCTTTATATTGTCGCACCTGAATGGCTGCACATATAGCCTCTATAGCTCTTAGTCTCTTTGACACATAGAAAGATGTATGTCACCAGTGGTAATTACCAGCACGACTACTGCAAGGCAAAGCAGCTCATGCAATTCAATGTGGAAAGAAAGAAGGGGAATGCAAGGCAAACCACACCAAGCCATAGTCAAAGGCACGGCAGGACATGTATTCGGATCATATAGCATTTATCTGAAGGAAAATACCAGTTCTAGCCAATTATGTCTGAAACAAATGTTGGTAGAAGTCCCAACTGCGATTCCCCCATTGTCAATCCTTGTTAGAAACAGAAAAGAAAAAAAAAACAAGACAATTTCTCTTGTTGTTAATACGTAATTACGTATGTATAAAATAAGAAAGAGACCAACATAACGATTTATTTAGGGACCTTTTATTAATCCAGTTCTAAGGTTGAGGCAGCCAGCACAACAAGGCTTTATTTAACTTAAGGTCCTAAAACCATGCCATATACATATGCATAAGTTTCACTCTTCGTCTTCATCACTGGAGTCACTTTCTTCGGACTCGTCTTCTTTTGGTTTCTTGCGGCCAACATACTTGTTACCAAATCCGAAAACTCCACACTTGTCGGCTTTGCCTCCATTGATGGTGTTGCCCTGAACCCTGAAAACATCACCGCTCCCTCTGCCTTTCTTTTTCTTATTGCCCTTCTTCTTTTGTTCACCTCTGCCGTTCTTAGAAGCAGGCTGTGGTGGTGCCGAGGCCTTGACATTTTCATGCTCGATGTTCATGACTTTAGATTTATTATAATCTTCTTGCTTCTGAGGCTTAAGAAAGAGCTGGCCTGATGCCATTTTCCAGTTTTGATACGTTCTGATGAACTTTGTCCCTGTATATATAATCCAAGGGAAAAGGAACCTAAGTGGCGGAATGGAGCATCAAAGTATGTTGTTCTTAGGATACATGGATAGAATATGATTCTTCTCATCCATATATCTGCACAATCAAACCTCAAGAAGATGCTAAGCTCTTTGAATCCACGGAGAGGAAAGAAAAGACAAAAAGAAAAAAGTTATTCCCTCGTCTTTTGAAGTTACAGAAGGATTGATGTGAATTGTGTTTCTTTTTCTTCTCATTCCCTTTGTTACAAGGAAGGCTCAATGCCACAGAAAGAACCCCAACTCGAACATGTTATGGCTTTGAAAAGCCCAGCAAATCAGCAGAATACCATATTGAGAAGTGGCAGAGCAAACCTAGCTGATCTGTGAGCAACCATGAACAGTAACAGAGACACTTCAGTCTGAGACACAACAATTCATGCACCTTTGGCAACTGTTGCTATACAGCTCTTGATGTCCAGTGTTTATCGTCACCAAATTCATCCCCATAAAGCTAATCGAATTCAACGACCTCATACAACCATATGGTTACAAATTACTGCAAGATCAACTTTGCTACGCATATTAGTTTGAACTTTCAATACTCTATTAACATTAGCTTGCTTGTCCAAAGGTGCAACTTGAACATGACATGATACTTTTAAGTATTTATAAGGAGAGTGGTGATCAATTCAACCTCATGACTTAGTACCTAGGAATCCCCCGGCTCATGTTCCAGAATTCAACCTCATATTCAAGAACACGCAGGAATGTCACTTCTGCTTTTCGCACCTCATCATCTGAAGCCTTCAACAATAGCCGGTCAGCAATGCTTCGGATAGCAGAACAGTAGCTACCAAAGCCATCATTGCCCCATCTGTGACAAACCTCCTGTAGTTCCGGTCGGGTTTTGAATCCCTCCTCCAAGCAATGGGCAAAGCTCTCCTGGTACACAGCTTCAATGGCCCAATAGGCCGTCATGGCCACTGTGTACTCGACCTCAGGACTTGTCAAATTCTCCAGAAATCTGTAACACCATTCCAATTAGTACTTGATTATCATGAAAGTAATGCTGAAGGTACCAACATAACTTGTAAACTTCTTATCCATTCTCATCAACTTTTTACACAAACTGGTGTATAAACTTCAGCAAATCTTTGGTGACTATATAATTGTTTCCACTTGGGGTTTAACCAATTACACCATGGCTACAAGCACCAAACCAAATCAAACCAAAATCCTAAATCTTTAATCAAACTCCTCCGCATATCTAGTTTTTATTGCAGCCGTATCCTTTTAAACCCTTTTACTTCCAATGGCTTACACCAGATGTTTGAAGTCTTAAGATTAAGAATACTATCTTGGAACTCTATACACATTGTGTAAGTATATCAACATCAACCTGCTATACCACTCCAAGCACTACTGCCATGGAGTAATCCTAGAGGTACCAACACAAAATTCTATTTCTTTGGTCCAATCACACCCAAATTTCAATCGAAAAAATGAATGATTGGCATGTAATATTGGGTACCTGCAGTAATCTAGAGCAGGCTGCTGAGGAGCAACAACAGAAAGATCAACACCCCATTTGGAGGCTTGTTTCTTGAACCAGTCAATCTCATCGTTCAAAGCAGCAAGCCCACTCAGTATGACTTCCACGTCACCGTCACTATCATCAGAATTCTTCCAACCTTTCACCACCAAACTCGCCGCAAACGGCACAAACGCTCGAACAAATATATAATCCTGGCTCTGCAAACCAATCCATAATCCAATTATAACTACTGTAGAAAAAAGGTAAAGAATTTGGTGAGGACATAAACGACGGCGTTTGGTACCAGCCAGCGCTTGAAGGCGGAGATGTCGACGGTGCCGTCGCGGATGGCGAGGATGAAAGGGTGCCGGGTGGCGCCGGTGTGGATCAGAGTGTGCTTCTTGAGCCACGTGTCGATCATCCCGGGCTTGGGTGGGACTACGTCCATTTTTGTTGGTCAGCTTCGATCTCAAGCTCGCAGAGTTGGTGGGAGACTTGGAGGTGATTGTCACTTGTGTTGGACTGGCCAGTAGACCCAAAAATGGCATTGTTCTTGTTGACACCAACACGTGGGAATCATGCAGGCAGGCTTTAGATGTACAAGCACCACTACGGCACTATCCGTGTCGATAAAAGGAACATCGACGTGTGCTTACACCAGTATAGCTAGACCGCGTAATGATGTAAACTTGAATTTTATTTTTTATTTTTTTTAATATCAAAATCACTTAGTTTTTATGTCAGAACGCACGCCGTCTCCTGTTTAACAAGCGAGAATAAATCAAGATTTATCTCCGATCAACATTGCGAGATTCGAACATAGAATGTTTCATACATTGGGTCTTACCAATTTAAGCTGAATACGTGTGATGTCAGTCATGCACCCAATTACAAAGCGATATTTACTGTCATGGTTGATAATCCGTTGCATCTCCTACACAGTCATGAACCTTACAAATCATATTGAGCCTGGTAGAAATTCTAATTATCATTACTCTTCTTTTAATCTTAGAAAAGTAACATTTAATTTTCGGTTCTAACTTGGACTATATTAAAGATATTTAAATTGTGGAATTTGTTTTGGTGGTCAGTTAATCAGTTGGAAAGCAACGAATATTCTAAATGTCTTATGTTTTTATCATTGTATGTAAACTAGAATGGTAGCTCATATAATTAATTGATCATCTAAAACAAATTATTAGTTCGAGGACACATGAAAAACGTCGATCAATCAACATAGTATCATCCGCAATAAAATTATGAAACATTTGTTCTTTGTAAATATATCGATGAAGCTTAGCTTAAACCTTTGATCCTATACTGGATCTAGTTCGTTTGATCCTTCCGTTGGTGGCAAGTGCTAGAAGTCTTAGTGATGTTTTTGTTCCTGTGGCTGAGTGTGCTATGCTTAAAGATGCATTCATGCAGCTCACAATTTCAATCTTCTTAAGCTTGAAGTGGAAGGTGACTCAAGTCTAAATATCAACCGCATCAATGAAAATAGTTACCCACCCTTGCACATTGAGTCCCTCATTAGACATATTGTTTGATGCAAGACAGTTTGAGAGTATTTTCTTCATCCATGTCTTCCGAGAGGCCAACGTCCTTGTTGACGTCGTTGCCTCCATTGGTCACGGCCTTGTTACTCTCAAGAAATGGCTCAACTGCTTGCCTAGCTCATGTTTTCCTGCTTTTCAACTAAATAGTCTTAAACTCTTAATGTTAGTAGTCAAATATGCGGTTTGTTGTATTTTTTTTTCGATATTATAAAGTTTGTTAAGGCCATTTTAGCCCATGAGCCATCCGTTTACCAAACAGATATTTCACTCTTGAGGAGTTGAAGTCACAGTCCCGAATGAGCACTTGCCACGTGATCAATCCCAAATAAAATGACGTGGCAAGCAACCAACAGATCAAACCCACTGACCTATAAAACCACCGAGCTTTCTTCCATTTCGGATTCATATCTTGAATATCGGAAAAACGAAGCTCATCTGAATCGGATCGGATCGGATCGGGTCGCTCCAGACGGGAATTATTCGAATCGGAAGAATCACGGCCATGGCGGAGGACAAGTACAACCGGAAGAACCCGGCCGTGAAGCGAATCCTGCAGGAGGTCAAGGAGATGCAATCCAATCCCTCCGACGATTTCATGAGCCTCCCTCTCGAGGTTAACACCTTTCCGATTTGTATTAGCTTCAATCTTAACCTAATTAGCTTTGATTTTATGGTTAATTTTGAATGAATTGTGTTTTGTGTTGAGATGTTGAAAATTGGGGATTTTGAACAGGAGAATATATTTGACTGGCAATTTGCGATTCGCGGCCCTCGGGATACGGAATTCGAGGGCGGCATTTACCACGGCAGGATTCAGTTGCCGGCGGAGTATCCGTTTAAGCCTCCGTCGTTCATGCTGTTGACGGTAGTTTGCTCTTGCCTTGCTGGCTGTTTTGTTATGGTCGCGTTAGGTTTTCGTTTTGGTTTATGACTGATTTGTGTTGCTTTTTCCAGCCGAATGGCCGGTTCGAGACGCAAACCAAGATTTGCTTGAGCATTTCAAATCATCATCCTGAGCACTGGCAGCCGTCCTGGAGCGGTGAGTTTTTGTTTTTCGTGAGAGTTAGGGATTGAAATGTGTTGAAAGATTTACTAGGTTGCTCGAATGTGGAAGGAGCTTATTCATTCGTTGTGATCATATATACTAAAGCATGGTGAGGTTGAATTGGAGGTTACTTGGAACTGAACATCTTAGTTCAATGGCCGCATTGCTATGCCAAGGTTCTTGGTCAAGTGCTTGTTTTCGAGTTGCTCACATTGCTACTGTATATTAATTTGGTGTTTGATATCTACATGGGATTGAAAATGTCTGTTAGAAAAAGACAGCCGAAAATTCTAGTGTCATTGTGGTTTTGCTTATATTCCTATATGCATTTTGTGAGGAGCATCCATGTTTCTTAGTTTGATCACCTAGACTGATTTATCCAAGGTTCTGTTTTTTTGGTTTTTGGTTTTCAGTTATTTACAATATGGTATTGAGAATGTGGTTTGAAAACGACAGATGGACTAACTTGGTGCATGTCGAATCATGTGGGGAAATTTTGCGAACCTAAAATAGTTCTGGTTTAGGAAGTGACTTGTCTAGCAATAGCTTTCTGCATTGTTATTGTCCTTACTTGTAAGGGAATTCGCTTATATCACATGCATACATGTTCTCAGACATCTTTAGGCCACCACACGCTTCTCATCTTGCCTGTATGCTATTGCTGCTTGCAGTGCGGACTGCTCTAGTTGCTCTTATTGCATTCATGCCCACCCACCCAAATGGTGCATTGGGTTCACTGGAATACAAAAAGGAAGAAAGGCGTACTTTGGCTGTCAAATCTCGTGAGACAGCCCCAAGATTCGGAACTCCTGAACGTCAGAAGATCATTGATGAGGTACATAGCTACTGAGAGTCTTGTATCAACATTGTACTTTTACAGTTTTTTTCGATTACAACTTTTCATGTATAATAATTTTGCAGATTCATGAATATATGCTAAGCAAGGCACCAACTGTTCCTGAAATAAACCCCACACCAGCCTCCAAAGAGCATCCTTCAAGCAGGGAAGGTGAAGTTGATGGGACTACACAAAATGCTGGAGCCACACTCACTGGGGAAGAGCTCCCAAACCCGGGAGCAGATGATAGGATTGTTGAAGAAGTACAGGAAGCCCCTCAGAATGCTAACCCCACCCCCGAAATACCAAGGGTGTTGAATGAAGCTCCTTCCGGCGGATCAACTCGGGTTGTACAAAAGCCAGAAATGAGAGTTCAAAAACCAAATGAAGATCGGTTGTTCACATTGGCTGCCGTTGGACTAACCATTGCCATTTTTGTTCTTCTATTGAAGAAGTTCATGAAATCTAGCGGATATGGTGCCGTGTTTATGGACGAGTCTTAGACTTAGCAATGATTTCCTACTAGCATGGAAGTTCAAGATGCCTTGGCTTATTGTCTGTTGTAGTGAGAAACGTCTGTTTAAAGTTTTCCATATATATAATATATTTGAAGAATCTGTAATCTATTTGACAATCTTACCGCTTAATGTACACAATTGTAAGTAACAGTTTTTGATTTTTCTGCTGCATCCGATCAATCTGGTTATCCAGCAACCTAATTGGTTACAGATTTTTTTGGACAATACATGTAACCACACAAGCTAAATTGAAAGTTGTCTAGTCTGTGAGACTAAGCAGTTTGAGAAGTACCAAGAAAAACTGATGCAGACTTTCCCTCGAGTAGGAATGTAGGATTGTGGAAGACATAAATGGCATTTCATCCCAAGTTAGCAAGTTCTCTAAAATTCTTTACAGACAAGTTTGCAATGTTTGAAAGTGGCACAGTGACATTGCAAAACATCGCTTTTACAATTACGCCGATCATTATACTTGATTGTTCTACAAAATACTGACAATATCAGGGGTCAGAATTCACTATTCCGTGATCAGTTCAGGATGCATGACTACAAGATAGTCTTTCCACATTCCAACAAAATCAGTCAATTGGCTCTACTAAATTGGTGTGCCCATTAGGACTGTATCAACAAGCAGTTAGAGGCTGTGTCTTTCCGTTCAACGCCCTGTAGCAATGGAGACTGCAAAGGGGGAGCTTGGACTTAGAATCCCGATACTTGTATGCATTTGTACAATTTGGACCAGCACATTTTTCACGTGGGGGAGGATAGCTAAATAACAGCCCACAAGACCAGAAAGCCATATGAGATTACAAGAATTTGAGATCAAAGGAGAAACTGGGTTGGAAAAAGAAAGCAAATGCTTTACCTGCACGGCACTGGACTGAAAATGTTAGGAAGACCGATGTCGCCAGAGAATGTAACGACCGTCCCATTGGGGCCATTCACCCATCGGACAGTGTTTGGTGCCAGTGTGACAGCACTGGCATTCCTCCCCTGCATAATATCAGTAGATACTGAATCAGAACGATGCGAATAACCATGAGAAATATAAGAATAACCAATGCTCTAGCTTAAAGGACCTGTGACAATTCATCCCTCTTCTGCTTTAGTTCTTCTTCCCGCTTCTTCTTCTTCGAATCTTGACCAAGTATCTTTCTGATTGCCTCAGCCTAGAATATACCAAGTGAGACCGTTTCCTATGACTACCAGCTGAGAACATAATATAAAACATGATAAAAAAGACCAAACCTCAGCTTCTCTAGCTATCTTTTCTGTTTGTATTTTACGTCTCTGTGCAGCCTCGGCTTTCTTTGATTGCTTATCCTCTTCAGAGATTTTCTCCTTTTCTGTGGTCAACCAGCCAGTAAAACAACTGCAAACAAGTTAGTATGCATATACAAACATATCTTTGACGTGTAGAAACACAATCACAATGCAAATATGGAAGAAGAGGATGCGCACTTTTAGATGAGGCAGGAAGCAAATGATTTGCAAGGTTAACAACGCTTGAACCGGAGCCAGTTAAGACATCTATCCCAGACTGAAGGGCCCGATTACGTGTGGTGGGCGTGGACTTTTGTGGCCCTTCAAGAAGTAAACTAAGAGATCCTCTTTTCAGCGTCTTCCTATTAGATTGAAGTTCATCATCAGATGTCAGTTCTTCTTCTTCTTCTTCGTCTTCTTCTTCTCCCAAATAGTCTTTATCCTCATACTTTTTTTCTGATCTTAACTTTTTTCCACCATGTTTCTGCAGCCTTGGTAATTTTCTGTTTCCAATATCACCTCCATGAGCGCCATCCATTTGACTTCTCTTTGAAAGAGCAACCTTTGAAGCATTTAGTCTTTCAAGAAATCGAATTTCATCATCTTCATTACCATCTTCACTAAGTCCCACATCCAAGACACGTCTCTCATGAATCCGCTTGCTCTTACGAGCTGGTTTTCCATCCTCAGGAACACTTTCCCCAGAGATTTCACCTTTCGAAGGATACTCCTTTCTCAAAGCAGAGTCAAATTTCAAGGAGTATTTTCGTTTAACTCCAATGCCTTTACCCTGATCAGAAGAACATATGGGTTTGCCATCCTGCAACAGTAATTTAATAAATAAAAACTCACATGGATCAACAAATTTAAACAGCAAAACATCATTATCTGACGACATGGTTAATGAAAAACTAACAAGTCAAACACACAACTTCTTTAACGTAACAAGTACACAATTTTTTCCAAAAACAGAGAGTATTTCATCCTGTAAGAGTGTAAGGTAACTTGTTGTTTTTGTCATTGCAGTTGTGATTGCACATGGAGAAAACTATTTAAAACCTTTGGTTTTAATCAGGCAGGTAGACAAAATAAATTTAATCTGCAGTGGTGGTACAAATATGACCTATTAGTTATTCCATCACTGTAGGTACCTGGAGAAGTGGCTTCGGTTGGGGTATGAGGTCATTGGACGGGCATGAATCAACTGTATACTTTGTTTGGATTGTATGAGTAACACCTCGAAGCTTAAGCTTTAACTTCTTCGGCTTTTTCTCACTTTGCAGTCCATCAGAATGTAATAGTTTCTCTTTGCTATTATGCTTCTTATCAGGGCTTTCATTGCCAATGGGATGTACAATTGGTAGCAAGATATTCGACCTCTCAGAAAATGTGAGTGGATCCAAGCGAGGCTTATGCGATACAACACTCCTTTTCTTCCTCACAACACATCCTCCAACAGAAAACCCACAGCCACCTAAGCTTTCCATTAATACTAAAACGACCGCAGGTCTCTGATCCAACCTCCAATTTCAATAAACAAAGGGATGAAGTCCAATACAAGTCATTAAGAACACCGCATTGCTCCTGAAGATAAAAACTAAGCTAATGTGATCCCATAAATGTAATCCCACTACAAGCTGTATGCAAGAATTCAAGCCAACTAATAACCTATATGAGTATGATCACTTTGAAATTTCTGAATTACAGGAAAGAAATAGATGCCCACTTTCGGGTCGGTAAGAAATCAAGAAAAACAAAAGAAAACCCATACTTTTAGGAGAATTTCTATACGACAATGCAAAATCAAGGGCATTAAAGACACTACCAAGCTCTATATACCAACATTATTGAAACAAAGCAGCCACCAAACAATACTAAATATACGTACAAGCAATAAACTACAATGAAAACGAACTGAAAGAAACCAATCTTCTCTTGTCCTTTCATTTTCTTGAACTCACTGACTATTCCTTAAAAGCTTAAAGAAATGAAAAGACCTGTCTCTCTCTACATTAAGCTTATTCTCTTCAGTTGGGTGTGTCAGATTTTACTTTGGAATCATATTATGAGAGACAAACAGAGCATTATAACATCAGAAATCAGAAAGTGGTTTACCTTGATGAAGCTGGAGACGGGCTGTGAAGCCTGGAGGTGGAGGGAGCTAGGGTTACTAGGTGGGTGAAGAGGGTAGCTGAAGTAAATGCTGGTGAGAGGGGTTTGGGGAAGTTTGGACTAGTTTTGGGTAAAGCATGGGAATGGAGCTCTCTATTATCTGCTACATTTTCCTCCAGACTTTATTCTGTTCCTTCATTTAGCACAGCTTTTTATGCGACAGCCATTATTGATGTGCATGAAACCAGGGCATGGACCTCTGACCTACAGAGCCCAAGCCCAACGAGGGAGAAAGACCCCTCACCTGTCTTTTTTTTTTTTTTTTTTTTTTCTTACATTGATTAGAATGTAGTATTTGACAATTCAGAAATTTTAAATACACATCCTTAATATCTTAATACACACCCCTTACTTAATACACCACGTATCAAGTTTTTCATTTCAGTATTATACTTAGAGCATCTCCAACAGCTTCCTCAAAATTTCTCTAAAATAGGAAAACAAAAACTAAAATCTCCAAAAAAATTATGATCAAAATCCAGCAGCTTCTCCATTTTGGAGATTGCAGCATTTAATATAACAATAAAATATAATATATCATCATTAATTATAACAAAAAAATATTAAATATTTCATTGTAACAATAAACTACCCAATAAAATATTTTATTGTTGTCTTAAATTCGTTGGAGCACGTGAAGAATTTAATTTTAGGGAAGGAAAACTTTGCTGCAAATTTGAGGAATGGAGGCTTCTTTTTCTTCTTCATCCCCATTTTGGGGAATATGATGAGGAAGCTGTTGGACCTAAAAATAGCTTTATATTTCCCAAAATGGAGAATTTCAAGAAAATGGGGAAACTGTTGGAGATGCTCTTAATACACATCCCAAACTGCCTAAAATACCCTTAATTTATGAAATATTTCATTATTTAATATAATTAATCTATATTTACTATTTTGTACTTCTTTTTACATATTATTTGGTCTAATTTTTGTTAGAAATTTTTTATTATCATTGTTCAATTTATAATCAAATGATTATTGTTATATCCCAACTCTAAATCATCAATACAAGTTTTCAAAATTCACAAGATAGTAGAAGTGTAGAAATACAGTAGCTATTAAACATAGATATCTAGTTATTCGATAAAACATGTCATGATAAAGATGCAGTACTTGAGAATATGATATGCAAGATCAAACTAAAGCTGATACAGATAAAAAAAAAGAAGAAGAAGAAAAAGAAAAGAAAGAAAAGACGACTCAAATGAATTGTGGAGAAGAGTTGGGGTTATGGGAGAAGACGTATTTTCAATGATTTTAGAGTAGAAGATGTTGAAAAGAATACTTCTAGCGCGATTTTTTTTTTTTAATAAGAGATGTTTGTTTTGTACATTTAACTTATCTATAAAATCTTAATAGAAACATAATATAATAGATGTGTGTATTAAGAGATTAAGAGTGTGTATTTAAAATTTCTCTTGACAATTAGATATTGTCTAAAATAAAAGAGTTATGTAATCCCCAAATTTAGTATTCCTGGTGTTGTTCGTAATTATAAATGATTTTTAGTTAGTAAAGAGTAAAGACTATTGTTAGATAAGAAACATGTGATATTCGGTTTTCATAATTGATTATAATATGTTGATTCGATTGTCATGAAGTAATGTTACTTATTAATAAATGAAAAGTATAATTAGCGAAGAAACCTATTAATCATGTAAGTATAGTATCGTTGTTCATACAACGTACATTAATGTATCATCCATTATAGTCAATTTGCTCTGTTTTTTTTTGGCTACAGAAATGGTCTAAGAGCAAAGCAAATCCACCCATAGTTTAAAAGCATGACTGAGGCCTTCATTCATGTCAAAAGAAGACACAGCAAAAAAAAGCAAGTCCACCCACAATTTTTTTTTTAACCCCAGGCCTTCGTTGAGTCTTCACTTAGGTCTTCATTTGGTCTTCATTTAGGTCAGACCCATGACCTAAGTCACAATTTTAAAGGCCCGGACCTTCCCGTGCCAACTCAACCCTAGGTATGGGGCCTGCCACATGCGTTGACGCAGAGAGAGGAGAGATAACGCGTTTGCGTATCGTGTGTAAGACACGAAAGGACATCGTCCACCCATTATAGCGTGATACCACGCTTTTGTCATCTTGTGCAAGGATGATGGGCTCACACGCGTCTGAAGTAAATTGGAAAACTCATTCAACGACTTATATATAATTGGTCAACAGGATCCAACGGCTTGTATATTAGCTAGTTTGTTACCATTTAATGGCAATAGTATTAATTGGAAAGAAATTAATAAGACCTATAATAGGAAAACAAAATAAGGTTAAGGAAAACTATTTTAAAATGTATGCAATAAAAACATGTTACCAGCATGTTTTTGCATCATCCGACGCAAAAAATTTCCTAATTTATTATGTTTGTGTGTTTTAATTAGATTTTAAATCGTTGTATATATCTTTTTCTAGGCATTTTTTGTTAATTAATGTCATGGAATAAATATTTTAATTTCAATATGTCATTTTGTTTATTTAATCATAATTTTATTAACATATAAAATCATTATTCACACTCAAAATACTTATTATAAAATTTAATAAACAGTCATTATTACGTGACGACCCAGAAACAGAAACCGTGGGTGGAAACTGCAGTCTAATTTCACTGTCATGTGACGACTTAAGTCTCAACCACGACCCAGACATTCCTAACAAAGACCCAACATTTCTAACAAAGACCCAACGAGTGGACTTGTTCTAAGTGGCTCATGAATTGTATTGAACAAAATCATGGAAAATCATTCTGTTAACTTGAAATGGCTCATAATGTGCACATAGGTCTTTGTTCATATGGAACTCACACACCATTTCCTTCTCCTTATCTCTCTCCTTGAAATCCACCTTAGCTCACATTTTGACCCCAAATCTTAAGAAAATTCTACTGTAAAGTTTAATTCCATATTAGTGTTCCAAACCCAATATCCAAGTGTTCATAAAATCGGAAATTTATACACCGGAATTGTTAGAATCACAAGTAATTCCTATTACCAAGTTTCTCAAGTCAAACAAACAAAGCTATGTTACAAAGAAAATCTCCTTATATAATAGCTACATGTACATCTACTCTTTTTTCATTTTCCTTTGCGGCACAAAGCAAAATTGAAGGAGCTTAATATGATCACCACTTTATCCAAAAAGCAACGGCAAGGCAATTGTCGCCCATCTTACGAAGTTTATCATCAAAATCACCAAGTGGTGATTTTTGTCCTGCAAAACCATCCTCACATGTCACAGCATCACTAATTACCCCGGTAAGCATACTCTTAACAGTGCTCATGTCTTTTTTCGCAATTGCATCCGTTGCGGTTTGAAGGCCGTCCAACACATCGCTATACATATCCTTGCAATCCATGATGGCCATGGCCGTCGGGTGCGCATTCTTCGGCTCTGTGGAGAGTTTTGATGCCACTGCCAGGGCCAGCTCTGCCTGTATGGAACAAGCCTTTATCAACATTTTGAGTACGGTTACGGCATCTAGAGATGTCTTTCCTTGTGCTGAAAGGAAAGGGATGAGGGATGAAATGCAAAGATCCGAGTGGTTGGTGTTGTTACATAGCTGTTTAACAACTGGATCCACGGCAGCTGGTGGTGGCGATGGGGCTGCAGTCGGCTGGAGTGATTGCATAAAGAGGTTTCTCTGTGGGTTTGTTCTGGAGGAACCAGTTAAAAGAGGAGGGAAAAATGATGATGACAAGGATGATGGTGAGGGAGAATCGGCTGTAGGGGCAGAGTTTTGAGGCTGATGGGAGGCCACAGGTTGTTTAAGAGTTGAAGGAAAGAGTTGCCGGAGCCATAGGGACGCCGTAGGATGAGTCAAGTATGGACCATTTGGCAGGCATTCAACTTCTGCATACCGGAAGCAAAAGAGGAAGAACAAAATAATGATGAGAGGTATTTGACCATAGTTATTGAGGGGATCCATTCCTTCCTTAGAATTGTTTGCAGAATGGGAAAAATCAAAGAAGAAGAAGAAAGCTGAAGGAGCATGGTAAAGTAATGATTGAGGAGTTCGTTTGGTTGGTAATTCATGCAATGCTAGCCGCCCTAGATCATGAACCAGCCTTAAATTGTGGATTTTGTAGCTATTTTTGGTATTTAGCTTCAACTGTAAAATAGTTGATCGATTTTCTTTTATCATCCACTTCTTTCTTCCTATACATGGGGCTAACTGAATTCGGTGTATGACATAAAATGTATTTTCTCATGACAAATAACACCAGGCAAAGGAGTCTTGTTTATCACCTTCTTCCAATCCATTTCAAGTCTCGACAAATGAAGATTAGAAGAGAGCAGTTCCGTTCACCTGCTCAGTTTAATTGTTTACTCAGTTGTGCTAAAACTATCTTTAAATGTAAATCCAGTGGTGCAAAATAATGAACTAAATAAACACATTTCAACTACAGAATTATTCTCCCATTAAATTTATATCCAATAATAGTTGTGCACAACAGAGTAAAAAAAAAAACCTAGGTGAACAAGCATGGAGAAGAGACTATTACAATGTTAATTAAAATCCAAGATGTGCAATAAGTTATGTTATACTATCCCAGGCTTCTCTTATATCAACTAAAAGTACTTTGCTTTAAAAAAAAGAAAAGAAAAAAGATAACAAGCACCAAGATGAATAAACATCTATACAATTTTATTAACTACTGAATTCTGGAATGAAAATCAACAGAATCAGCTACAAGTTAAACTCACATGATACAATGTTGCACAAACAAATTCCAACATCTACATCCATGAAATCTACCCGACTTCAACATACAACAAAGAGTTGAAAACAAAATTCTATTACTTCAAACAAAGGAGAAGACCAGTAGTTCTTATACAGACTAAAAGGTGGTTGCGAAAGGAAGCAATCATACCAGAGGCAGCATTTGCACTTATTTACCTAGCGGTCATCACGCCAAAAGGTTTAGGTCTCACTCTTGACTACAGTAACTGGACAACGCGCATTGTTTACCACAAAATTGCTCACACTGCCCATAATAACCCTGAAGAAAACAACAACAAATGCAATCAAAATCCAACAAAACAACCCAGTCAACAACAGGTGCCTCGGATATTATTTTACTTCCCTTCACATGTTCCTAATTAGAAAACTTTCCATATGATGGTTGCAGAAATTATTAAGTCTGCATAAAGTATTCAGGTTCATGTTCAAGTTCACATGGTCACCAAACCCCCCCTCTTTGTATTTATAAACCCACAAACTTATTGACCTTCAGGTGATCATATATCCCCTCTCATCTCAAAAGATCACGATGATATGCAAGTCTTATCTATTTGAGCTACTAAATCCTAACAGCATAATGTCAAGAAAGTCTATGCTAGCTCTCAAGAAGTAAATAATAGCTTCATTTCAAACATGGAAGTTTGACAAAAGCCCCAACCAAACTCAAATACATACATACATACACATTAAATCATAACCTACAAACACAGATTCAAATTCAGAAATATTCAAGCAATGCATGTTAGATCTCATCTCTACCTCTTAAGCGTGCCAAGCCCTCTGTTCCCCATCACAAGGAAGCTCAAGGGAATCTTGTCAATAGCCTCGATAATCTTCTCACGGGCATCACCCCAGTAGATCTTCACCAGCACTGTGATCTAAATCACCACACCCAGATACAGCATCTCAATCACACTAATAATCAATACAAAACAACACTAATTTAACCCAAAATATCCCAATTAATTACTCTTACCTCTTTCTGGCTAGCCGCAGTGGTGACTATGTCCACGGTCTCCGCGTCAGGCTTCACTTCGTACTTGTTCATAATATGAGCATCGGAAAACTCCGGCAGAGGAATCAAAGCTGCAAAATAAATTGTTACAATATCACTCATCATCAAAATCCAAAATTGACCCCACAAGAAGATTAGAGAGACGTACGAGAACCGGTGACACCCCAGAGCTGCATCTCGCCGTGCTCGTATACGTCAGCGGGGCGTACGATGACGAGGATGAGGTGATCCCCTTTGCGGGCGACGTTGTCGATGGCCCATTTCAGTGCTTTTTTGCTGCACGGCGAGAAATCCACAGCTACTCCGATTCTTCTTTCTGCGTCCATCTTTTGTAGCTGTGTTTGGATTTCTTGGTTTGGAGAAAGAAAGAAAGGAAGGAAGAAAGAGAGACGTGTGCTTTGATCCGAAAGAGTGAATGAGGAAGGAGCACCGGAAGTTGAGGTCTTTTATGGAATGATGAGACTGAGTGACAAGTGGGATGTCCACTAGATATATGGGACACGTGTGATTAGAATCTGACGGTGTTGAGGGAGAAGAGGGTTGTCTTTGCCTGGAGGTGAGGGAATAAGACACGACCGAATAAAGACAGTGAAATGGAGACAGACGTCGGTACTGTCACTGTGTCGGGTTTGGATCACATTTCTGACCAGTTTGATCAAGACGACCTGCCGTTGCCAACTTGCCATGGCACTCTCGGTGATTCTTGAGTGTGATCTCAAGTACAAATGAAGTAACCTTCATCTTCATCTGCTAAAACAAAAAAAGAATAACCTTCGTACTAGGATTCTTTTGTAGATTTTGATTGACACGTGTTTATTTGATTATTTATTTGTTCCTCGTTTGGTACTAGTAATCATAATATATTAACAATGAACACGTAATATTCAAGTTGAACAAATTTGATTCGTAAATTGATTTGATGTAATATAACACTCAAATTAGAATCAATATAGGTATAAAAGTGACCAACTCACTCACTCAGATCTAAAAACTAAACGGTTGTGATACAACGAAACAGCAGTAAAATCCTACAGTCCCAAAAGACCCAATTTCACCAAACCCAGCTGGAAAATCTACCAAAGTACTGACCTTTACAATCAGATAATGAAGAAAATGAAGCATAATGAGAGATTGAACAAGTAACCAAACAGATGACTATTAAAGTGGTTCAGCAAGCAATTACCAATCTCATAGCTCGACCGTTTCCCTAAATATGGTGGCGAGCGAATGTGAGTATAGAAAAGAAAGCTCCAACAAATGTGAGAAGAAGAGCCAAAACGGCAACAACAAGCACCGCAACGGCCGAAGGAGTCTTGGGATGGTATGTACTCTTCAACTTTTGCTTCTTCGTGTGCCAGCTCTTTCTCTTCATAAATTCACCCACCTCATCAAAAAGCCTCACATAGTAAAAATCCTTCAAATCGATCTGCTCGCACAACTTCTTCAACACTTCAAAAACCTCCTTGTCATTCTTCTCCTCATGCACAAGAATCTGTTTTTTCCGCAGCAATTTCACATCTTTCTCGGACTGGATCAGGCACCCCATTAAGTATGCATAAGATGTGATATGCTGCACCGGATCATCCCCAATGTGTCGCTGCTCGAGTGCAATGAGGTTCTTGAGGAGTGTTTCAGTGCAGTGATGGACTAAAAGAGGTGGCATTTTGAACACACCATTAGTAAACTTGACATCCAAGAAACTGTGTACCACGGTAGCACATTGGAATTTAACCCCTGCTCTTTTTAGCTTCTTTACGCAATCCAAGTAGTCCGGAGTTTTCTTGCCTGTCGATTGTAGCTTATGATGTGTTGGGAGGATGCAGTGTCGAATTAGATCGAGTAAATGATGCCCTTCTTGCTCACGACGATACTCTCCTGGTAGAAGGTACTTGAAGAAACGTGTAGCAAGTTCGCTGAGGGACTCGGTACATTGTGTTGGAAGTGGTACTAATTGGAACAACCTTTGAACAACAAAGAAGGGGATTTGGTTTTCGAGTACCACCATGTTACATCTCAATTCTATGAGCATACCAGGGCTATTGAAGATGGGATCACGGCGAGACCTAAGGCTCTTGTATGAATACTTGAGAAATAGCTCAATGATGAAGCAGGTGTCAATTAGCATCAACTGCACAAATTCATCACTAGTGAGACTGATGTCTTCATTGTAACATCTTCGTGCCTTGTTCTCCATTTGTTTCAGGGCTTTCACGCAGGTGTCGAGGCTTGCTTCTAGATTTGGCTTTCGATTGAGGAGTGCATAGCAGTAGCGCCACTTATCATCCTCCGAGACTTTGCTATCACGTAACTGTTTATAGTGCAAAGGGCCAATGGAGACATAATCCGGGGCACATTTTTTTTCGTTAGGGACTCTGAAGATAGATACTGATACAGCAATGTTTTCCATTTTTTCTTTGATCTGAGATACAAGTCCACCACTTTCAGAAGTGATTTCAAGAGAGATGTGGTCTCTGGTTTGTGACTGTCCCTCTGATCTGCTAATGTCTTCCATCTTTTTAAAATCCTCAATTTGATCCATTTCGGAGTTGTCAACAAAACCTGCAATGGATTTAATTAGTTGCATAATCTCTAGATTATTATGAACATAACACTACTGAACAGAAGTTTCATATATGAATGAAATTCATGATAAAAAAAAATTCGAGCCCTTCACCAAGGAGCAAATGGCATGCTTTTCATAAATCCATTATCTTTGGATTTCACTTTGTTTGATAAAGACCCTAAACAGCTTAGCTTGACTGAGTTTCCTATTTCATAAGTTTCAGTGAAAAATGGAAAAGGAGTACTTCTCAGTACGGCATTGTTAACAGATTAGCTGAGACAAAAATAAGAAATCAGAAAGTTAGACTTAATCAAGGCTCTAATTTATCTGGTAATCGTCTGTTTTTCCCCTGCCTTCTAAGCTTACGAGGTAAACGTATAACTGAAATCTTTTCAGAAATGCTTTAGACAAGCATGAGAATATTGTGTTCATATAAAAAACTTGAGCAGTGAGAATAGCAGATTAAGATGCTACAAGCCATCATTACAAAAGTGTGTAAAAGTACTAGCGCTAAACTGCTAATTGAGACCACAGCTAGAGTTTCTGTGCCTTGTGCTTATCAGTTTTCACTTAGAAAGAGTTCTAATTCATGGCATAAATTTCTAAGGAAAGTAAGTACAAGCAGAATGTACCTTGCTGTATATATGGAGGTCGAAACCACCCAAATAATTGATGATCATCTTTCTGTAGCAAGCAAGCTATTTATATGATCTCTGAATGGTTATGAACCAAAGAGAACACTTGAAGATGACCAAAACTGATAGGAATCAATGTTTACTTGGAGAGTTTGGCAAACAGTATTAAAATCAGCTAGAACCTGCAGTGACAAGCAAGGCTGTGCCAAAAGAAAAGCTTAAGGATATTTTTTGCTTTGAAGTGAGTTTAGGTACTAGATATAGTAAGTTCACTGTTATCTTGATCTACACTTCGTTGCTAGCTGTTTGGTTTTGGCTTTTCTTCATATAGTTGCAATAAGAATATGATAAAGCCTCTGGTGGTCATGTGAGTTTCAGATATCAGGCTGCAGTTGTGAACATATTGAAAGACATCTTATTCTTTGCTCCATTACAAGTAGGATGGAGAGTTGTTGTTCAATATTATTATTATTATTATTATTATTATTTTTTGAATATTCAATGACGGTATTTTCAAAGATTTTATGGGCTCAGAGACTAATCCGCGCATGAGAGGTCATGTCAAAACGCTTCCTCTCCTCTAGCCACCAAAAATAGATTGAGATTTAAACTCCAATCAACGTTGGCGAGTTTTGAACTTGGGTATGTGGGTTCCACATCTAAACTTTTAACAAATTGACCGCAGGTGGTTAGTTGTTGTTCAATACTTAAGTAAACTCCTTTTTCAGCATATCCGCCAAGGACTTCTAAAAGTTTGTGCAATTGATGAAATTTTGATTACCTTGATAAGTAAATTCAATCGTAATAAGTCATGTATAAGATGTGATTGAAAATGATAACAGACTCTTATATCTTATCAATCAAAATAGTCAAAATTTCTAATTTTATGGGCGAAAATGTCCCCTCACATGTGACAAAAGTTAAGTTAACCGTGTGTACAACTTATGTTAGATAATCTGAATCACGTATTTCTAACTCAGAAACTCGAACTCATCTCATGTTTGTAAACACTTGGTCGTTATCTATTCCTCATCTCCACTCACTGCTATAATGGGAAGTCAAGTTTTGGTGTCAAAAGGTTCACCAAAAAATTAAATTCCTGATTTTACCCATAACGTTGAATCACACATAAACACAAGATATTTAACGATTGAGGGTAAAACGGGAATTAGCCATAAAACAGAAAAATAGGCTAAATAGCTACCCACTATTTTTTTTTTCTTTTTTAAGAAAAATTAAACAACATCAAGAAAAACTACATGTCCATCTTCTCTCAGTCCTTTGAGTCTCTGACACTCTCTCTCAGTCTTCACTGTCCACTTTACACCTCATCTCAGAGTCACAGACCGAGATGCCATCGTAGCCGTCGATCCGACGCCAACTCCGGGAATCAGTTTTTGTTTTCAGTGAAACAAAAACAAACAAACTCTTCTAGTTCTTCCGCAGACGAAAACGATGGCGTTTTGGTGGCCTCTGATCGTCCTCGCTTTTGCATACGCCATTTGTAGGTTCCTCTTGATGCTCATCCCTCCCAATGTCCCTTCCATTGAAGTCGACGCTTCTGACGGTAACCGCTCTCTCTTAGACCTCATCGTTTCTCGTGCTTTGTTTTGGTTTGGTTGATTGATTTGCGCGGTTTGATGAATGTCAGTGTTGGACGACGGGAATCAGACGCAGGAGAACAGCTTCATCTATGTGAGTTTTGATTTCTTATGTTGAGATCTTTGGCTAATCACAACGGAATGAAACTGAATTGATTGCGTTTGGAAGGACTTGGAAAATTGTTTATACATGCTAAATGTTGTTAGTGTAAATGAGAAAGAGAAAAGAAATAAAAAGAGAGAGAGAGATAGGAGATGAAGAAAATGTTTCGAATTCGTTCGCTTCTGATGGTGTTTATGATGTTTGCTGCTCAGGTACCTCCAAGGGGAAGGACAGCGCAGTCGGAGACCAAGGTTCAGTGCTATGAACCCGCAACCATGAAGTACTTGGGATATTACCCTGCATTGACAACTGATGAGGTTAGCTTGTTGTCTACTTTAAAGATGTCTTTGCTATATATTTTAAATGAAAATGGAGTGCTTGTTCGCTCAAATTGATTTCATACACACGAGTTTAGATGGTAGAAGAGAGGGAACTCAGAATATCACAATTATTGGGGAATTCATGGTGTAAATCTTCATTTCAGGTCAAGGAGCGGGTATCGCTAGCAAGGAAGGCGCAGAAAACATGGGCGAAGAGTAGCTTCAAGCAAAGACGTCTGTTTCTTCGGATTCTTCTCAAGTATATAATAGAGCACCAAGATCTTATATGTGAGTAAGTGCCCTATTCAAACTCTCCCTCTCTCTGTGTGCATCGTTGTCTGAGTTACTACGTAGGTATTGCCAGAAAAAGAAAATGTATTAGGTAGGCATACTTAAATCCCAAGCCATGTTTTGTTCCCGGGATGTTGTTATTATTTTTGGTAATCTACAAGCATCACAGTTACTGTTTCTCCTGCGGTTGACTTTACTCCATATATACCGACTCATATCATATATCACTTTGATCAGGATATCTTCACGTGATACGGGGAAGACAATGGTGGATGCGTCTTTAGGGGAGATAATGACAACATGTGAGAAGATCACTTGGCTTCTTTCAGAGGGTGAACGGTGGCTAAAGCCTGAATACCGGTATACCTTTCTTCTCATTACATTGTCTGCATCCAATGTTCTATATCATTTTACTAACGTGCTGTGTAATATTCCAACAATGTTTGGTGCAATTATCAAGGATGTATATTTCACAAATTTTAACTCTTTTTGGTTATTGGAACTGAATGATATATTACCTCAGTCACTGGTAATTTAGATATTATATGTTGCATGGGATCCTCTACTTTAATGATTTAAGATTTGCCTCATTCTACTTCGGTTTCCACTATCTAGTCGAATTATTTGGTATTTGTTTGCAAAGAGTGTTTGTCATTCTTTATCTTTATTTTTTCCTTACTTTTGTAGACTAAACATTTACTTCCATCTGTAGCCATATCTATGTTCTGTATTATAATTTGTTATTCATGAAAAAATTGCAGATCTTGTGGAAGATCAATGATTCACAAGAGATCTAAAGTTGAATTCCACCCTCTTGGAGTTGTTGGTGCCATTGTATCATGGAATTACCCTTTTCACAATATCTTTAATCCAATGCTGGCAGCAGTTTTTTCGGGAAATGGCATTGTGATTAAGGTAATTAATTGTGGAATGCTCGTAATTTCTTTAATCACTCTGTGCACCTTTAAATATTCACTGGAACACTGCTGCAGTTGTCTCTGTTTCCATATATAGCAAGCAATTCAGAGGATCTATAATTTCCTGTGTCAGTATCGATAATTGTTGGTTTCATGGTTTTCAAACTAGACATCACTAAATCTTTTTTTCACTTCACATATAGAAATCTTCAAAGTATTTGCAGTTACTGGTTATCATGCTTGTCATTGTAGGTTTCAGAACATGCAAGCTGGTCTGGATGCTTCTACTTTCGCATAATCCAATCTGCCCTTGCTGCCGTAGGAGCTCCTGAAAATCTAGTTGACGTCATAACAGGGTACTGTAGTTTTTTGGATTGGGTGGGAAGGAGGACTTTCTTTCTAGGCTCATGAATTTATCTATCTATAATCAAACTTTTTTATTTGCCCCACTAGGTTTTCTGAAACTGGCGAAGCACTTGTGTCTTCTGTTGACAAGTTAATTTTTGTTGGATCACCGGGTGTGGGTAAGATGGTATGTTCTTCTTTTGGTTAGTTGAATAACTTATTGATTTCAAGTTTAATTTCTGAAACAGGCTTCTCGGCTACAAATTTTCAATCCTTTCATGACCTCAAATGGTTTTTTTTTTTTGAAAGTCGTCAAATCGTTATTATGCGTCTTTGGTAAAAAAAAAAAAAAATTAAGCATTCATCAGTGGCTTCTTAACAGTGTTCTAACCTCAGCAGAACTTAACTTTTCTGGAAGCATATAAATTTTTTACTTTATGAAGTTTTGTTAAGTGTATAGTAAACAGGTCAACTGATACATCAGAGATGATTTTATTTGAATTTTCTTTATCTGATCAATTAGCCAGTAACCCAGTAGCTTTGATACATAGTAAATTCTAATACGTAGTCTGGTTATTGCAATTGTTGTATATTAAGAGAACCCAAGGACTTGACATAGTTAATTGTACTTGTCTTGCCCTAAGGTTTGTTGCTGCTGTTATAATGAAGAAATCACTGCAATCTACTGGAATGCTTATTGATTTTTGCTTCTGCTATTTCTGCAGATAATGAGAAATGCTGCTGATACACTTACACCAGTTACACTTGAACTGGGTGGAAAAGATGCTTTTATCGTATGTGAAGATGTAGATGTGGAACATGTATGAAATTTCCGACCTTTACTGGTATTTATATGTCTATTAAGCTTGGACATTACAGTGGCATTCTGAATTTCTGCTTCATCTATTTGGTCCTTTTATTTTCAAGTACTATGTGTCCTAATTGGAGTAAATTACTCTATTTAGGTTGCCCAAATTGCTGTGAGAGCTGTTCTTCAGTCAAGTGGACAGAACTGTGCTGGGGCTGAGAGATTCTATGTTCACAAGGACATTTACTCTTCATTCGTCAATCAAGTGTCTAAGATTGTGAAATCTGTTTCATCTGTAAGTATGTCCCTCTGAATGAAGTTTCCAAGCCGAAATCTGTTTCAGCTGTTGTACAATTTGTGCTTGATACATGTATTTTACAAAAACTGTCGAGTTGAAGTGCTTTATGTTAGAAGTTAAAACTCATGATTCTGTTGATTGATCTTGTCTAGGGCCCACCACTTGCTGGAAAGTATGATATGGGTGCTATATGTATGCAAGAGCACTCTGAAAGGCTTCAAAACCTTGTAAATGATGCCTTAGACAAAGGTGCAAAACTTGTTGTGAGGGGAAGTTTTGGCCACATAGGTGAAGATGCAGTTGATCACTTTTTTCCGCCCACTGTGATTGAAAATGTAAATCACACGATGAAGTTGATGCAAGAGGAGGTATCCAAAGTCATACTGTGTTGTAAATAGCATTTTGATACATTCTTTTAATCTTTAGTTTAGTTAATATAGCTAAATGCTTTTTTACATTTTTGTAGGCATTTGGACCAATCATGCCAATAATGAAGTTTAGCACCGATGAAGAGGCTGTCAAACTAGCCAATGACTCAAAATACGGTCTTGGTTGTGCTGTTTTTTCCGGCAGCCAGCGTCGCGCTAGAGAGATAACTTCCCAGATACAATGTGGAGTTGCTGCAATTAATGATTTTGCATCAAATTACATGTGTCAGGTAATATATATTCAAGTTGTTAGTATAGTAACATGTCTTGTGTTTTATTATTTTTTTTACTCGAGCTAGAGACTTTACTGAGTACAATATCTGGCAGTGCTTTTCTTCTTTCAATAATTGCCTAGATATGGTTTCCTGCTTTATAAGATAGCATAAAGCCAGGCTTTGTACTTATATTCAAATGTAGGGCTATCATATATTAGATTGGACAATTGGGGTGCAAGTGTCCTACTAATAAGAAGATTTATATACTATTCATGATTGTTAATCCAATGAACTAATGTTGTCTCCTGGATTTCCAGTCCCTGCCATTTGGTGGTGTAAAAGACAGTGGATTTGGAAGATTTGCTGGTGTTGAAGGATTGCGAGCATGTTGTCTTGTAAAATCAGTTGTCGAGGATAGATGGTGGCCCTATATCAAAACCAAGATACCAAAGCCTATTCAGGTCAGATGTCAATCTAAAATATAATGGGTTGAACTTCTCCCCTATCTTCTTCTCAGCGAAATTAAAACTAAAATCTGACTGGCTTTCTTTCTTGGCCAACTGTAGTATCCTATTGGAGAGAATGGTTTCGAGTTCCAGGAGTCACTTGTTGAAGCACTCTATGGCCTGAACATTTGGGACCGGTTGCGAGCATTGGTCACTGTTCTAAAGATCCTTACTGATCAAAACAATCATGCTGGCACCACCGGCAAGAGAAAAGATGACTGAGCAGGTCGTGATGGTTGGAGCATTTACATGGGTTAACATAGAGATATTTTGGATTTTGAGTTCCCCTTATGATATCTCAGAAGTCGGGGATATTTTTGGGAATTGCTTCCTTTTCCTTTTTCTTGGTCCACTATTTTGTTTGAGTTGCATAATCAGAATACATTCCCTACAAACATCTTGTCATTTGAAGGAAGTTATGATTGGAAATGTAGAAAACAGAAAAGTTTCATTTGCCTACAGTTATACTGATCTCTGTAGTTTCCTAACAACTAACCCTAGCGGGAGGTAATCCGATAATTGTCCTTGTAGTTTGGCACAGCTGAATCAATCCTTGATGTTTCAATGTTAACAGTTATGCTTATTTGGTAACGCGACTTTGGAATTTGATGACAGATCCTACATTACTCTGGAAACCAAAACGAATTACATGATGACTCCCCAAATATTTCGTTCATGAATTACATAACAAATATATCATACAAACGACTACTACATTACATTACACCATTGCGTTATGATGGCCATTTTTTGTATCCAACAATATCAAGCAACCAAATAGAAGGAAGAAATACATTACCATCTGTGACTAGTTCTGGGTGTTCGGGAAGATGAGGGGAAGGAAAACTAGCTAAGCCTAGAATTCCCTTGGATCAACAAACACATTTCCCAGATGTCCCTCCATTAGCAGAGCATCTTGTTCATCAGGGTGGTGGCTGCTCAGACTTTTTGCATACCAGATATCATGGATACGTGAAATGCTGGGATTGTCTGGGACATGCTTAAGGAGAGGATCACATAGCCCCATCTCAGTTATAATCTTACTGCCCTTCGCATTCTGCCCCAACCCTAATGCAAAGTTCCAAACAGGTTTCATGAGCTCACCAAGCTGCTCTCCCTCCCCATGAATCCCATAGAGGAAGAGAAAGCCGAAGGAGCTTTCAACTGAGACATTACTCTGAGGCATTTTCAACCAGGAGAAGATTTTCTCTTTTGCATGGATCAGGGTATCATGAAAATACCTGAGAGGTTGTGACTTTTGTATATGAAGCTTGTAAGCTTCACAAGTATTCCATATGCTAAAGATGACCCAAGAGCCATGAGTTTTGGTGATTGTTCCGTGGTTGTTTTCCTCACTGTCCAAGTTGATCCAACCCTGTTCTTCAAAATAACACACCCATGTTCCCAGGCTGAGCTTTTCCTTTAAGATCACATCCATGTCTGTAGGAAACATGTCTTTGCCTGTTAGCTTGTTTTCATACAAAGAAATTGCCTGGTCTACATGCAACTTCTCTATTTTAATGTTCTGGGGAAGCATATATTTTTCAGAGGAACAAATTGGTTGCGCGAATATGACTAGTGAGCTGATGTTCATGTAATTGCATTTGGAAGTGAAGAGATTTGTAGAGGCAGTATTGCTCTTCTCGGTGGCCAGGAATGTGTACTGCACTCCATGTCTCAGTAGCCACTCCTCCACGGAGTTCATCAATTGGAATCCAATTCCCATCCGCCTAAATCAAGCAACACACAAACTTAAATATCAATCAAACACTTTAGTACACCACCTCTATAACATGACAAGTTATCAAGCATATATGGATGATTCCAAAAGAGGCTTCTAGGTGATCTAGCTTTTCAATATGCTGTACCTCAGTAACGGAAAAGCTGGAGATTCAATATTGAATATCAAGAGACTGTATGGCTGATTGAGAACTAACAATGTATTGTTTAGAGAAGAAGACTCTTAGAAGTAGAACTCAATAAGAAGAAAAAGTGGATGATACCTGTGTGTGGGAGAGACTCGAAGGCCTAGTATGCAACCGATAACATGTCCCCCAAAACCAGTCCCCACATGCTTGATGCATCCTCTAACCACTCCGACAAGCTCCTCATTTTCGAGCAGCTGTGCTACCTGCTGGCAATTTCCAAACATATTAGTGTTCGAGCAATGCAATGATTCACATCTATAAGGTCTTGGAGGGGCAATGACTTCCATATTATAAAAGCAGTAAATCATGCAAATGCTTATTAGAGGAGACACAAAAATGATTATGAGGTATGAATCATGAAAAATATTTCCCTGTTTGCTTTTAATCGCAAGATAAGAGGGAAGAAGTCACAGCAATGAACCCACCAGCATAATATGAAGGGGGTAGAACCTAATCCTACATAAAGGGTCACACATCATGTTAGTGAAAATGGAGACCCCCCTTTTAGACTCTAGCTCACAGTTCCTCTCGAGCTTCCCCACCACTTCAATATCAGTGTCTGCATTGAACTCCCTTATAAGAACCTTGTTCACTGCCTTGTCAACCATATTATTTCTCTTCTAAAAGAAGTGAATTGATTAACAGGTATGAAGCGAAAAAATTCAAATAATGGGGGAGCTGCCACAAGTGCCTCTATTGCATTCTTTTATACTATAACGACCCTTTTTATTTATTTTTGTGCTTGTTTCCTTTTGATTTGATCTATCACTACCCCTTGTTTTGTTTGTTACTTCAGTACAACATTATCAGAATCAGACCAGAACTAGATGCATGAATTGAATGTAATAGGTCCCTGACCCTCTATGGATCATATGGTTTTGCTCTTTCTTATCCTTGAAATGGTGTTGTGTAGCTCATGCATTGAATATAATATATAAAGAGAAAGATAACTCTTAGTAGTCTAATGCCTCATAAGGACCGTATCAACTCAATAAAAGTCGGCATATATTAATAGCATGTAATCCATGGTATTTGCAATCATTTCTATATTTGGTGTTTTTATGTCACTGAATTTGAAAAATGCATGAGAGAACACAAAATTGATAATGAAAACTGATGTTGAAGGTATAATACTAGTTTGTTGGAGGTACCGAAAGCAAGATGATGAAGTTTGGTATCTTTGAAGGCTAACGGAGTAAAACTGAAGAACCTGTTCCTGCAAGAACATTATGCACACCTTGCTGTATACCATCAAGAAAGAAAAGAACCATCAACTGACTCATCCATATATGTTACTGATTCTGTAATTTTTTCTGTTATAGAAATTATTCTCGGCTACCATTTCTTTCGTACCAATTTATTTGGTGAACCAAAAAAGCAAGCCTATGTAGATCAGACCGGCCATGTGAACTGGTGGTCAGGAACAAAATACCAACAATCATTGAGGTATACCGTATACTTGTCTGTGCTAATTTGCTACTTTCAGTCCTTCAGAGATCAGATCCTAGCTGTTCTTGGAAACTAGTCTTCACACAAATGATGTTACATATTGTCCTGTGCAATCAATGTCACTCAATGTCCTTTTACCTTAGCTGCTAACATTAACCTTAGTTGCCTAATAAAAAGAGAAAAATTCATGTTGACAAGAAAAGAAGGAATGTTCATACTCAAGATTAACTGTCTGTTAACAGACTAGAAAGAAACTACTGCTACGGAAACTGCCAATGCTATTATTGATCGTGTAATTATTTTCTGAATTGTGTGGTACTATGAACTGAAACCGCGAGAATTATTACTCAAGATTTCAACAAGATAATGAGTATAAATCACACACTGACACACTGCCTTGAACTGTAGCCACAAATCGAAGACCAAAAATTTAAATCACTGCCAGAGAATTCTAGAGAGTTATTTTCAATTTGTGAATCAGGTTATTTTGAGCACATCTGTACAATCCCAAACCTCACAAATTCACATTCAGGTGATTCCCCTAATTGAATATACAGCAATGATATCATATGCTAGTACTACTACTACCCTACCTTCGCTAACCCATTAGCTCCAGCACAAAATAATAGCCTGACAGGAATATATACAGAATCAGAGAATCTATTCATGTTCACATCAACGATTTAAATGGTTCTCATATGAATATAATGCTTCAGTTAGCCAAAAAGAAAGGAACAAGAAGGAAAAAAGAAACAAGACATACTGACATAGTCTGATTGAAAAGGAAGATCAAAACTTTAGCTCTTACAACTGTTCTTGGGTTTCTATGGGCTGAAAACTTCGGTTATCCTGGGAGTGAGAGCGTAGCTTCACTGGGTCATCCATTGAATTTGAAAGGGTAAAAGCCTCACGCTCCAAAATTGGTCCATTGCATGCACTTCAGATCAAACTAGCAAAATGGAGTTTCAGAGCAAGATAATGCATGACGAACCCCATTTTATACTGAGGTGTATTTCAGTATTTGCAGTGATGGAAAAGATATATAGTAGGAAACCCAAAAGCATTGCTAAATGCTAATATCGAACCCAATAGAAAGTTAAAGCTTATTTACATCAAAAGTAGCTAATTTTAGAATTTTTCTTTCGAAATAGAAATACTGTTGTAGATTGCTAATAACCAAGACTTCTTTTCATTGAAAACCAAACAAGATAACAAAATGCATTGAAATGACAAATTGGTATCACAACACCCACAAACATATATTCGTCTCACTAGAGGTCATTGAACTTGTTCGTTTTGGCAACTTGAGTGAGTACACACTCAGTTCAAATTGAGCACTTCTCATTTCGTCGATTTTCCTCATATATTGCATGAATTAATCTTCATTCTCTGATAAAGAGTTATGTGCAAATTACAATGCTCAGCACCAATTCAACAGGTACTCAGAAAAATCATACCGTCTCTACTATAAGTCTATAACACGAGCTTCTTATATGGATGGTTTTATTTCCTATTTTTGTTGGGAATGACATGAATAAAGCATTTTCATATTCATTTCTTGTGTCAATATTGATACTGCAGTGCAGTATAAAGGATATTAATCTTGATCTTTGTAATTTGATCTCAAAATTAATATCCTATTTAAATGTCAACAGTCCCGTTTGTTGACCAGGGAACATTTGGTCAACTAAACGTTTGATCATTTCGTAATCCCCAGAACCCTATCTGAAGCTGTCTCCATCAAAACCCTAATTCATTAAGCTAGAAATGGAGAAAATGGTTACGCTGCTGCGCGCCACGCTCAGTAGCAGATGGATGCTTTGTTCTCTTCTTCTTCTTCCGGGTCTCGCAAGCTGCCGGCGGCATCCATAGTTTCCCTTCCCGTGCTCTGCTCCATCAGATCCTCCGCAAGTGTGAAGGGTGTGTGCTAAGTTGACATCTCCATCATCTCCAAAACTCAATGCCACACAGGATCTCATTAAAGGGCTCAAGTCTGAGATCACAGCTATTCAGGAGTACATAGAATCATCTGATCTTGTCATCTTGTGAGTATCCAATTGTTTCTATTTTTGTTTCTTTTTATGTTTTTCCAAATGGTATTGATCATTTTAATTTCACATTTTATTTTATAGCCAGTGGACGGTTCAAAAGAGTTTTCTTATTTTCATATCATAGACAGAGACAGTACAAACGTCGATACTGATCTTAAAAGAGAACTTGATGATGAAATTACCCGAATCAGAACTGTGTACGATCTTAAGTATAAAAATGATAAATACTCTGGTATTCGATTGAAAGTGAGCATTTTCCACTGACAACAACTGGACTTGGACTTGCATGTAACTGAGGACAATGAGATTCGGGTCTACCACTTTTCAATAAAAAACCAGGGCATTCCAACCGTGATCATGTCACCAAAACCCGCGGCAAGTAAGAACGTGAAAGCTTCATTCTTCATGTTTAGAATTTGATTATGTGATCTTATATATTTATTTTCACAGGTACTTGGCTAATTTACAGAAGCAATCGGTCAAATATCTTGAGGTGAAAGGGGTCGCGTTCGACACATTCAACATTTGGAAGGGCAAATCGTACATCGGAGCTCTCAGTGAGTCTGTGGTGAATATGAAGGACTTCATGGCTTTTATATATGGAACACAGCACCGTTTTCACCGGTGCTAGCCAGAAACAGTAAAACCTCCCTGGTTCTATTTTATTCATAATTTGAGAGTTCCAACCAGCTGGTTAATTGTAAGTACTGTCCTATTTTATTAAATAGAATTTTGATCATGTTGTTATGCTGGTACCTTACATATGTAAGATCAAGACATCAACTTGAACGAAGGCTTCACACCAAAAAAGATTACAACGCATTGAAATGACCAATTCATATCACAACACCATGTACAACACATATTCTTACTCATTTCCGTTGTTATGACTTATGAGTGAATGAACCTTCATAACAAATTGTCACTTGCTTTACTTAACTAGTTAACTTAGTTGTCCACTTTACTCTCTTGTTTCTTTGGGATTACAGCATTGTTCTTAGGGTTTGTGTTAAATAGTGCAGAAGATTCAAAATTTACTGAATCTATGTGCAGCTAGCAGGAAAAAAGAAAAAGAAAAAGGGTGCAGTAGTAACAAGATGATTTCCTCTGTTTTCCAAAGTGTATTCACCCCAAATCAATGAGGAACATACTTATCTATGTACCCCAGCTTTCACCTGCATTCATGCAGCCGTACCCACCACCGGAAGGTCAACTCCGAATCTTTGATTACCGACCTTTTTAAGTCATTCCGACCAATCTGAGGGAGGAAGAAAGTGAAAGGTACCAAACTCCTCTGAATTAAAAAAAAACAAACCAAACCTATATATAGCTTCCCCAACCAGCTCCATTTCTGGCAATCTTTATCTCCACGCTTCTTTCTGTTACGTAGTTGTTAGGCCCAAAAAGCCCAACTCCCACCGAAGCCAACCGGAAGCAAACCCCAGCCAATGCTTTGTCCTCCTCCTCCTTCACGCGCTTTCACGTGCCTCTCGCAAATCTCGGACTCTCTCTCTCTCCTCCGTATAAAACTCTCCTCCTCTCTCTCGCCCTTTCTTCCCCACATTTCAAAGTCCCTCTCTTTCCTCCTCCAAAGTCCCTCCTCTCTCTCTCTCTCTCTCCGGTGGTTGCGTTTCAGATGACCACCCGTTACGGCCCTGTAGCCGGCTGACGACTCTGAAGCGTCAATCTTGTGAGAGATAGACTATTTCATTGAAAGGGAGATAGATTGAGAGCGATTTTGCATGATTGTCAAGCATAGGGTGATAATGGAGGTTGAGAGGATTAGGCAGTTATCTCTTCTTTGGAGCGCAACCAAATTCGTAGCTCTCGTGGGTGCAAATCACACCTCCGCCAGATTTTGTGCCCGCTAAACCAAATCATGTCCTCCGTTGCTGTTTTCCCTCTCGATTTTCTGTAACACATTGCATCACATTTGCAATCTACAAAGCCCTTTTTTGCGTTTGTTCGAAAAGCTTGCTCTGTTCGAGCTAGTTTTCTTCTGCAGATCCGATTGATCTCGCTGTTTTGAGTAGTATAAAGATGGAATTGGGCGGTGGTTTCAAGGCCAAGCACCACGGACATTTCAGGGCCGGCGGATTGGGTTCCGGCGAGATTTTGGTGATCAAGCTGCCTGATAAGAAGGTAATGCGTGTTGTTTCTCGGTCAGTTTTTCTTGCTTTGGTTATGCTCACACTGCCCTGTATTAAGTCTATTATAAAGGGTGTGAGTGTTTCTGAATTGGAAACCAGTCATGGGTATGAAACTTTCAAATTTGAGCAATTGGGTTTGCTTTTCAATGACTTGGCTGGCGAAGGCCTCCGCGGAGAGAGTGACAGGTCTCTCATTGTGAGTCCTGGCAGTGTTGGTATCATTCATGCTCTTGATATTTTGAATGTTGTTGATAATGGATTTGAAGTTGTTATGGATTCGGAGAGGAAGAGCTCGTTCGAGAACCAGTCGGTGGATTTTGTGTTCGCGTTTGATTTAGTTGACGCTAAATTTGTGGATCGCGTCTTGAAAGTTGGTGGCATTGTTGCTGTTCCTCTAAGCAATGACCCTTCAAATGCTTTTAGCAAAAAATCCAATTACAAGATTGTGTATCTTCGCCGATACAGTTCAACTTTTGTGGCAATGAGGAAGACCGGTGCGGCTGGTGAGCAGCAGCTGGAGAGTCCAGACCGCCGGCGGCTTTGCCAATTCGGAAGTGAGGCCAAGGAGGCCGTCCTACAGGGTCTTGAAGATGTTTTGCTTGAGCCGCCAAGACGTGCATTGGCAAAATCAAGCCAGTACTTGAAGAAGATGAAGTTCCTTCCTGACCTGTTGGGGAATTCTCTTGAAAATTACGAGCGCCGTCTGTTTGTTAATGTGGACTTGAATGAGCAAAATAGTGGCACAGTTGAATGGTTTCATCAAAACTATCCGAAAATGAATACGGAATTTGAAGTACACAACCTTGAAGTAGAAGCTGAAGCAGAAGAAGCCTCAAGCAAGCCGCAGAAGGATGTTTCGGGTTGGCTAAAGGAGAATGTGAAGGAAGAGGACTATGTTGTGATGAAAGCAGAAGCAGAAGTAGTTGTGGATATGATGCAGAAGAGTACAATCTGTCTGGTGGATGAGTTGTTTTTGGAGTGTAACAATGAATGGTGGCAGAATGGAAATAGTGATAAGAGCAAGAGAGCTTATTGGGAGTGTGTTGCTCTACATGGAAGGCTAAGGGATATAGGAGTTGCTGTACACCAGTGGTTTCTCTAAGGATACCAAATTGATTTCAGGATCCAAGTTTTTCTGTTTGTGAACTTTAAGAGAGGGATTGATGTTTGGGTTTTGGATGTGTTTGAATTGGCTAATAATAATCTGATTGTGTTTGCTGCTCTTGTACGAGCATGGCTTCCTTTTCCAGTTGTAAAGGTTGATATGGAGAGTGACTGTGATTCACTGATTCTCCTTTGACCAGTGGTGTTGTAGCAATTTAATAAATAAAGACCCTAAGTACTTGATTATTGGTGAATTTTCTTTCTCCTAGTCATCTTCTCCCATTAAAAATGGAAGGTATCATGATCCAGGCTATCCCACTTCTATTTTTCTGTATGTCCTATTTGATTTTGATGACTTGAGTCCCCCATTGTTTTCTAAATGAACTTGTGATTTGGTTTAAAATAGTTTTTGATTGATGTAGTCTTTGATATACTGATCATGCTTGTAAAAAACAGAAAGGAAAGCAAAATCACACATTTGACTAAAGGATTCGTTTTGGTTCGCGGAAGATAAGCAACAGGAGTTCTTTTCCATATATGAGCCACTGATTGGGGTGGTGACGTAAATCATAGGATCCTCCTGCTCCTCCAGCAGGGCACACCTGGTGATGGTGCCACCCAGACCATACTTTACAAGAGGAGGCTGGACCTCTCTCTGCAGGGCTGCTCACCTGCGGACCAATTTTTAAGGGACAAAACAGGATGAAATTGTGATGACCGTTACATCTTAAGTGAGTTGATCCAATGGATAGTGTACCAAATCAATTAAAGCAAGTATCCTGCTATTCCTTACCCAATCTTGTCTCCGTCTTCTTCCTCCTCCGCCGTCTCATCTCATACCAAATCCATATCTTCTTCCTCCTCCTCCATCTCATCTCATACTCATACGCTACTAAAGTAGCTATAGCTAGCTAACTATGCCATGGACCAAGTCACTGGAAGAACACCTTCATCTTAATCAAGTCCCAAAGCATTCCACACTGCAGCAGACCTATCTTCAACACTATCAATGAAAAACAACACCAACAACTCCAACTCCAACGCCGTCGTCGCCGCCACCACCGCCTAGACCGCCACCTACCCACCCACCCAGCCCCCTCCGCCGCAGTCCTCCGTCGTGGCGCTGCCCTTCCACCACCTCCTCCAGCCCAGCAGCAGCAGCTCCAGATGTTCTGGAACTATCAGCGCCACGAGATCGAGCAGGTCAACGACTTCAAGAACCACCAGCATGCCTCTCTGTGTGTAATAAATGGATTTTGATATGGTTTGAGTGTCAGATGATGAACTAGATCAAATACATGTTCCAAACCATTGAAGTTGTTGGCAACATGCATGCCAAGGGCTATAAGAATATGTAGTCTTCACATGCGAGGAGGCAAGACGAGGGAGTACATGTATCTGCTAATCATAAGAGTATGTTTTTATTTTATTTTTTTATAAGGGTTTGGAACCAGTCAAGCTGGGAGGCTCAGCCCTACGCCCGGTTTCAGTTATTTTATTAAAAAAAAAGAAACAAAAGAGTACATAAAAGGAGAGGGGGACATAGACCAAAACCCCTCCCGAAAAAAGAAGAACAACACAAAAACCTGTACGTGATCTACTAAGGACAAAGAACAACGAAGAACAAATTCGTTGATGCTGTTGCCTAAAGAATTATAAATAAAAAAACCAATATAAGATCAGAAACTAAAACGATAGTTGGGAAAGCCTGCTAAATCACGTGAATAAGTTGTAATTGCACAAGATGGACATGAATCCCACCAATGAACTCCCGCATTATCCGCACCAAAATTTGCTAAGCAGTCGATAACGCTGTTACCCTCCCGATAAATATGAGATACTTTAACAGTCATAGTAGTAAGAATAGTCCGACAGTTAAACCATTTAGTAGTGAAATGCCAAGGAACATCTACTTGAAATGAAGAAAGAAAATGAATCACTAAAGTAGAATCACTTTCAATCCAAAGAGAATGCCAACCTCTCTGCGAAGCCATTTGAATGGCGTGAATGACCGCCTGCAGCTCAGCTTCTAATGCAGTAGCAATGCCAAGATTTCCTGAAAAACAACCTAAAACCTGACCCAAATGATCTCGAAAAATGCCACCAAAACCTGCCATACCAGGAGAGCCACGAGCCGCACCATCAGTGTTAAGCTTGACTTGATAAATAGAGGGAACATGCCACATAACTTCAACAATTTTCGAAGCTTTAGATGGCCTACCCTTAATACCAATGCGATGTAAAATGCAAAGCTCACCTACAATATTCTTCATTGTGCCCTTACTCAAAAAATTAATCTCATGAAGTTGCATCTTAATAGAATAGAGTAAGGAACGTGACAATATGAATAACTCTTGAAAGCGAAGAGCATTCCTTGCATGCCAAATAGCATAAAAACCAGCTCCAATCATTCCCCACCATAACAAAGTCAACTGAGAGCTATAACCATGACGTACTTGGTAGGTAAAGAAAGAAATAATATCATTGAAGACACCCTAAACCTGAAACAAATCTAGAAGATTCCCCCAGATATTAGTTGCAAAAGAACAATGCAAAAAGAGGTGCTCTGCAGTCTTAACATTATTATGACAAAGGGAGCAAACTGAAGACAAATGGCAGCCACGAAGTTGTCGAATATCATCAGTAAGTAACTTTCCATGCATGTATTTCCACAAAACTACTGAGTTCCTAGCACGAAAACATAAATGCCAAACAAACCGAGCCCAAGGAACTCTAGGAAGATGAGGACGTTTGTAAATCATAAGCAAGAGCTACTGCTAGCTTACCATCCTTTGCAGACTTCCAAACCAACCTGTCTATGCAACCATCTTTGAAAAGGAGAGTAATCTTGATGATATCTTCCCAAAAAGGCGCACACAATGAATGTAAGTTAATGGGACAAACCCAGCAACTATTATTAAGAAAATTCGACAACTTCAATTGTAGAGTATTAGCTACTGAAACTGGAATATTCAAGCGCTCAATGACTGAAGAACCCAACCAATTATGATGCCAGAAGTCAAGGGTTGTATTAGAGCCTATAATCCATTGTGAACCATCCAAAATATCTTGGAAGAGAGGACGAAAACCAGGCAGATAGAAGAACGCTTGTAGTAAGTGCATGGCTGTTCAAACTTATTTAAAAAACGTCGTCGAAAGAAGGTAGAAGCCATGGAAGAAGAAGTAAGAATATCCTAAAAAATTTTCAGAAGAAACGCTCTATTAAGAACTGGAAAATTTTTGAGACCAAGCCCCCCTTTACTGATTGGGGAACAACATTTCGCCCATGCAACAGTAGAATATCCACAAGAAAGTAGATTTCCTGTCCAGACAAAATTCTTTACCCACCTTCGTAAATCAGATAACACTGTTTGAGGCCAAGAATAGACAAAAAAACTATGAGAGAGCATACTAGTAATCACCGAGTTAACCAGAACCACTCGACCAGCCATAAAAAGGGAGCTTTCACGCCATTGTGAGAATCGACTTTTGACTCTATCAGCAAGCCCCTGAAAATAACGTCTCTTCGGTCGACCAATGAAAATCGGAACACCCAAATAAGTGAATGGCAGCTTGAGTAATGTTACTGTACATAACATCGTTGTCATTGAGTAATGTTCCTTTAATCGTATGCTGATTAAGAAATTTATGATCACCTAGACACCTACCATTAAGTTGGAACTCAATGATTTTACTTAAACAATCAAAATACTATCACTTTCATCTAATCTCAACTTTTATATTGGTAACCAAATGAATGGTTCTAAATTCAGGGGCGGAGTGTTACGGTCTGGTGGGGTTCGAACCCCTGCCAGCAATCTGACTGACACGCTAATTTACATGCATGTTGTTCATAAACCACCCATAAACTCAACGAAATACCTTCCATTCTTGTATTGGACCTCCCCAGCCCATCCCAAACCCACATGATTACCTATTTTGATGCATAAACTGATTATAAAAAGTTGTATAGTAAGAGCTGTATAGAAATAAGAATACATGTAAAACAAATAACTAATTAATTAAAATAAGTATATCAATCAAATAACAATTAACAAAAGTCAAAATACTGAAGGGATAACAAATTATTGTTGAAACCCTCAGTAGCTTCTATCAAGATTTCTTCAACACTTCTCTTCCTGCAATATCTAATTAAAGCTATAATCAGATTTCTTTGATCTTATTGTATTTTCGATTGAACTTGTATCAATTTTTAATGTTTTGTTCGATTTGTACATGAAAAAAATCATCATGATAATGGCAAATGCATTTGACAAGTAATTAGTTTAAAGAAAAATGGCTAAAACTTTTGAACGTAGGGCTTTATTGCTAAGTCTATTGTTGATGCTTTTGATTAATTTTTTCTTTTTAACACCAAGTTATTTTTCCTTTTAACTTTAGACCCCCTTAAAATGTAAATTCTGATTCCGTCATTGGTTTTAATATAATACAGTCAGTTTAACTCTGAGTTACGACTACAAAATAAAATATATAATAATCTATCATCTATGTCGTATCCACCTCATAATGTCGCGTGCTATGCTTCTTAATGTCTTCTTATTTTCTAGATTGTCTTAGAAAAATCTAAAAAAAGAAATTTCTTTGGTCCAACCCCAAGAAAAGAAATTTAAAAAAAGAAACCGAAAAATTGACAGATCCAAACCCAGAACTGGTACCCCAAAACGAACCGGAGCCCCGAGAAAAGAACAATCTGAGGTGGTGGTGGGCTCCACCATTTCGTCAAATTTGAAATACATGACAAACAAGAAGCTAAAAAAGAAGAAGATCGAATAGATAAAACCGGGTGAGGAATCTGAAATCACCCACCAAACCCAAACGCCAAACCCAAACCCATCCATCTCCGAAACACCCAAATCCCCCAGGTAAAATTCCTTCTCCAATTTCCACTCTTCTGAAATTCTAGGGTTGAACTCATTTGGATTTGATAATTGTTGTGTAGAGTTAAAGTCAAAGTTGATGGCTCGGATAAAGCCGCAGGCGCTGCTACTTCAGAGCAAGAAGAAGAAGGGGCCGACTCGAATCAGTGTCGCTACCATAGTTATGTGCAATCTTATAATCGCTTTGATCGCCTTGTCCTTGGTCGCCACTTACCGCTACTGGTCCAGAAGGTCAAATCACTTCCGATTTCTGCGTGATTTGATTTTGTTGAGATTGATAGTTTCAGCTACTGACAATTGGTTTGTGCTTACTGATTTTTAGGTCACTGGACCATTCCGGGTCGGACTTTTCTGCTTCAGGGGTAATTACCTTTCTCTTGTTGCTATTGTTACTGCTAGATTTGTGCTTTTGACTGAGTTTTATTGATTTGTGTTCCGCCCAGGAAATGGATGCGTTTGCCAAGAAGGATGATCTTCCTGGTTACGCTGTAAGTTTTCTACACATTTGATTCCCCTACTCGCTGTTTTTTTGTGTTATATCAGTGCTTCTCTATTGATTTTCAGTTCTAGATGAATATTTTAGGATTGCTCGTCACGTGTAAACAAAATTTATTGTATTTGGAAGTTTGGATGAAATGGTAACTAAGCAATTAGTATTGAAATCAGTGAATGTAATAACAAGCAAGTTTTGAATGCCAATTTCAATGTTGTTGACATGTGTGCTACAATGCAACGTTACTCATTCAGTTATAGACTTACAGGAAAGTGGAAAGATAAGATACATTCAGTTATAGTTTTGTAGGAAAGTGCAAAACTTTAAGACACAGGCGATTTCTGGATTGATTTCTTTAGAGCATTTCATTTCCGGTTCTGCTGCTGATATATTAGGTTTGGCTGTTTGATTTGGTGTAACATAGACAAGTGTATCTGCTTTTGGATGTTGTCACTAACTTCCTCCCTTTTCATACCTCATTTTGTTTCAGATTTTAAACACATCAAAAGGTTATATCACAGTGGAACTTTACAAGGATGGTTCTCCAGAGGTTGTGGATAGATTTCTTGACTTATGGTAAGTATCCAATAATGCATAGACCCTTAATCTTTACTTTGATACATATGCAGTTTAGTTATCACAAACAAACCTGTTTGAGGCTTAGTTTACCAATAGAGTGAGAGTATGTGAGTTCAAAATAACGGAGAGTGGAACTTGGTGCATTGCCTCAACAATATCTGGAACTACTTGAACCTATTAAAGTTCATCTTTATTTGGATCATGTGCAATTTAGCTATCAAAAATCTTCCTAGTAGTTTGCCAATAGAGTGAGTGTATGTAACTTGAAAATAACAGAGAGTGGAACTTAGTGCATAGCCTTAACAATGTCTGGAACTACTTGACCTATAAACATTCATACTTATATTTACTTTATTCTTGAATTTCCTGGTGAAGCAAAAGACTCCTTGAACAAAACAAAAAATAGAAAAAAAAAAAAAAAAT
>NC_020493.1:25331343-25352691 GCF_000184155.1 Fragaria vesca subsp. vesca | reverse complement strand
TTGTGAATCGTGAAACGTACACTGTTGCTTAGAGTATTCTGCTTTATCTGAAAAGTTACTGGTGCAGATACCAAATTGACTTAATTCTAGGCTACCTTAGGTCTCAAATATTAAATATAAGTAAAATCATAACTTCATTAACTGAATCATTTAGCATTGTTTTATTACTAAGCTTGTTTGATTTCTGTGTTGTAATAATAATGTTATGATATATAGTACACCTTCAAGACACTTCTAACACCTTAGTATTCAGTCAAAAGGGACACTTCAAAGGGATGCTCTTCAGTCATGTCATTAAACACTACGTAATTAAGGGAGGAGATTCCCAAGGACTTGGAGTAGCTGAAGATTGGATATCAAAAGGGAAGCTTCGTAGTCAACTTGTGACAAGGTTTGTTTTTTGAATGATCTTTGTTTGGCTGGTATGTTGCTCTTTGTCCCAAGCTGATGGCGTAATCTTACCCTGTGAACACACAGTCCAAAGCATGAAGCATTTATGCTTGGAACTACAAAGAATAAACTAGAGAACAAAGGATTTGAGCTTGTTATCACGACGGCACCTATACCTGATTTAAATGACAAGCTTATTGTGTTTGGACGTGTCGTCAAAGGAGAGGATGTGGTGCAGGTAAAAAATTTGAGCTTCTTGAGTAACCTTTTATCACGTCTAGGCTTGGTTTTCTCATGTTTAACCTTTTGATACGGTGTGCCCATCAGGAAATTGAAGAGGTTGATACAGATGAACATTATCGGCCTAAATCTCCAGTAGGGATCACCAGCGTGACTCTAAAACGCGAGATATAAGGACAATTCAAGTCTAATGTGGTCCTTTCCTGCACGACAGAGTGCTGGTTCAAGTATCTTCTAGCTGAGACTTACTTTTGTGACACTGCTACAGTATATCTTTTAGATTTCTCTTTCTCAGTGATCCCCTTGAAATTTTCTCTACTTCTCCTTCCGAGTTTTGTTTGTGATTTGCAGTGGGGAAGGGGAGATAACTTCTTTAGGCATAGGCACCATATCAGCGGTGGACAAAAATACGACAATGCAGCTAATTTGATATGTACACATCTATTGTAGTAATTGTTGTGTTCTTTTTTGATTTTCTCTGATTCATTCTTTTCATGGTAATTGAAAACTAAATCAAGGCATAGCCTACGCCCTACAGTACATCAAATCTACTATGGTGCATAGGCACCATATCAGCGGTGGACAAAAATACGACAATGCAGCTAATTTGATATGTACACATCTATTGTAGTAATTGTTGTGTTCTTTTTTGATTTTCTCTGATTCATTCTTTTCATGGTAATTGAAAACTAAATCAAGGCATAGCCTACGCCCTACAGTACATCAAATCTACTATTGCCCCCAATTTTTTCGCTTTAAATTCAGCAACGAGGTGCTTCTAATTTTTATGAATTGAACTGAAAAATGCTAATAATAAAATAAATAATCGAAAAGTTCAGCCCATTGGTCGTTATATGTGGGCCGGTTCTTTTTGTCGACCCGAAACCATGTATGGGCCGGCCCAGCACAATTTTCAAAACCCGCGCCAAAACGCCGAACGAGTGTCTCTTCCCTCCCTTACATAACCCCGAGTTGAGTTCAGTAGGGTTTTACAGTAAGCTCGGCGGAAAATGAACTCAGTCGATCCGCAACCACAAGATGACTCACTCCTCAAATTCATCGACTATGCCAGGTCTGCTCTCTCCCCTGAAGCCGACGAAGATCCGGATCCGAACGGAAACGGATCGGAGACCGCCCGGCCCAGCTGGAATTGGATCGTTTCTCGGATTCTCAAGACCTGCAGCGCCTACTCTAGCGGCGTTACGGCCGCGATTCTGCTCTCCGATCTCTCCCAGGTATGGGTTTTTAGCCGGATTGGGTTTTGGTTTTCGGTTTGTGTTTTGGTTGGTGATGAGATGTTAGGGATTTGGAATGATTGGGATTGTGTTTGATTTGATTAGGCATGGCATGAGCAAAATAGGGACCGGCCGATGAAGAAGATGCCAGAATGCGTGAGGGAGTTGCGAAAGAAGCATAAGCGGAGGAAGCTTCCGAATACTGTGACTATTGATTCCATTTATGAGAAGAATTTCTTGTCATTGAAAAGTGTTTTGGAGGCGGTTATTGTCGACGTTTATGTTCTCCCCGGTAATTTGTTAGTTTCTGAAGTTTTTGCTTTAGTCTTTAATGTGATGTTGATATGTTGTTTCATTGACATTGCTACTCGTTTTGTTTTAGGCACCAAGATTTATATGCTTTCCCTGGGGGATTTTTGGAGCACCAATACCATTGATCTTTATCTCCACCAAAAGTAAAATATTTTTACTTTAATGATGTATTGCGTATGAGTCGGTATGCCTTTTATATTTCTGATTTTAAGGAACCCGATGAGCGCTGCTCAAACAAATAAGCAGATGTATATGTAGGGTGTTGTTATTATAGGCTTGTGTTACTTTTACATGTGCATATACATAGTCGTTGGAGATTTTATGATTGGTATTTGTCTGTACAGGTACTATGACTTGATAAATCCCACTAATGGGATTCTCAACAAAGGAAGGCAGATCTTCCTCACAGGGTGCTATCTTCGTGCTTCTGGAGGAGGGTCTCGCTGTCCGCGGTTGTTGCCAACAGAATATCTTGTAGTATTGTTAGATGAGGTAATATTCAACTTTGACGACCTGGGAAGCTTGAGACAACGACTTGTGTTTGGAATTTTTTTTTTCGTCGTCTTACATTTAGCTGCTTTCATCAATGTAGGATGATGATGCTGATGCAATGCTGCTAGCAGCTCAGTTTTGTTCAGATACATTCTCTTCAGTTTCTCTTGATGCATTTAGTAAAAATGTTTATTATTCATTGTACGCAAGGTAAGCTAAAATTGCTGATATATATCCATAAGCTCAGCCTTATGCTATCTAGGCTTTGATTTAATAATCAATTTTGAGTAGATTTGAGTATCAGATATTCTAATGAGGACTTGGGACTTATAATCAAATAGCCTTTATAAATATGAGCTAATGCTATACTGAAATTATAATCTCATGACCTAGACCATTTCTAATTGATCTGTTGACATGTTACTAGTCAGCAATCGTGTAACATGCTTTCCTATTTCTGTGCAGAATTGAGCACATTGGCCCCCTGGAAGTTCTAGGAGAGTCTGGAACTTTACAAAGGAAACAAATCACTCTGGTAGATGACGATGGTACCAAGTTACAGTTTGTGCTGTGGGGTGAACAGGTTGTCCTGACAAATCTTTTGAGGTAAACTCTTGCATCCAATGACATTTTCTGATGCTTTCATCCTATATATGCTCATGATTGAGTTTCCCCAGCTTGGGAAGTATGCTTGCACTGGATAAACCATATATTGCAAGTTCAGCAGACAATGCTGCTGGAACAAGTGCTGAAGTTTCCCTTGAATTCGGTAGTGCAACACAATTGTTTTTGGTCCCTGTTGTTCAACACAAGGAACAAGTAAGTAATGCTCAGTCATCTGTATAATGAGCTATCATTTAAGGTGGATGCTAAAATTTTGTATTACTCAGTTATGTATAGCACTGAGACCAAATCGCCGTCAAGGATCAAGACTGCTAAGCACAATAGATCCTAGTCAGAGTACACAAGTTTCTCAAGTTTCCTTGCCCTGTGATTCACATGGGTCTATTGATTTCAGTAGTTATCCTTTTCAAGTGAGTTTACTTCCTTTACGTTTCCTCATCTTAATTGAATTCCATTATGTCCAATCAAATTGCTCTTAGAAGCTATGAGCACAATGCTGCTAAAAGGATGCATTATTACTAATTCATGAAACCGCAGTTGCTTGAACCTTTTCAACTTGTACTCTATTCAAGTTGGGTATGGTGGGTGGGTTATTATTGTTGTTTTTCTTCAAAAATCATCATTTTTCTCTTTCAATTATTCTCTCCATGTGCTTGTTTACTTGCCATGCTATGTGGGCAAGTTGTTTGAAATTAACTGCCCAAATGCTTTATACTTGAAATTGGCATTGCTCAGTCTTCTAATCTAATTTGTTATTAACATATCTTACCTGTGTGAAGTTTTGCAGTCCTATGTTTCCGATCTTCGTGACAAGATGACAGGCGTCAGCCTTTATGGTGTTGTTACAAGTATCATCAAAGAAAGATGTACCACAGAAGCTATCTTCTCATTGAAAATCGAAGATACCAGTGGAGCAATTTGGACTAGATTACATTTTGTGAAATACTGGTATGGATCTTATAAGTTAGTTATATTGATATTACTGGTTTTACAGCCCCCTCCCCAATTTTTTCCACATTTTGATGTGCTTTTCACTTCAAAACATGTATTATATAGGTCACTGGGAAGATTAAGCCTTGGCCACACAGTCTACATATCAGGTCTGACATGCTCTATGACGAAGCGGAAGGGGTAAGCTCAGTTACAATTGTCATCAGTAGTGAATATACAGGCTGGTTAAAACTAGCTCCAAACTTTGCAATTAGTCACTCTCAGTTATAGTTTACACACTTTCCAGTTGTTCCTAAATAGTTTTGCAACCATGATTTTGAATTTATTCTTGTTATGTTTAGGTTCCAGCTAAACAGATGCCACAACAGTCTAGAAGCAATATGGTCCGAGAATACTGGTGGAGCTTCTTTCTTCAACCTCAGTTGCTTGCCAGCGTTGCTAAACTCATCCTGTCTTCATAAACTAACAAAGCTCTCTGATCTCTCCAGCCAGACTACCTGTACTCAGGTATGAGTTTGTCATCAAATTTTGTCCTGCATGAAGGGGTGTTTTCTGTTTGTTGCAAAAGGTAGTATGCTTTCTATTCTCTATTAAGACATAGATTATCTTTTATCATGTGGGCAGATAGTTCACATTCGGCTAGAAATGGCTCAATTTCATCTCAGTACAAGGTTTTCACATGCTGTATGTGGTCATTTGGTTACTGAGCAACCCATGGGAGTTTCTGAATGCAGCTTCTGTAATGAGAATTGTGATGAAGTAGTTCGCACTTTCCACCTGAAAGTGACCCTTGCTGATAAGAGTGGGAAAGTTTTAGCATGGTGTACTGGCCATACTGCTACAGAGATCCTGCAAATCTCTCCTGACGAATTCTTCAAACTACCTGAGGTAATATACTATAACCCAAAATGACATTTACTGTTTCTGTAAGGTTGAACTGAATGTTGACAGTGTGCAACTTGAGAATTGTCCTAACAGGTTATGTTACAAGTCACCAACATTATACTGATGATTTTAGCTTCTGTTTTTGGTCAACTGGTTCTCATTCTTACTTGCGTTTTTCGTTTTTAATGCAGGAAGAACAATTTATGTATCCCTCTTCATTACATAATGAGAGGTTCAAGGTGGCAATTGTTAATTGCAATAGAGAAGGTTCTGGATCTGGCGATGCTCTTGTGCTAGAAACTGAGGGAACCTCATGGGAGATTACTCGTGCATTGAAGTGTGATTAATGTTTCACGGGCAAACCGGAGAGTGAGGAGTTGAACTTCGCAACCTCTACGAAGAATAGCTTTCTATTAGATCAAATGTTAGAGCAAACACTCGTCAGACCATAGATTAAGCAGCTCAGTGATATTGTTAAACCATAATTCCATGAAGTGGCACACTTTAAGAAAAAGTGTAACAAAAGAAGAAGAAAAAAAACGCCCTCCAATTCATGCATGAATGGTTGTGTGAATATCAGTTGAGTACTTGAGTTATGAATTGTGTGAATAATTCACGTTGATCAAGTCCCATGAATAGTTGTCAAAACCAATAAGTCTAATTCTTCACTTACAATTGCGACGGATTAAAAGGGTCTTTACTCTTTAGGTTTCTCTCTTGCGACGGATTAAAAGGGTCTTTAGGTTTGTCCTCTGCAATAAAAGACAAAATGTTAATTTATTTAAAAAACATTTGGGTTCATGTCTTCACATTTCACAACAGAAGATTAGTTTGACTTTGTTGAGATACTCTTATGAATCTCAGTCTATAGATGGGTGTGTTATTAATTTACTAACATAAACGAGAAAACTTGCTATGTCACTGGCTCGCGTGATAAAAAAAAAATATATATATCTATTTGCTTCCTCACATTTTACCCTTTATAAAAAAAAGAAAAATCCGTTAAAGAAAGCTCCGTAGTTAACGCCGTTATGGTCACTGTGGCAGTGGAGTAGGGTTTTAGGCCCTTTAGAACAGTCGAAAGGGGTTTAAGGGGGGTTAGCATTTCCGCAGCGCTCTCATTCCTATCCATGGAGCTTTTCTCTCACCCCTAAACCCTCAACCCTACAAAAAAAAATTCCCCATCTTCAATTCCTGGGTTTAATTATCCATGGCAGATTTGGACGACGATTTCGGAGACATCTACACTGAAGTTGATACCCAGGCCTCTTCAGCCATCAATGGCGTCTCCAACTTCACTCAGTTCTATACTCAACCCGAAGAAGAAGAAGGAGAAGATAGAAATGATAGTAATAACGATAAAAAGAACGGCGGCGAGGGTTTGGTCTCCGATTCTAAGCAACTCAGTTCTGTGTCTGAGGAATTGGGCGGTAAAGTTTCGGGTTCCGAATCGAATGAGGAGTACAGTGATAGTGACAGTGAGGATGATCTCAATATAGTTTTGAATGATGAGGGCTGTAAAGGTATTCCCTTTCCGATTTCGGGTGGTGGGAGCATGAGGATTGATGATTGTGATGATGAGGATGATGATGCTTTTGTGGCTATCAAAGATTCCAAGGTATTGTATTAGTTTTTTTTGTTAATGAATTTGGAGGCTGTAGTTTTCAATGTGTGGTTTTAGAGACTTTTATGATGATAGAACTGAATTTGGATTATATTAGTATTCTTGGTGTTTTAAGCATTTCAATTTCGAATTGGTGATTTTCATGTGAAGGACTACCTTGTTGTGTTTTTTTTGTTTTTAGCTTTGCTAAGTTCCTAAATGAGAGATGGTATGGTGGTTTTGTGTAGTATGTATGGACTCAAGGATCGGCTTGTGCAAGCAATGGAAGAGGCAATGAATCTGTGGATTTGGTGTCTTCCATGCCGTTCGGAGGAGACCACTCTCAGATCAGTTGTGTTCGTGATACACCTAATCCAGTGGTGACTCGAAACAGATTTGGTTTTCGACTTCCTTGGTATAGGTTAGTACATGCGTCTGAAATTTTAATTCTGCACAAGGCCCAATTTCTTCAGTTGTTCACTTTCAATTTGTTGAGTTCCATGGAAGTATGTATCAAAATAGACATTAACTCAACCAAAAAATATTAGCCCCCTGTAGAGCATAAAATGATTTTGAATAGTACTGTGTTAAAGTTTGACCAAAGGCATGACATTTCTTACAGGACAATACTGGACGTGGATATTGAATCGTTTGAGGAGAAGTCATGGAGGTATCCTGGAGTTGATTTAACAGATTACTTCAATTTTGATTTGAATGAGGACAGCTGGAAAGAGTACTGTAAATCCCTGGTAAGTGAAGTAGTGCTGATTTGATGCTTAAATCTCACGTTTGGGTATTCTGGCAGGTTGAAAAATAAAAAATTCCTAAACTTTTTATAGAGAGAAACTTGTGGGTATGCTATAAATGCTCTGGCCTTATGGCAACTCGTTGTTACTGCTTTTCTGCAATACTGCACTTCATTGAATTGAACCCTAATGCTTAAATGATAGCAGCAACAACTTCGGCGGGTCAAATCCATGCAGTATGGCACGCCTGGCTCTTCAAAATTTTATCAGGTCTGTTTGATTCTTTTTGGAGTCTTATCATATAACCACAACCATTGTATGTTTTTGGTATTGACATCTCCAATTGTGTCATTCCTGTATAAATAGGCTAATGAAGCTGGATCTGAGCATGGCATATTCGCCCAGGAAATTATGTCTACAGGAGTGAATTATGCTGGATCATGGACATATGCTCCTCCATCATCAACAGTTTCTGATTGCAGAGTAAGACAGTTACAACTGGTATATCAGATTTAGTTGATCTACCTTTCTCCTCTTTTGTAATACGATATACTTTTATATTATTCCCACACAGTAGTGTATTCAGATACTTGGTGTGAGATAATATGTTGGCTTTTGATTGTTTCAGCCCATAGGAAACACAATTCAGATAGAAGATAGTATTGTTGAACGCCAACCATCTTTTGATAGCAGGCATCCACGTAGTTGGAATTCTGATGTTGTGATACAGGTGTGCTATTACTTTGATTTGTCTTGCGGATATTTTGAAGTTACCTGTAATTATCTTATCACTAATGAAGTGTCTGGGTAGATTTCTGTGCAGGATCCCACCCAGGAAACCCCTAATTCTAGCGCGGAACATGGGCATACAAATAGCAGGGCCCATGAGAAATCTGAAAATGGGGAGTTTGATGCAAATGGAAACCAAGATTATATCTCATATGATGATGATTCATCATTAGGAAGTCCAGAAGTAGACGTGAGAACATTAGATGGGTTCGTATTCTGTCTGATGCCAGTATGGTTATGTGACAACTACTGTTACTGTGTTAGTGGGTTCAATTATTATTATATATATACACAATATATATGCAGATACTGTATGTACATGTAGTAATTTTTCCTGGTATGTCATCAGGTGTTCCCAGAAGATCAGTGTGTCCCATCCAATGACGATAGACTCTGATGATCACAGAAATAACAAGGTCATTGATGTGGATGGGAATAGGCATAAGGAGGTGAATGGTATCTCATTGGAGGCTATTGAACTTGCTAATAAAGTGACAGAAAGTCCTGACAGGAATACTTCCTCTGCTGATCAATACATGATGGAAACACAATTATCGCTGAGTGATGATGATGATGAAGTTAGTCTCATTTCATCATGTTTTGAATCTGATTCTGAAGCTTCCAGGAACAGTGCTCATTTTGATCCAGAAGATATTCATACTCCTGTAAGGTCTGTGGTGAATTCACAAACTGAACCAAGCAAGTCTGCCACATCTTCTTTTAAGAACTCAAAAGGCAATTGCATCAAGAGAAAAAGAGTTGATATCCAAGATTATTCTATGTGTAGAAGTTCTTCTCAAAAGAAGCATAATCATCAGGGTGGGAGGCTCAACAGTATTGATGGACCAAGTAATCACAGAAACAATGACAATGATATGTCTCTCACCTCAGATACTGAGGACCCAAATGACTGGAATGGCTCAGAGAATCCTCGCGGACAGGAGGAGAGGCTGCGAGGTTCTGGTGATATTAATAGAGCAGATATTTCAGAATATAAAGAACCAAAATTTTCCTGCCATTATGGCATTAGAAATGCTGATAACCATGATCAGAATAAAAGAAAACAGAGAAAGTATTCGAGTAGAAAAGGTAGTCACCAGCTCCAACGGAAACTAGATCGATATGTGAATAGAACTTTTAATGAGAGGCAGAATTGTTGTGAAGATACGGATACAGATTGGAACCACTTTGGAATTACTCGGTTCACTGAGGAGAGGAGTCCTCTTACCAGCAGGGAGTCCAGGGGGTTGCATGCTAGGTATTCCTACACTGTTGGAAAAAGGGATGCTCAGTGGAGAAGGAACAGCAACAAATTGCTGTTTAAGAAAATACCCAATTCTAAGTGGCATGAAGACGATTTTCTGGGAGAAAAAGCTGGGAGATGCACATCATTCACTAGTCGAAAAAGGAATAATTTTGATGATTTTGATGAAAGGAAGTTCCCACCAGTCAGGAGACAACTGAATAACTGGGGACGAAGGGGTGGATATGTGGGCAGTCCCATGTATTTGGATGATTTACACTCTGAGAATTTTGAAGATGTACATTGCAAACCCAAAGAAAATCGACACTTGCGCCATCAGTCTTACAGAGATAAAGCTGATGATGGAAGCTGGAAACACTCCATATCACCAAGAATTGATGTTTTTTGCCCAAGAACAACAGACGAAAGATATTGGAGACATGTGAGAAAAATAGATGTTGAAGAAGCCAATGAGATTGATTGGTTTGATGATCACTATGATGGTTATGAAATTGAAGATAACGTGTATGCTAATGATCATTTAAGGTGGAGAAGATCGAACTGGGGTTCTGAAGTTATGCACTGGACTGAAGATCAGTTTACTGTCAGACATCATGCTGACAAATTGTATTCTGAGAAAGCATCCTGTTCTTATCGAAAATATGTGCGGCATGAAAAATTTCATGCTAAATATGGTCCTTTAAGTGATGGAATGCGTTATGATAATATGCAGCCAGAGCAGCGTAGATTGAAAATGCCCAGAAAAGAAATTGGTGCTAACTTTGTTAATAGAAGCGTTAAGATGTATAGAGGTAAGCATGAGCAGTCAGTGAGGTGCAGGAATTCGATGGACTTGGCTGTTAGGGAACGAAAGGTAAAGTTGGAGAAACCAAGGGCTTTACTTGTATATATGAGTGCTCCAATTCAGTTGAGCAAGCCTTACTTATTCTGGTCAATGATATCACGTTGCATCTTTCTTGTTTTATTTTTTTTGGTTTCCTATGTCATGTGTTTAGTTTCCCTTGGCCAAGTAATGTGTTTTATGAACCTTTTAATGACTTCTACTTTTTTGATTTGTTCTTGATAACTGGAAATGAGAGGGAAAAAGGTTCCCGCAATCATCAAGGCAATGACTTGTAGCAGGACCTTCCAGTTGTGTAGTTAGTTCATTCATTTTCAATGTTTTTTTTGTTTTTGTTTTTTTTTTTTTCATTTTGGTGCTGATCAGTATTACTCAGGCATTTCAATGTAAAGTAGGCTTTGCCATGCATGTTGATTTCATGCAAGAAGCTTCTTCCAGAAATTGCAAATCAAATGATGGGGTTAATATATGCTAATATTTAAGTAAGAGAGGCGTTTAGATGTTGCTTGAATCTCACTCTTCAAGTTGGCAAATATATATACTATTTAAGGTTGCAAATTGCATGAATCCGACATCCCTTTTGTTTTTGGTTTTTTTTTATTCTCATATGAATGACTTTTCTATAGATTATAAAGAAGACAATCTATTTTCTTTTGTGCTTTTCCTCTTCATGTTCTTTATTCTGTATCTGTTTCTGTGTTCTACTTTTGGGTTCATCTGATCTAAAGCATGCGTCTTCTTTTCATTTTTTTAGGTACTAGAAACTATCTTCTTTTGAATTCATATTATTGAAAGTTACTACAAATTATATTGATTATCCTCGTCCATAGTTGTCAGACTCGTTTGGGAACACAGATTAATGATTGAATACTTTGGGAAGACATTTGATTATTATCTTTCATCCTTCATGATTGAAGTTTTCTCTGCCTTGCTGCAAAATATATCAGCCTATATGTCTGAAGCATTTTATGCTTTTAGTTTAAATCTGAAACTGTTGCCAAGTGATATCTAGTTGTCTACCAAAGACTCAGTGATCAGCGCTATAGATGTTATCTTGGACTAGGAAGTAACTGTTGTTTTCTTGTGGAGGGATTGGCAGCTAGGCAACTGCTGACCACAAAATAGATTATTTTTAGCTGTTTAAAGACTAGGAGTTGGAGCTTAGAACTTATTGCTTACATTATCAGTACCCGCATTCTTTATGAACATATAACTCCATTGTTTGATGTTATAACACAGTGCCTACTGTTAATTAAGCTTACCCATGCATACAGATATCTTGAGATGTTGATGGTCATCTTCTAATCATTTAACTTGAATTTATCTTGAATTTTGTAATAACAGTCACAGTTTATAAATCAGTTTTGGAAGGATGGGAATAGAAGTCAGGGACAATTATAAGACCCGGAGAGGGTGGGGGTGGTTTTTGAATTTTATTTATCATGCATTCTGCTGCTGCTGCTGCTGATATCAATCATCTCTTTTACCTATGCAATTACTGATATATTACATGCTTGTGACATTTCCTTGTGATACACTGCAGATCCTTACAAGATGCTCTAAAGCCAGAAATTTGATGCACAATGGCAGGCCAGAAAATATGGGTGCAGAGATTGGTGGAGAGTGGATGACTTCAGGGATTTCGCAAGCTTGTGAATCTGAGAAGGCGAGGGCAGTCAAAATCACCCAAAATATTATATGGAACCAAAACAACAAGAAAGGGCATGATATTTTTCCAGTTACGGCTCAAAATGCTGATTTGGATATAGAGGAGGGCCAGATTGTAACACAAGAACAGAATACCACACATCCTTTGCAGAGAAAACATGCTTCTGATTATACAGAACCAGCCGACAGCTTGATAAAGGGAGTGTTTGATAGTCGTAATGCCTCTAAAGGGAATAAAGTTGTAGAAGGATATGACAAGCAAAGGATTCTGCAAACAATGGCAAAAATGGAGCAACGTGGGGAGCGCTTTAAGGAGCCAATCACCTTGAAAAAGGAGCCAGACAAGCAGTTGATGCCTGAGGTTGATCCCACGGTTGAAACAGCTGATGAAAAGCAACACAGGCCAGCTCGAAAGAGGCAGTGGGGTGGTAGGTTCTCAAAGAATGACTCTCTAACGTTGGGGATTCCATTGAAAGCTAGGTTCTGAAAAGCATCTTTTGACCTGTTCATTGGAAACTGTCAGCTGACTTGCTGAGATCAATAAAGTTAATTCCAAGTATGTACTGCCAATTGAGGCAGGCTGCTATGTATAAATGCCATATATATTTTTCTTTTGTGGTGTCGGGGCTGAAACTTTCCCAGCCTCAGCCTGAAAGTTCCTCAGCGTCATTCTCCTAGTTGAAGCAGGTAAACAAATTACAGCATAGCTCAGCATTTCAGATAAAGGAATCCGGTTACAGTTTCATTCTTTTTGTCAGAGAAATTGGAGAGACATTTGTTGTTCAATACTTGGTATTTGGAGGTCGAAATTTCTCCAATCCAAAATTCAGTTTTGATAATCTGTACATTAATCTTTGCTGGGTTTATAACCCCATTTCTAATAATCACTTGTACATTCACATGCTTTATTTACTCAATAATCTGTCATCTTATTTGAGTTATTTCTTTGAAATTTAACACGGTACGAGGAAGTCGCTGTTCCACAAACGAAATACGACATTTGTGATGACTGATTGTAGCCGAAAGTGTACACTAAAAAGTGATGACTTTCGCCTACGAAATAAATAGTCGGTAAAACTATCCTCATCACTTAAGAGAGAAAATTAGAATGTGATCTTATTGCGGATGAACTATTTATCAGAAAGATTGCTTGTAGTTTACAAGTTTATTTTCCACGGTCCAACTGAAGTCATTCACTCATTGTATTTAGAGTTTAGAGTGATGAATGGAGCAAAAATGCATCACAGTAGATACGAGCCCATACTTCCTTTCGATCCTCTTTGTCTTTTTATTTTATATTAAATAGTTTGACGACACACAATCTGATCTTTCTGGAATTGCCCAATAATAGTCGCCCACGTGTCGTAAAAATCTGCTTTTTCCAGAACCATACCAGAAAGTGAAAACGTGGCAAAATGCCCACCAGCAACCGTTGGTAATGCGCGCGGTCTTTCCCGATTGACTAAAATAACCCTACACAAAACCCGTTCCATTCTCACAAATACAAGTAATCCCCCGTTCATCATCCCTTGTGTCTCAACGAAATCGAAAAAAAAAAAAAATACGTACCCTTGTGTATATGTTTAAAGAAACGATCTCTAGTAACTTGATGTTCGGTAAGAAATTACTTTTTATGCGTTATCAAGTTAGTAACATACTTACTAATATTTAAATTAAGGTTCACGACATGGTAGACAAATAAATTTTATCTAATTTCTCACCGTAAATACACGAAATCAAATACAAATCAAACATACTAACCACAAAATAGTGAGAGATGAGACTTTGAACAATAAACATGACGTTCCATCTATGCTGCTCAGCCAACCTCACCGCACTATGTGATTAAATATCTCGTATTGAAACTAGGCTAGATCAGATGTTGGATTCCCTCTCTATGATGTTAGAAGAAAATAAAAAGAAACATTGTAGGTGCAAAAGTGTACACGTCCGAGACGTTTTGGTGAAAATGATTGAAAAGAGAGTGCACAAGGCTATAACGGTAATTGTACCCGCATCGTTCTTCTCCTACCCGCCTCACATTTGATTCAACTTTTAGATCATACAAACACAGTTTAATCCGTTAAGAGAGAAATGCAGCAACTCCTCTCTTCTTCTTCTTCATCCTCAAACCCCAACTTCACTCTCTTCTCAAACCCTAACCACCTCTCCAAATTCTCCTTCAAAATCCCCGTTCTACCCCTCCCCTCCCCTCCCCGCTGCTCCTCCCTCGACTCCTCCTCCACCCAGCTCCTCGACCACGACTCCCTCTCCGACGACCGCGCTCGAACCAATGCCGCCGTGCCGGACACCAAACCAGTCCTCGTCGTTCGCCGCCCCTCCATGGACGCCGAGACCGACGCCGATGCCGCCCCTTCCCCTCTCGACGTCGGCCTCGCCGAGTTCGCCAAGAAGATTGCGATTTTCGAGCCCGACGACGGCGACGCCGCGTCGGAGCCCAAAGAGAAGCCGTTGAAGGTCAACCTGGACTTGGCCTTGTACAGAGCTAAGATCTTGACCAGAAATTACCGCTATGCTGAAGCTCAGCAGTTACTCGAAAAGGTATACTTACCATTTTACTTGCTAATTTGTTGTGAGTAGCTGAAACTGAAATTGGTTAATTTGTTGGTTTAAGTGTATATATTACTGGCCGGAAGATGGGAGAGGTTATGTGGCATTGGGGAAGGCGTTAAGCAAGCAGTCGAAATGGGGCGAAGCGAGGGCTGTGTATGAGAAAGGTTGCCAAGCCACGCAGGGAGAGAATCCATACATTTGGCAGGTTCGGTGGTTCTCTTTGCTTTCGAGATTTTGATCTTTGTGCAATTTGCTTTTGGTAGGATTGATAGATTGAGGTGGTTGTGTTTTGGTTATAGTGTTGGGCTGTTTTGGAAGATAAGATGGGGAATACAAGGAGAGCAAGGGAGTTATTTGATGCGGCGACGGTTGCTGATAAGAAGCACATTGCTGCCTGGCATGGATGGGGAGTTTTAGAGCTGAAGCAAGGGAATATTAGTAAGGCGAGGCATCTGCTTGCTAAAGGTTTGAAATTTTGTGGTGGGAATGAGTACATATACCAGACATTGGCACGATTGGAAGCTAAAGCAAGTCGCTATGAGCAGGCTCGGTACTTGTTCAGGCAGGCCACTAGATGCAATCCTAAAAGCTGTGCCAGTTGGCTTGTAAGTCATCAGTTTCCTGCATGTAGGCCTCTCTGTTATGTTAGTTTCCATGTCTTTTGTGGTTTGTGGTATGTTGAGATGCTTTTCTTATTGTATTTGTCGAATAATCATGATGCAGGCGTGGGCTCAGATGGAGATGCAACAGGAAAATAATCGTGCTGCTAGGCAACTTTTTGAGGTGATTGGTCATAACAATATATGGTCATGCATCAGCATGTGTTCTGAATCCATTAGACATTCTCACCAATCTTTTCCTTAGAATGCTTCAATAACCAAGTTGTGTTCTGTTTAGCTCTAGCTCAGTTTTTTGATTCTTTCTACATGGCAACTTGGTGTTCTCCTCTTTTTGCAGAAATCAATACAGGCAAGCCCAAAGAATAGGTTTGCATGGCATATTTGGGGACTTTTTGAAGCTAAAATGGGAAATGTTGAGAAGGGGAGAAAATTATTAAAGATTGGCCACGCGCTCAATCCAAGGGATCCAGTCCTCCTTCAGTCTCTTGCTTTATTGGAATACGAACACTCTACTGCAAATCTTGCTCGACAGTTGTTCAGGCGAGCATCTGAGTTGGATCCGAGGCATCAACCAGTGTGGACGGTAAGGAAGTCTTCTCAGTGCTGAGATAAATTGATGCACATCTTATTTGTTTGGGATTACTACCTCATTAATTGTGAGAATGATGCAAATCTGATCTGTGACTATCCTACTGCCCAATGATCATTGGTTTAAGTCCCGTATGAATTATTTTGCTTTTTCAGAAATAATAGTCCACCATGGTGAGGGGATTTGATCCTTCGGATGGATTACAAACTATTACATTCCTTTGTTACCCTGGCTACCCTTGATAATCGTTTTGTCTACGGTTTTCTCCTGCCAAGTCATTGTTTCTCACTGAAAAGGAACAGAATTTTCCATCATTTATGCATTGGCCTGTTGACAATATTAAGCTGATAGATATATCTTTTGATGGATAGTGCTAGAGGGCCTTAATAAGGCCTAAGATTTATGGCCTTAATCCTATGTGGCATGTCATGTCACATAGACACATCATCAATTTAATAAATCATGTCATTTAATTTTTAGGTAAAATGATTCTTGGCCTTAATAAGCTTAAGATTTATGGCCTTGATTACATGACTTAATTATTCATACATGCATCACTGTTAATTGAACAGAAAACTAATTGGTTGATACCAAAATGTTGGAGTTTTTAGGCTTGGGGGTGGATGGAATGGAAAGAAGGAAACATTGCCACAGCAAGGAAATTATACCAAAAGGCATTGTCTATTAACTCAACTAGTGAAACTGCTGCTCGCTGCCTACAGGTAACGATAGTAGCCAGATAGTATCTCATTTTCTCTTAGTGTTATGCGAACATGAAACTTCTAACAGTTAAGTCTTTTATTAAAAAGACAATGGAAGTATTAATGAACACATAGCGTTAGCAACATGAACTACATCTTGTCAAGGTTTCATTCGAGTGACCATGTTTTGCAGGCTTGGGGAGTTCTAGAACAGAGAAATGGTAACCTATCCGCAGCCCGAAGATTATTCAGGTCCTCTCTCAATATAAATTCTCAGAGTTATGTCACATGGATGACATGGGCATCATTGGAAGAAAATCAAGGGAACTCTGTCCGTGCAGAGGAAATTCGCGATCTCTATTTCCAGCAGGTTAGTAATTAGCATAGCTACTGCATCTTATATATACATATGAGTAATATTAGTAATGATATTGCAAATGCAACTTTTGGAAGCTAATAGTGTACCGTTTTTGGTTTCTTGCAATAGCGCACTGAAGTTGTGGATGATGCTTCATGGGTTATGGGATTGTTAGACATCATAGATCCAGCACTTGACAGAATCAGGAGTGTCTTGAAGTTGGATCAGGCCTCGCAACAAAGTCGACTAGATTCTCTCAGAACAATACTAGAAGGAGAAAGTGGAAAGAACGTTGATGAAGAGTCAGTTAGCAATGACATGGAAAGTGACACTGGCTTTGATGTAGATGCTTTCTGTATAGAAAGACTATCTTTGGATCCATCTAAGCTACAAGTTCAGATGGAATTCTCACCGCCTCCACCAGTAAAGAGATCTAGAGAGAAAGTCTTATAATGATTTGGTGATGGAAATCTGTAATGTTAAAGGGGATGGAGCTAGCTTTAGAGTGCTCCAGTATAGATAACAGTACAGCATTCGAGTCTGAGTCGTATATAGAATTCAAGCTTACCACACGGTCCACACCCTTCATACAGTCTGGTGGCAGAGTTGGGGATAAAGTGGTCTGCTTTGGTAGCCTTGGTGGTTTGTGAGTGAAGTATGTGAATCATGTATGAGGCTTGCCTTGTATTGTATATCTGACCCTGGTTTCATCGTTATCGTGGCAAAGATGGGGGACTCGTGAAGGCATTCGATTTCGAGTTACGACATCCTTATGCATACTGTCATGTCTATTTTACATGTTTCTTAATTTGCTGGAAGGTGTGCTCCTTTCTTATAGCAATTGGTGGAATAGGGTTTAACATATAAAATCAAGAAAGTACATAAGAAAATCATGTATGTGTGATCTTGTCTAGGGGCTGTAAGATTAATACTAAAGGTGTGATATCTGGAGGAGAAATTTGAACACATGTTAGGAGTCAAGTTCTACCCTGGATCTCTTGATGAAAAATTGATGAAATAACGATCAGTGGTGGATAAAATATTCTATCAGAAGGAAGAAAAAAAGATACACATGATTGTACCTTGTTCAAAGACGATGAACTTCTAAAATTTATTGAACGTGAAATTTCAAAAAGGAATTTTTATAATTAAGAGAAAACGAAAGTAAGAAAAATATGAAATTATGATTTGATGATGTGGTTATGCCACATAAGATGTGGGTTCTAGGTGGCTCCTCAAGAAGTTCACCTAGTATTAGTCATGAGATTAACATTCACATCCACATTAATACCAACATTTCTCATAACTATCCTTATGATATGCAACATAAAATAAATTACTGAAATCCCTAAAGTTGAAAGAAACACCTTACTAAAAAAAACAAAAAAAAAAAAGAAAGAAGAAGAAAAAAACACTAAAACGGCAAGGATTCCTAAAACTCTTAAACATAGTCGCTCAACCTTGGTGATACGAAACCATTGCAGTGAAACTCTAACTAGAGTGGATAAATAAGTCCTCGATCATATAGTCCTCATTATCATCATTAGTTTCATGCTCAAGTGTATTAGGTTCCCACAAAAACAAGCCGAGGAACTGGATTTTGGTGGTTGATGGAGAAAGGTTGGGGTTGTTCTCCTCTCTTCCATCACGGGAGTGTACAACCGGCGATTACTGGTCGTGGGGGTGCAAGTGATGGGTTAACCACAAAAGGTACTAATTCTAGATTACTCGGGGGAGGCTAAGATGTATCTTTATGAAAATTCAACACGTTTACATCAAATAACAACATATGACCACCTAGTGATCCAAGGTGTCTAAAATTTACCAAATGCATCTAAAGTACAAAGTAAACATACATAGATACATAAATTCCCCAAAAAACTTCAAAACCTAAGCCTCAAAGCAGAAAGTTACTGAAAGTAAACAAAAGAATCACATAATAATAGAGAAATGTAACATGCGGGGTCGTGTGCTAGGATATGAGTTTTCTGTACATGGTGTGTGATGTAGTTGAGATAAACCGTTAATCTCCGAATGCGAGTAGGATTATTGTATATTTCAATAATTAAAATTATGACATTAATATGAACTAAGTTTGAGAAAAAGTTTTGGTAAAAGAGTAAATCGCGAGGAAGAAGACAAAAAAACCCATTAAAGTAGAAAGTTACCTTTTCATCGTCATCGTCAACTTGAGTAGCCAAAGAACTTCTGGTTGTTATGCGGAAGTGGACGACGGGCCCCACGAGTCCCACACACACGGGTCAAAAGATGTCGATATTCTCCCTAATTTAACCACCCGGATGTGAAACAAATAGGTTAGGGGGGGGGGGGGGGGGGGGGGTTTAACGACAAAAGACCTCGGCATTAGTGTGTGTGGTACAATTCCTTATAACCCAAGGATAACTCTTCACATTTCTGAAGTGAGATTCCAAATGGCTCTAATCTAAGCCACATTTTTTTAACAATCTCCACCTGGCGTGATTTGAACCATCTTTAAATCTTAAGATCCAAGTCTCAATAGCTCAACCCTAACCACAAGCATCCAATTCCAAATCTTGTGATCCCAATCCAAACGGGAGCTTCACCAAATTGCAACTCGATCGCATGAGACACCAAGTCCCGAGTGTCACCTAGGCTCTGATACCATTTGTTATGCGGAAACAGCCGACGGCCCGCACGAGTCCCACACACACGGGTCAAAAAATGCTGATATTCTCCCCAGTTTAGCCACCCGGATGCGAAACGGGTGGTGGTTGGGGGTTGCGGTGGTGGTGATATTACGACGAATCCAAGCTAGGGACAGTGGTCGAGACCCGAAAGAGGCAACGGCAGCGGTGATGTGACTAGATTGGAGGCTTGCTTGCTGGAGACGATTGGGCTGCCTGGCCAAAAGCTGGCTTAGGCTGAGACCAAGGGACCAAGGGCTTGACTTGATGGGCCTCAGTCTAGTTATGAGCTTGTTCTAGTCCAAGTGTGTCATGGGCCTGGGTTTTTACTCTGGGTCCATTCTATTTTATTATTATGTAATTATTTTTTTTTAATTCTAGTTCTAAGTGGCTTTATGTCACAAATAATTCTTTATCACAATACGATAGGGCGCGAAGGACCTTGTGTCGGTCGATACGTCTTGTGTGTCTCATCTGCTCTAGGTAGGCGGCATGTCTTTTATTTGGTCAAATGGTTGTAACCTCTTAGTGGTAGGATGAAACTATATGACATCGGGCTTATTCTGCTGCGGCAACATAGTAGTGAAGCTGCATTATTGGATACTAGGATATGTAATCGGGTTACATGTCTACTAATCTTTCCATTATGTCACCTTTGTGACAAAGCAATATAGTTGTCATTAGAGTAGTACTATTTGCTAGTTTGGTGCTTGTTAGAATACATGTAGTTTGTAGAAATTCTAGTTATTATTTTAGAACTTCCAGATGCTTATTGTAATATTTAGGCTTCTTCCCCTCCCCCTCCCCCCTCCCCCTCTTTTTGTATTCGACAGTTTTATTAATGAATGCTTGAGGGTAGCCGCACCAGCTTTTTATTAAAAATAAATAAATCAAAACGATCGAGCCATTATTTGTTTTATTTTGGCGAAAAGATGAGGGAAAGAGAAGAGTACCATCCCTAACATTCCGTTGGATTAATAAAGAAAAATGAACGACAAAAAAATGATCAAAGTGAATCTCTCCAAGCAAATTAACAATGAGATAAAACTAAGAAAGTCGAAATTGAGGAAACCCAAAAGAATCACAATTACAATATTACAAAATAAAATGAGGCACATCCCACCAAACTGGCTGAGTCAATGACTATGATTAGCCAACTTTATTCCTTTCATGCATGATTATAAGAATCGTTCTCACATCAAACTCACCAAAAGGGCCGAGAAAACTTGCCTTGCTGCTTCTCTTCCCGTAAACTCCCTCTTATAACAACCTAATCTGACCAACTTTTCTCTCAACATAATCCCCACGTACCCATAATGTTGACTCATAAATCACAATTTCACCAAAACATGTGTTAGAACTAGATGAAATCCTTTTTGCATGACTCGATCATCATCAACAACGCTGATTTAATGTATTCAATTGTAGTGCAATCTCTGTGCGCAGCTATAAATTTGGTGCTCTGCCACCTTAATTAGGCGGAAAAAATGTCTAAACAGTGTCCGACCTTTTAGAAAAACAAAGGTTTGGTATCTCAACTTTGAAAAACTTCAAAACGGTATCTCACGTTTTTAACCTAATTTAAGATACGTATCTGAAGTCATATTTTTGTCATAAAATGACCAAAATAATCTTTATTTTTTTATATATAATAAGAAAGCAAAAAAAAAATACTGTTTTAAGTTTGAAAAAAAAAAAGGATAAATATTAAAAACGTGATAATTTTGCCTATATTCTCTCTTTCTCTTTGACGGGATTGAATATGAGTTTCAATGGGAAGAGAGAGAGAGAGAGAGAGAG
>NC_020493.1:25320694-25331323 GCF_000184155.1 Fragaria vesca subsp. vesca | reverse complement strand
AAAAATATGTTTACATATAAAAAGACAAAAGTAGCCTTCATATGTCAGTTTTTCTAACGGAGCTAATGGCTCCAGATACGAATTTTAGGTTGGGTTAAAAACGTGAGATACCGTTATAAAGTTTTCGAAAGTTGAGATACTAAAACTTTGCTTCTCTAAAAGGTCGGACACTGTTTGGACTTTTTTCCCAAATTAGGCAAATCACATACACACATTCTTCTCCATTTCCGCTCTCTTTTAAGATCTGAAGCTTTCACTTCAACCATGGTGATACCAAGCACTTTCTTATTGTTCGCCTGAACCCTATGCCTGAGTTTTGACCTCCTGACTGCCCTAAACCTTAAGCCTACCATGGTCTACACTAACCCTGAAATAGCCGCTTTGTCCGCACTGAAGAGTAGCTTATCTGATCCAGACAATGAGCTCAAGTCGTGGGTTCCAGAATTTGTCGATGACCCTTGCACTTGGTCTCACATCATCTGCAACGATTAGAGCCACGTTATCCGAGTGGACCTAGCCATAGCGAACCTCGCTAGCAAACTGGTACCCAAACTTGGAAACCTAACGCAGCTTCAATTTCTAGTGATGTATAGAAACAACATTGAAGGAGTTATTCCAGAAGAGCTTGGTAAGCTGACGAACCTCATAGGCTTGGACTTGTTTGAAAACATCCTCTCGGGGTTCTTACCTTCTTCATTGGAGAATTTGAAATCACTTCGGATTCTGCGTCTCAATGGTAACAGGTTCCTCACTGGTGCCGTCCCCCGAGTCTTGTTAACGTTCCCGTCCTCGACATCTCGAACACAAGTCTAACAATGCCTCCAACAGGGAGGCCATTTGTTTAACTTGAAGGTAGTTGAGGAATTTGATGAAGGATGGAAATTAACTTTGATCTTAATGACTCCATGAATGAATCTCTATGTTTTCTCTTTATAGTGTTTAGATAAATAAAACACTCATAAAACACATGTACTGGAATGTGCATTATGGAAACTAAGATGATAAAGTTTGATGTTCATAAGTGAGTAAACTACTTTATTCTGCAAATGACTTCATTTTCTTTACAACAGATTTCATGTTGACAGTGCATCTTAAATGAGCTATATATTGATTTATTGGCTAGTTGAAACTCAAGCGAAAGACGATTAGAGCAGCCTAGGATCGAGTTCTTATTAAGAATGTCCCATGCTTGATTTCATATAGATATCTGAATTTAAGAGTTAGCTCAATCGATCGATAGCCAAATGTTTGAAGAACAACAACTGTTGCAATATCTTGATCGACCATGCATTTGAATATACTCCAAGTATTAATACTCCCCCTAAGAATAATCATGATATGAAGAATGCAAGAATGAAATGCAAACATGCATAATGAACTGGGTTGTCTTCCATAAAAAATCTGAAGAGGAGAAACAAAGCATTCAACCAAGATACAAATCATAACTTTACACATAAAATAGACAAACTCAATTTTCATGCTTGACTTAATCGACACAAACCTGTAAGCAAGAAGCATATGTTGATCAATCATGTACCTTGAGTGAAAAATGAACAGTCTTTGTTATGGGGTGAGAAATACCTTGAGATGTCAACAACTTACCATAAGAAACATTGTTACACAACCCCCTTATAACTCTTGTGTGGGCACTCCACATATTTCATTTTACTTTTTGATCTTTCACACAATCTTTAATTTGTAAATTTTTAACCCATGTAGCAAGTACAATATCATTAGCTCCTAAGCCAGTTGGCTTTGGGGTACTAGGTGTAACAAGGACACCCTTAAGGACATGTACTCGAGTCAAATTCTATGAACCACCATGTTGACCAAGCCATTCCTATTTCTCTCCCATAACCTTATATCGTTCATCATGACCAAGACATGTTTACTTTGGAAATAGCTGGCCTATCTTCAAACCATTCCCGTTTCTCTCTCATTACCTTATATCGTTCGTCACGACCAAGACATGTTTATTTTTGGAAATAGTCTTAACTAGCTCCATATAATCACAACAATTATTCGTTTCTTGGAGCAATCAAGCAATATATCACACAAACACATCAAGAAATTCTCGTACCACCACAGCAAAAAAGAGACTGTGTATGTGAAGTTTTTCAAAGCAACAATGATTATTCTAGCATGCTCAAGATTACAAGATGTCAACCAATATCAAAACCTGCAAACAAGTTTATCAATCTTATATAGATAAAGCCATGACAACTAACTTGGTAATCTCAGTTCAACTCACTCTTTCAGATAGTTCAGGATTGAAACCCAGTATACAATCCTCACGAAATATGGAATTTATTTGTTCCATTATTTTTATTATTATTATTTTTTTAATGCAGAAAAATAAAAAAAAGAAACAAATGAACCTAAAACTATCATGATATCATACAGTATGAATGCACGCAAAATATATCAAACTAAGGGAGACCATTAATACTTAGAGCACACACCAATGATGCTTCTAAGTGATTCATCAACATGCATGACATGTATCCATTTATCATCAAACAAAGTTTCTTTAACAGTTTGTGGCTCAATAAGTGACACAGAATCACAATGACAAACTATGCTTTTGTTCAACACATTTTCAACAACAAGGCACATAAGAGCTGAATCATTACTAACTTTGGATGAAACCTGACGTCGAGTTCTAATACCCGTATTTACTTCACCAATGATGTCTTCAATTGAGTGGTATTTCTGAACTTGTTTAAACCCGGTTCTCATGATTAGTGGAGGATCACACATAGGTTTTTCTGATAAATCATCATCTTCAAAGATCTTGTAAGTTGAAAACAAGCAAATTTCGTCAATAGTCTCCAGTAATTCATTACTGATATTACTGATAAAGTAGTCTGAGGTTCACATCAAAAACCAATTGGTAATGAATGGAGTGGCCCAAACCCTTATAAACCCACATGCAAAGTCTCATATTCCCGATGTGGGATTGATATCTCAACAATTACTAGAATTTTCAGAAGCACATTTATTTTTGTCAGGACCCACCTTGAATTTCACCCTGAAACCCAAAGTAAATCCTGTGAGGACCACTTCCAAGGAAAATTTACCGAAAATTCGGCATATATAACCTCCCCTGAAAATGGACAACCCTTTCTTATAAAACACCTGCAAACACTTTTAAAAATCTAAATCTAACCTTATACTCCTTGAGCCTTCGTGCTCTCCAAAGTCACAACACCTCCCAATTTATTCACTAATCTAAAAAATACTCCCACAACCAATAATTCATAGGTTCAGAGCAACTCTAATAGGGAAGAAAGGAAACATAATATACAAATAAACGGAAGTTATATCATGGACTATGCCTCGACTTCATGTACGCTCGACCTCAACTATGCTAACCTGCAAACTAGACATTTAAAACCGAAGGGCCCAGGGGAGAAACATTTGAAAACGTTAGAGTGGGTGGACAAAAATAAAGTTTAAAAGAAACTAATAATTAAAAAGTCTTTATGCTTTCCTAAATTAATCTCTTTAGGATAACTACGCTGCATGTAATAAATAATAAAACTCTTAACTCAGAAATTGGCAAACACTGAAATACGCGACTAGCCCCGCTAGTCTCCAAAACTTTATGATATTGAGCCTCCTAGGCTCTAGTATAAAAGTATGTATTTGCACACGTCTATACCCTCTATATGAATTTTTTATGAATTTAAGAATTAATATAGTGCTACGACGTTAGCGTCCCACGCTCACGTCATACCATAATGGTGGCGGTTATTCGCTGCACCATTAAGGTGGATAGACGGGTGTATATACGTGCTCATACCCTTTATATGAACATCCATATAGAGCTACGACGCGTGCGTCCCACGCTCACATCACACCATAATGGCGGCTAATTGCTACACCATTATGGTGGACAGACACGTATGGCTAGCTAGCATTTATATACATATACTTTTCTCATAAATATACATATATATGTCCACCGAAAATCCCATTTTCGGTAACTCTCCAAATTAAAGAAAATTGCCAAATATAAAAGAAAGCATTATGCATACGACTCCACCGAAAATCTCATTTTCGGTAAATTTCTAAATAGTGAAGTTAACAATTAAAAATAAGAGCATTTACTTCTGAAAATAACTTCGCGGAAATAACTCATGAAAATGAAACCAATTCCACAAATTTAGATTCAGTAAAATAACATCATTCATTTAATATAAAATCACTGCATGCATTTAATTCAAAACAAATGTCCACTCATAGATTTAGGCCTAAGCTTGATGTTGATCCAAGGTCTCTTTAGCTCGAGCCTCCTCAGGTCCCAAGCTGAATTGGATCGAATCCTTTTGGGGTTTTGCTATACAAGATGAGAGCTTGAAGATGAGACAAGAATCTCCGATTATGGCGGCCGGAAGAGGGAGTTTCGGTGAGAGGGTAGTTGAGCTTCTAGAGAGGATTTCTCTCACATGATCGAGTTGGAGACCCGATTACCAACCCAAAAAAGGAGAAGGAACGACGGTGGATCGTTCGGGACCGGTGCAGCGGTCTGAGTTGGTCGAACGGTGGAGCTCGGAGGCGGCAAGTCACTGGGCAGAGGGAGAGGGAGAGAGAAGCTCGGGGGAGAGTAGAGAAAAGAGAGAGTTTGGACCTTTTTCTTTTTCCCAACCAGTTTCCTGATCTGGAAGCTTCTAAAATGGAAGTTTCCCATTTTAAACCCAACCACAAAATAAAATTACCCCCTTTTAATTTTCAGCTTTTTACCTACTTTCCAAAACACAAGTAACTCATGTCTGCTACTTCATTTTATCGTCCTTAACGACTTTCCTTTAAGGAACAAACCCCGTAATAGTCGTCATATAAAAGTCGTCTCTGGTCCTTTGAACTATGAGACCCCTAACAAAGGCGGTAAAAGCTCAGGGTAATACAACGTAAATAATTAGGGTAAAAATTAAGGATCGGAATGTGACAATTTTTGTCCTTTTCAACCCAAGTAAGTTTTGATTTTCTTTCCAGTTTTTCTGGGATTGAAATCATTTCTGCAATCATGTTCATCAAATTCATTTGTTGATCCATTTTTACATTTAAGAGTTCATTTGTCAATAAACATATTTTTTTCCTTCCAATACATATTACACCTTGGCCGAATATGACCCACTTTCCCACATTGATAACAAGTAGGAACAAAGTTTGAGGAGTTGTAGCCATACCTGGGCTGATGTTTTAGTATAAGGTCATCAGATCTTACCTGAGCAGCCTGAGGGTGGAATGAGATTAACCTTTGAGGAACTACCTCTGCAGATGTTTGACTTCTGTTTGGATCTCTTTTCGGGATTGAAACTTCATTGCAATCCTTCGTACTACTTAATTTCTTTTACAAAGATTGTCTGCTTGCTTGATTTTCCGCCAAAACCTAGCCCCTCTTTGTTGTTATGACTTTTTCCAAAGCTAATCATTTTTGATACTTTGTCAGAACTTTCCTCAAACTTTTCAAAATGCTCATGAGCTTTCATCACGATTCCTGTCTTTGATTATGATCCTTCTGATTCCTTGCCTTTTGTTTCTTTTGTGGGGTGAGTCCATCCCACTTCAATAACATACCAACAGAGATCATCTTGAGCATACAAGAATGATTGCATCATAATCTTCCAATCCAAATAATTTTCACCATCAAACCAATGAGGGGTGTTAACTGCCGAGCTATGTGAGTCACGTTCCATCTTCCCTTGGATCTACTAGACTCTTCCAGCACCCGCTCTGATACCACTTAAAGGTACTGAAACGTGAAGCAAGGATTGAAACAACTTCAACGAACTGACAGAAAGTTAACAAGAACACCAAATTTTTGACGATGTGTAAAAATCTCAAAATAGAGGAAAAATCACAACGGAGCACAAGCTTAGAAAACGAACTCAACTAGATGAATTTGTGTAGAGTCTTACAACTTCTTTATAAACCCTATACTATTACAAATTCCTATCTCTAGGCAGAACGTCGATCTTCTTCTTCTTCTTTCTTCAATGATCTTCTCTCAACACACAAGAGAATCACAATCACACACACAACAAGGAACAGTTGAACTTGTGCACTCATATGAGCAACGAAATAAAAAGCTGTCTTTCAAACGTGCAAAGATAGTTTCCAAAGAATACGTGCAAAAGGTAGTCTTCAAACAAGCTGCTACGTCTCTTTTATAGACGTCCAAAACTCTTATGCAAGACATCTTCTCATCATCAATGTCATATACCCATTTGGTTTCTTAAAAATAAATCTTTTAAACTGCACAATCACCAAATCAATCAAATATATCTCATATATCAAATAATACCAAATCTGATAATTAAAGGCATAGAAAAACTAATCATATTAAGTTTCATTCCTTCCACGCACCAATAGACATTCCTATACAAAACAAATAAACGTTGATTGAGAAAGATTATTGGAATTTATTGTTGCCTAGTTTGAATAGGATTTAATTCCTTTGATATCTGATTTGCTTATTAAACTAGATTGACACGTGAAAGGAAGGAAACCTAATCAATTAAATCCTATTCAAACTAGGCAACAATAAATTCTAATAATCTTTCTCAATCAACGTTTATTTGTTTTGTATAGGAATGACAATACTTATCATACTAAGAGAGTGCTAGTATTTTTATGTGTTTTTTGTGTGTGTGAATATTACCTAGTTCGATTAATTAATTAACACAAACCAGCTTGTCGTAAACAAATGTGTACCTACACACAGGCTACAATGGGCTACAACACACTCCAGATTTTGAAAAAACATTGCTTTGTTGCATAATTATAGTTAAAAAAAAAGTTAAATTATGAAAACCAGCCCACCCCAAATTTCTATACTTAGCTTATATGTAATTGAACTTAGTCCATATGACTCTTTTTTCTTCTTTTTTTCGAATTACATATATATTGTTTATTTTATTAAAAATAGTTGCTCATTTAGTATATCTTAGGTCAACTTTCATTTCTTTATTTCTTTTTCTTTGTCATTGTATACGTCTCCATTCTTTTCTGCCGAAGCAGCTAAGCTAAGTGCCAAGTTTTCTCTCTTTAATCTTTAAGAATGATTCTTAGCTATATCGATCATCCTCTTGGAGTCTTATACGTGTCATATGACTCAGTTCTCAAATCTCAGTTGATTAATGTCTTGATCAAATTTAGTCTCAATATCCCATCATCTCAAATCTCAATTGATTAATGCCTTGATAATCTCAATATCTTATCATCCCATCGCACTGTATTTCTATTAATATTTTAATTCTAATTTCAATTACTTGTGTACTTTATTGTAGATGACTAATGCTAATGATGTGTGTGTGTAGTTGTAATAGTATCAACGCTTGATTCATAGTTATTAGATTGTGTTTTTCCGTCCAATTAGGTTTTAATATTATACACTCGTTTACTGTATTATTAGAGCGGCATTTGTGTGGTTAGACAACTTAGTTATTAGATTTTGCTTCTATTCAAGAGCGTATGGTTCAATTTGATTAAGTATATTTTTTTGTCTTTAACTTTTGTTATCGAATTTCTATAAAATATAAAATGTATAATATTGAATTCTTACTATCAGTTAACTACATGATTATTTGATATGTTTTTAATCTAATATGTGATATATAAAATATAGAAACAAAAATTAAAGAACTTTAAGAAATTTTTTTAGCCCACCCTAACCTAAAATCCTAAGTCTGCCATAGATCGTAAAGATCTGCCACGAAATGCTATATCATATATGTCAAGGTGGAAGTAGCCGCAAAATGCAATGTGCATGTGAAAGGTGAATCCCCAACGTGCTGGCCAAAAGAATCACATGAGCACGTAGGAGAGTTTATCAACACGAATGTAGTTTTTAGTTTTGATTGTGTGTGCTATGATATTTTGCACAGTAGAGATGCTTGTAGGATATTAGTCCAAGTTCAAAGTTCAAACTAAAATGTTAATTTGATAAAAAAAACAGTAGCTAGATCACAATATGTCAAAATAAAACGGAGGGTAATATCATTTGCATATGCATGAAACTAATTAGAAGTATTCATGCTAGCTTGAACACCAAGTTTTTGATCGATGTGAAAATTTGTTACATGTGCGACCACATCGAAGAGGTCTTTAAAGTAGAAGTGAACTTCCCACAACTTAACGACGAATGCATGAGCAGTCGACGATGTGGGATTGGAAATTGTAGTGTTTTTTTTGTTACTTTCTTAACGTGGGACATGAAACAATGGAGGGTATTTCATTCATGATTTCAAGCCTCATATGCGAGCAATAGCTAAGTATATATAGAAAACCTTAGTGAAACTGGGAACTTTCACAAGCTATTGATATATAAAAAGAGTAATGCTAGGTGAACCATCAAGAGATCACCTTACAGACGTGGTATGTCTACATCATCAAATATGTGTCATTTCTAATATTTTTAAATTTCAGTTTTTTGTTGTTAATTACGAAATTTTCTTTTCATTTTTGCTTTCTTATATTTATTTTTTAAACCCTATCCTTTATCTTATTAATCCTTAAAAAAATCTTTCTGATATAAACCCTAGCCTTCTCTCGTCTCACTCATCCGCTCCCACATCCCTCTTCAATTTAGTCGATTAAGGAATTCTCAAGATCCATGGAAAATGGTTGATTGTTGACACCATTTTGACGATGTTCCTCTCCAAGATGTACACACAGCAGAGAACTTTAGTGAACCAATGAGTGATAACAGTGATAACTACTTCACCAACATCTCAATGAAGTCATCAGAAAGATGATAAGACCACTTATTTGAGACAGAGACTACTCCATTGGCAATTTCACCATGCATCTACTAATTCCAATCGACGGCAAAGTTTATTTTTCAATGTATCATCTTCGACACTTGTTGTCTTAATTCTACCATCAGCCCTGCTGCATTTTAGAAGAGGTCGAAATCAAACTAAGAATTCCTTAATCAATTAAATTAACGAGGAGATGGGAGGAGGGGTGAGATAAGAGGAGGATTGGAATTAGGGCAGAACTACGTCTGTTGAAGACATATTGTTGTGTATTAACGATTAAAAAGATAAAAGATATGGTTTAAAAAATAAAATAAGAAAGTACAAATGAAAAGAAATTTAGTAATTAATTAAAAAATTAAAAAATACTAGAAATGACACATAATTGATGATATAGATGTTGAGATATCAATCCCACATTGGGAATATAAGACTTTGTCTGTGGGTTAATAAGGGTTTGTGTCACTCCACCCATTGCCAATTAGTTTTGGATGTGAACCTCAGACTACTTTATCATGGTATCAGAGCGGGTTACCCACGTCCACGTGTGAAGCCCAATGGCCGCACGAACTCCACGTCAACCCCAAATGTTGTCCACGTGTTAGGCTTGAAAATTCGATACACGTGCGGGGGCGTGTTGAGATATCAATCCCACATCGGGAATATGAGACCTTGCATGTGGGTTAATAAGAGCATGTGGGTTAATAAGAGTTTGTGTCACTCTAGCTATTACCAATTGATTTTGGATATGAATCTCAAACTAAATTATTAGTAGGCATACCACATCAGCCATTGCTAATTAATTTTATATGTGAACCTCAAACTAATTTATCAGTAGACATACCACCTTAGCTGCCATGTGAAAACCTAGCTGTTCCTGCAAGTTCCTATTTTAGGTTACTGCTTTTTCTGGCCATGCCACTGGAATATTGTGCAACTTTTCTAGATATAAGCAAGCCTTAGTTTTGTCTTTTCTGTACATACTGATGCTTCAGACAGTCACAGAGGTCATCTCAAGACAGGAATAAGAAAGATGCCGCATGCTTAAACAAAACAAAAGAGAATGATATATAATATATTTATTAAGATTTGCAATGGGGTAAAAACAAAGATGAAATACTGTGGAATGAAGAGAGAAGGATCTGCTTTTTTTGACTAATGAAGTGGCGACATTAGCGCAGGAGCTGAGGTGCATGCAGAAACAGGCTTTGATATGATGCAACACACATGCCCCAAAAGGGGTCAAAACATCTTATACATGCAACTGTATGGCGCAACTGTCCTACTGAATTCAGTTTAAATTTAAAAAATTTAAAAATAAAAAAAATAAAAATTGAAGATGAAGAAGAACTGTATACTGAATATATTCAGGGTAGTGCTTTCCTCACCTTCTCACACATTTTCACTTCAAAATCAGATGCACTTACAGAAACAGTACGTGTATGATAATGTTATGACAATGTGTAATATTGCTCTTTGAAAAAGAGGAGTCTACTATTCTTAATAACAAGGTTGATGATGAAGCCTATATAATACCTTCTTATTGATTGAGACTCCACAAATTTGATGAAGGCACATCAGAACCAAAACTGAAGGTGACCAATAAGTAGTTGAAAGACTCAAAACAATGGAAAAACAATATATATATATATATATATACACGGCTCTTCTTGGCTGCGGACGTCCGCACCGAAAGTTTCGGTGCAGATTTCCATTTTTGCACTACTTTCCGATCGAATTTCCTCATCTCCACTGTCTAATATCTAGATAATATTGTGTAGATCATCTCTACAAAATTTCAGCCAATTTGGTGATCGTGAAGGCCCTCAAACTCGAGTTTTTCTGGTATGAACACAACCGGACA
>NC_020493.1:25320104-25320674 GCF_000184155.1 Fragaria vesca subsp. vesca | reverse complement strand
TACTACTAGTATATATATATATATATATATATATATATATATATATATATATATATATATATAGGCTTTCTTGGCTAATGATGTCCTTATTTATTCTTACGGTGCAGATTTCCACTTTAGACTCACTTTTCAATCGAATTTTCACATCTCTACCGTCTAGTCTTTAGATACTAATATATAGATTATCTCTACAAAATTTCAGTCAATTGTTATCATTAAGGCACTCAAATTCGATTAAACTAATAAATGAATATAATTTTGTCGAACTTGAACCGTTCATGTTTATAACAGAAAATACAGTTTTGAGTGCCTTAATGATAACCAAATTGGCTGAAATTTTACAGAGATAATCTATACATTAGTATCTAAAGACTAGATGGTGGAGATGTGAAAATTCGATTGAAAAATGAGTCTAAAGTGGAAATCCACACCGTAAGAATAAATAAGGACATACTTAGCCAAGAAAGTGTGTGTGTATATATATATATATAGTCCGGATCAGAGGTGAACGTTAGTGCGGACGTCCCTCCGTTCTCCACCGTCCAGCGCCAACGACGGCGCGCCTCCACC
>NC_020493.1:25310379-25320084 GCF_000184155.1 Fragaria vesca subsp. vesca | reverse complement strand
TATATATATATATATATATATATATATATATATATATATATATAGACACACACCATTAATTTCCATGGTGTTTTGTCCAAAGCATTGCTGGATTGAAATTCCTTTTCCTTTGAAGCCGCTTGTGCATTATATTCCTGCCAATTATATATGAGGTTAACAGTAACTAGATTAGTTCTTGTCACTATTTGAGTAGTATTTGTATTCTTTCTTACTAAAATTTAATTACTAAAAGGCATTGATCTGAGTCATCTGACACAAAAACAACGGCATAGTAAAAATAACTGGGAAATAGAAATTTGTCATTCTGTATATAAAAACTTGCTGCTACCTTTCCTTGTCTTCGCAAATGAAAAAGTGAAATGTGAAATACTCATTCACTCTTCTTTGGTGCTTAACCTGCAGACTTAATAGTAGTGTACTACTGTACTCAACTGTTCAAACCCAGAAGACAAGTAGAGTCAGCCACCCTACAAAATCTTTTCTGCGTACCCTATCCTCTCATTTCTTACTTAATTTGACCTCCACTGCATAATTACAAATCAGATTCTATCCAACACTAATAAGTAGGGGATCCAGCCACAAAACACACTGCAGTTGGACCTTGTAAGTTGTAACCAAAGAGGCTAGGCCAATAGGCCATCATCATGCGCTCTTTTCATGTGTTTTTCCTCATCTACTTGCTCCTCATTTCCATCATTATGTTCTGCAATCTTGGAACACATTCTGGTACCTCCCAATTAATCTTTATCCATAATTCCATGTATATAAATTCTCATACAAAGTTCCTAGTACATATGCACATTATGTGTAATCGACATGAATACATTTCCTTTCTACAGGTCCTTTAAACAAGCTCTTGTTTTCATTTCATGGAGATTCTTGCAACCACTCAGCAAGAATGAATTGTTCAGAAAAGGGTGACTCATCAAGTCACAGAAAGCTTTTGTATCATGGTGAAGATCCCATCTTTTTCATTTTCCTATAACACATACGTACCCATGATCTGATTAGTACTTATCCTCAAAAATTTGTGTACTTTCCTCGATCTCGTTTAGAGCTAACTAATTTTTGTGAACAGGAAGCTGTGCAAATAGAGACATAAGCATCTTACAAAGCATAGACACCACATCTGGGATTCCAAGGTACATAGTACAGATTGTGAACACCTGTGTTAATCCTGTGTCATGTGCTCCTTCAAATATTCATCTCCACTGTGGTTGGTTTGCCTCGACAAAAGTCATAAACCCGACCATGTTCAAGAGGCTCTCATTTGATGATTGCTTGGTCAATGGAGGCAAGCCTTTGAAGACCAGCCAGAGCATCAGTTTCACTTATTCTAACTCCTTCATGTACCCCCTTTCTTTCAAATCTGCCAAGTTTTGCTAATTGAAAAGCCAAACTTCTGATTATTAATAGTCCAGAAAATAGAGTACTTATAAGTCTTTTCAAAGCTTAGCTTAGTATGTAGCCTACTTACATTGCTGTGTTTTGAAAACAAAAGCTGCAATCTATGCTCCATCATAGTTTTTTTTTTTTCTTTAAGGAAAACATGAAAAACTAAAAAGAAAAGGAAATATGCTCCGGTGCAGTTAACATATATCCATACAGATGGATCAGCTCCCAAAAATGATAGTGTCCATATGGTACATATATCAATGTATCAAATGAAAGCTGAAAGAAAGAAAGCGAAATGAACGAAAAAGCGACAAGTTAGTTCTTCAACCTCTAATAGTTTCAGTTGTATGTATACACAATGGCATGTGTATCCCCCAAAGCTTTTCTAATAGCTTCAGTTGTCTGTATACACAATCTACAAGACAAAACTCCTAAGCATACAAAAAAAGTAAATAAACTCAGGCATAACACTAATCACATGATTGATTATTGTCCTGCTCATCATCTTCCTTGTTGATTCATAAACTGTGAAAAAACAACAGTACTATTGGTCAACCCATCGACAGGCACACCTGCAGTACTGCTCTCTTCTTCAATGGCGACAGCGGCATTTTGCACAGCATAAGCATCATTTGCTTTAACTTCAGTTACAACACTTTCCTCACCAGGATGTCCAAGCAATTGAAGAGCAAACTCGAGGTTCCAAAGCACATCACCCATGGAAGGACGTTCTAGTCCATGATCAGATAAACACTTCTCAGCTGTCTCTGTGAACTTTTTAAGACATTCAGGATTCATTAGTGTCTCCTTAAGACGTGGATCAATGATTTCATGAAGAGTTCCCCGTTTTCGACAGTGTAACGCCCAATCTGCAAGACTAACTTGCTCCTTAGGCAATGTAGCATTGAGTGCTGGCCTTGCACACAAGACTTCGAATAGAACTACCCCAAATGAGTAAACATCTGATTTTTCAGTCAGTTGTTGCCTGCGGAAGTATTCAGGGTCCAAGTATCCAAAGCTACCCTTCACCATTGTACTAACATGGGTTTGCTGGAGATTAGGCCCCGTTTTGGATAACCCGAAATCAGACACTTTAGCAACCCAATTCTCATCCAAGAGAATATTTGTGGTTTTAACATCTCTGTGAATAATTGTGTACCTTGCACCAGTATGAAGATAATGCAGTCCCCTTGCAGCTCCTATACAAATTTCCAACCTTTGCTTCCACGACAAGGGAGGCTTGTCATGCTCGTAAAGGTGCTCCCTAAGAGTCCCATTAGCCATGTAATCGTAAACCAAAATCATCTCGCCATCTTCTTCACAATAACCAATCAATGAAACCAAATGCCTGTGCCTAAGCTTTGAAAGCATCTCGATTTCAGTTTGGAACTCATTAACTCCTTGTTCAGAAGATGGATTGGATCTCTTTATAGCCACTTTCGTTGAGCCATCAATCAACCCTTTGTAAACCTTCCCAAACCCTCCAACCCCAATAACTTCAGACTCATCAAAGTTCTTGGTACCATGTTTGATCTCGGATAATGAGAAATGCCTACACAGACCAGCAGCCAGACTCGAAACATGGCTAGTACTACCGCTATTAGTACCACTCTTTCGAGAAGTTATTGTGGTAGAGGTACCATACAGCGGCAACCAAGCCCCAGCTCCGGACTCATGTGATTTCTTCTTCCTATGGTATACAAAAAAGCAGACCGCAGCAGCTACAACAACACCAGCAGCCCCACCAGTGACTCCACCAATTACCAAACCCTTATTCTTTGATCCTGCTGCCCGTGGGGTGGGATCATTGGCCCCAGCCGCGGCTGCCTCAGCATCCTGAAGCATCTGAGACGGCACAGGGTTGAGGCCACCCAAGTTGCCACGAGTATCATTGATCTTAAATATCTCCAATCCATTAAGTATTGCATCATAGTACTGAGGCTTCATTGACACAGTTGGGTGCAATGCCACCCACAGTTCATCATCACCAGTTTGATCTTTCACATAAGCTGCATAATCTTTATAAACAGGAACTCCAATCTTCCCGGCCCATATGATAACATCTGCATCCTGCTGGGCAGTTTGGTTGTTCACATATATATCAAACACTCTCTGATTGACCTTGGTGAGATAAAGCTCACAGAAATGAAACCTCACAACATAGGTGAAATTAGCATCCACTTGGAAAACCCATGTGAGATTGTAATTCGAATTCACCTTCGAGTCAGGTCCCATTGATCTAGCTGTTTTGTAAACATCAACAGGTGCAAAAGAATCTGACACATTTTTAGAGTATTGAATCGTGACATTCTTCTCAGCCTGAGATGTGACACCAAATGCAGCACCAAACAAGTAAGGCGAATCGTCATACCATGTCCGGCTAAGCCCAGCAGAGTCGTTTGCTGGCCCAACATACTGTCCACCCACATTGAGCCGAAACATGGTTTGAAGGGTAGAGCTTTGTACATCGATTGTTTTGTCATTGAATCCAACCAAGTTGGCGGTTTGGAATAACTCCGGCATAGGTATGACCTCAATACCGTTGACGAAAGCATATGAGTTATTATGAGATGAAGAGGGGGTGAAGGTGATGTTGAGATTCCCGGACTCAATAGGAATGAGTGAGAATTCTTTGACAATGTAGGCCTGCGTGAGAGCCTGAGCTGTGATGGAGGCGCTGAAGTTCTTGAGGAGAGTAAATCCATTTGCAGTTACATCAAAATACGAGTTGGATTTGTCGAGGTTGTTATAGGAAGAAGGGTAGAAATGGAGTCTGAGCCAATGGCGTTGCTTTGGTGAAACAGAGAATTTGAATGAGCAAGAAGAGCTGAAGATTCTTGCAGACATGTAGGGGATTTCGGAAGGAAGAGAAGGGTCTTGGTATTGGGCCTTTGCCGTTGTGGAATTCCCGGAAATAAACTGGGAATCCGATGACCATTTCCGGCCATCGGAATCGGTGCCACCTTTTGAAGAGCCACAAGAAAGAATGTAAGGATTGGAAGAATTTGAGTCTGCGCTAAGAACTTGAATTGTGCTTAGAGATAATAAGATCAGAGAAAATAAGACCCGGGTGTTGGAGATCATAGCTGAAATGAGAAACCCTTTTGTGATGGAATTGAAAAATAGAGAGGATATGAAACAGAGTACAGGAAAACAAGGAGGAACAAGAACAAAGTATGTTTTCCTGTACTTGGTGAAGTTTGATCACAATGGCTCTGAATCAAAAACAAAGTACGTAGTTTGGTTTCATAGGAAGTAATAGATTAAAGATTTACCTGGAAATTAAAATGTAGGAAGTGATTCAAGATCACAAACTAGACGGTGGTTTGTTTCTCATTTTCTGTGTAACATTTTTCTTTCTTTCTGGTTTGGTTTTCTTGTGCCTGCGTTTTTGGTTCGACATGGACTAACGTTAGGATAGGAGGTAGTTACTCGATGGAGTAATTCAGAGAGAGAGAAACGCCACAATGCTCTTTTAAAGATCAGAATCGAGTGCCTTGGCGTTTCTTTAGGTTTCATGCAAGGGAGTGGTCCTACATTTACCTTACCTTTCCAAATTATTGTAACATTCATCTTCTTCTTCAATTTAATTTAATTTTCTTTTTTGGGAGGTCGGGTAGACGTCAGTTTTGTATAATTGTATTAATAAATAATAAGAGTTAATTTAAATTCCATAGACTTTTTTATAAAGTTTCACTAATTTCATATACAATATACCCTCCTAAATCACTCATATCAGACCAACTTTGAGGTTCAACAGAAAAGCTGCATTATTTGAGCAACTTCATCGCCTTGTTAGAGGTAGGTAGACGTCATACTTGTATCAGTAATATGATTCATCTTACATCAAATAGTTGACTCTGAAAGCTCGACCAAAACAAGAATTACTAATGCGATGCACCTAATGAAGTACCATTACCTGCTGATTATTCTTGTTGTTTGAGTTGTTTTTTGGTGAGCAGCATGGTTGATTGATTTGCTTTGCCTTTTAAATTCCCGGTTAAGAGATTAAGAGAGCAATCCTTGTCTTACTAGGAGTCTTTCTGGTCGAACTAAGCTATGGAAAATAAAAAAAGTACCAAAACTATGTATGCAGCGATAAGAAGGACCAGAAGATTCTAACCAAAGCACTTCTACATTTGATGTACTATTCATTGATTTGTGGTTGTTATGAGGTTGTGGAGAAGTACAAACTGCAGAAGCACGTACATCAAAAAGAAAAAAAAAATTAAAATAAAATAAAAAAGCACTCACAATCCCACATCGGTTACTTGAAAGCAGTAGGAGACTAGTGTTGGGTATAAAAAAGACGGTCGAAGACCTACAAAATCATATTTTTCTCGTCCTTTTGGTTAAGATCAAGTGAAGTATCTGTTTTTATCAGTTTAATATCTGATATGTGGACTAAGTGTTCACATGATATTAAATTACTTTTTGTAAGAGGTGAATCTATCACAATAGCTTACTATTAGGATTCACACGTGTCATCTTAGCGTTGCTGTAAACGTTGCATTACAGCAAAGCTTGGCGCATCCTACCAAAACAAATACCAATTCTTTTGCTTCATGTGACAATCACACTGATCATCTTTAAAAGACAGATGAGATGAACAAATACCAATTCTTTTGCTTCATGTGACAATCACACTGATCATCTTTAAAAGACAGATGAGTTGATCATCAAGCCGCAAAATGGAGGGATATGTAACACACTTAGAGAAGAGCCATTATTAACTAGTATGTATTGATGTTTCGAGTTGATCATCAAGCTGCAAAATGGAGGCATATGTATAACACATTGGAGAAGAGCCATTTGTAACTAGTAATGATGATTGGACATAAAACAAACGGGTTGAGCTTGTTATGTAAATTCAAACTCTTAGTTTTATGGGTAGATAGGGACTCGAGGTTTGAATCATTATTCATATATCAGAGATGTGGCCGTGTGAGATTTTTATTCATTATCAGAGTTGTAGCAACTGGTAGATACGGTTCCGCATGCATCCCACATCGAGAACAAGAGAAAAGAGACAAGGGTAAGAGGTATAAACGAAAAGGAGTAACAACGGTGGAACATACTTACCTGGATGGGGTCAATGGGCGATAAGAAGACTCATGGCCTAGGCTAGTGACCTCCATTGCACTTTGGAGGGGTGCTTGCTTAAGGTCTCCTCAAGAGGGGATAGCCTATGTCATAATTTGTTGCCAAGGGGTTTGCGTTCTTATAAATCATAAATCCGAATGCCCTTATAAATCATAAATCCGAATTGAAGTTGAAGTGACAGGTATATTTTGCGAATGCCCTTATAAATCATAAATCCGAATTGAAGTTGAAGTGATAGGTATATTTTGCGAATGCCCTTATAAATCATAAATCCGAATTGAAGTTGAAGTGACAGGTATATTTTGCAGATGTGATTAAGAACAGTACATAATCACTCGCCAAAGTTCAGAGTACCATCAATTTATTCTTTAGGTAAAATATTGTATAGTTCTTGTGGTTTGAAGTCGACATTTGTTTAGTCCTTATGGTTTTATTTTAATCTAAATAGTCTTTAAAGTCATGATTTTTCATTTAAATAGTCTTTATGGTTTTATTTTAATCTAAATAGTCCTTAAAGTCACGATTTTTCATCTAAATAGTCTTTATGGTTTTATTTTAATCTGAATAGTCTTTAAAGTCATAATTTTTTCATCCAAATAGTCCTTATGGCCTTTAACTGAGAAATTGTTGAAATGACTATTTGGATGAAAAATCATGACTTTAAGAACTATTCAGATTAAAATAAAACCATAAGGACTATTTAGATGAAAAATTGTGACTTTAAAGACTATTCAGATTAAAATAAAACCACAAGGGCTAAACAGATGTCGACTTTAAACCACAAGGACTAAACAAGTTTCAATTCTATTCTTTATTTGGCTAAATCAAATCCAATATTATTACAATTCGCCATAAACCAAAATGCAAAGCCAAAACAAACGTCTTGGTTGAAAAGAAAGGAAAGTGATATCAAAGCCACACCAATGACAAAAGGAGACTATAATGCAGTAGCGCTATCATGGTTCGATTTAGTTGTATGCATCAGGGTTTCCCAAAAGGTAGTTTTCAATGATCTTGAACAAACCAGCAGCTCTTTCTTTTCCGGCCTTGACATGCTCTTCCTTGATCTCAACCTCTCCTTTGCAATGGTAGTGGCTTGTGCTCTTGATGATGGAACCTCCACTTGGAGACGCCACCAACTTAATCTCGTACGAGATCTTCTCGACCTTGTCTCCGATAGCATCACCTTCAATGATGCTGTAGTTGTAAACAAAGTTGTCTTTGTCAAGTCCATCAATCTGATGCTTCACATAGCTGTATTCGCTTCCTTCACCAAGGTGGATCTTCTTGATGGTTCCAACACCTCCATCACCTTGAACGAGTTCTGTGCTCTTCACAGCCTGTGGGGCAATCTTGGGGATGAGGTTATCAGTATCAAGAACAAAGGCCTTGTAGAGTCTTGGGGGTGGGATGACAGAGGTGAACTCGGTTTCATAAGTGAACACGCCCATGATAATCGTTTGCAAGCTTAAGATGAGAAGACTGAAATGTGGAGGAAGCAAAGAGAGTATTGGTATTGGTGTGAGAAAGTGTAAGCCCTGAAGGTGGTATTTATAGGTTAAAGGGGTGAAATAGCTCACCCTGTAGATCAAAGTTTGAGCTTTAGGCTATGGAATTTACAAAGAACGTGAAAATAGACTTTTCATTGCAATGTTGTGTAAGTCTGATGTGAAAGAAAAATGAGCATTCATTTGATTGTAAAGTCTTGAACCAAAGAAAAAATAATATGGGATAGCCAATGTTGACTGCCCTACATTAATTTGTGCGGACACTTAAGGAAACTATTGAAAACTCAAAGCTAAGTTGAAATAAGAACATCTAGAACACAGCCCCATTCTCTTTCTGTAGTTTTTGGTCGTCTAGTACTAGCACACCGACCGATTCAATCAAGCCAATTAATTGGGGCTGGGGTGCTTTCTTTGACCATCCAAGAGAATTATACTAGCATCCACATGCAGCAGGGACACTCAACCAGCTACTATCTCAACTCATGGTCGAGTACTATTCTATAAATACCACCCATATCATTCTCTTCTCTCACAACCCAAACACCAATTCTCTTATAGCTCTTCTTTTCTTGTGTCACTTCCATAAACTGATAATGGGTGTCTTCACATATGAAACCGAGTTCACCTCAGTCATCCCACCACCTAGATTGTTCAAGGCTTTTATCCTTGATGCCGATAACCTCATCCCAAAGATTGCTCCACAAGCAGTGAAGTGTGCTGAAATCATTGAAGGAGATGGAGGCGTAGGAACCATCAAGAAGATCACCTTCGGTGAGGGCAGCCAGTTCGGCTCAGTGACCCACAAGATCGATGGGATTGACAAAGACAACTTTGCGTACAGCTACAGTTTGGTCGAAGGAGATGCCTTGTCGGACAAGATTGAGAAGATCTCATACGAGACCAAATTGGTGGCATCTTCCGATGGAGGCTCCGTCATCAAGAGCACAAGCAACTACCACACCAAAGGTGATGTGGAGATCAAAGAGGAGCATGTTAAGGCTGGCAAAGAGAAGGCATCCCACCTCTTCAAGCTTGTTGAAGACTACCTCCTGGCCAATCCTAATGAATACTGTTAAACTTAATTGCATGTCCTCAGCTTGCTGTTCAGTTTTTCATGATCTTCCAACTTCATTCCATCATCATCTTATTCCACTTGGAATATATATGAATTGATTGTTGTGTTTATTTTCAACTATAATAATAAGAATCTTCTGTTAATCAATTTTTTCTTGTTAACTTGCAAAGCTTATGTGCTGCGTGCGTTTAGTATCTCAGATTTTCAAACTTGGTCTACAAGAGAATCAAAATGTCGACTTTCAAATCCTTAAGACTTATTTCAGTTATTTGACAGGGCCTACATTCATTAGTACCAACGAATTAAAATTTGAAAGCTGTTTCGCTGCAAATTGATTTTCATCAGTTAAACGGATGGTTAGTAATTTCGATGTGGCCGGGATTTAATTACAATCAGGAAAAGAAAAAGATCACATTATTGTGTCCTTGGGTGCAGGGATCGGTTCCTCACTCGGATTACGAATTGACATAACTAGTGTCTTATGTTTTTTTTTTTTTTTGTGTAGTAAATGAATAATTCATTAATTAATGGGCAAGCCCGAATTACAAACCCTACAACGCAAGGCTGAAAAGCTAGTAACAAAGAGCATGAGTCTCCAATACGATCAAAACAGAAAGAGTAAGA
>NC_020493.1:25305168-25310359 GCF_000184155.1 Fragaria vesca subsp. vesca | reverse complement strand
ATATATAGTATATATATATATATATATATATATATATATATATATAGATTTTCTCAGGTGCCGATGTCCGCATTTATTTTTACAGTGCGGATTTCCACTTTACACTCACTTTTCAATCGAATTTTCATATCTCCACCGTCTAGTATTTAGATACTAATGTATAGATCATCTTTGCAAAATTTCAACCAATTTGGTTATCATTAAGGCACTCAAAACTGCGTTTTTCTGTTATAAACATGAACGGTTCAAGTTCATGAGGGATCCCTTTTTTTGTTCATTTCTAGGGATACAGTATTTGACAAACTTCCGGATCACTAAATCACATCTCTACCGTTCAGTTTGTACCTGTATAGAAGAAGATCCGATTGAGAAGGCTGAGGAGTAAATGATCGTAAACTTTGTGGTTTCTTGTCAAAGTTGGTCAGCATTTTAGTTACATATCTATTTTGTGTTCTCGGTTTATTATCGTTATTGTTAAGAGCAAGGCTTTAAGCTAGAGTAATGGGGAATGGCATTTGGAATCGAAAGGCTTTATGTTAATGTAATCAAAATGATAGGATGGAGAGGATGATGCATATGTTATGTTTTGGTTTAAAATGCATGTAAAGTGGTTATATTGTTAAATTGTTGTCTCGTAATTGAGTCACTGGAGGTCAGTAACTAAGTTACTAGAGATCAGTAACTGATTATTGGGGGTCAGTAACTGATTATTAGGTGTCAGTAACCAAATTATTGGGGTCAGTAACTGATTATTGGGGATCAGTAACCAAGTTATTGGGGGTCAGAAACTCGATTATTGGGGTTAGGAACCCACTTATTAGGGGTCAATAACTGATTATTGGGGGTCAGTAACCAAGTTATTAGGGTCAGTACCCGATTATTGGGGGTCAGTACCCGATTGTTGGGGGTCAGTAACTAATTATTAGGGGTCAGTAACTGAATCACCGGTGACCGGAATCTGGCGACCAGAGAAATCCGACGACCGGTTACCGGAGTCCGGTGAGATTCCGGCCAAGTATTATCTCTTCCATTTTCTCTCTCTATGCATGTTTAAAGGGTGAGGGCAAAATAGTCTTAAAATAATATGGTTTATTAAGACTTTAGTAAAGATTTGTGCATTTGGGCATATTGGCTAATGAAAAAGATTGTCATTGGAATGGGGAATGAGAGGTTTAAATTAGTACTAAATGAACATTTTCCCTACATTTTTTAATGTAATAATACTCAAATACACTTGGTTTGTCAAAAAGCATGCACAAAATACAAGTATTAGCTAGGCCTTGATTTTCTTACTTCAGTTATCGTCAGTGTCTTGATCTCCTATCAGCTTGCATTCATCTTTTGTCTTCTCCAGAAACTCCTCGCTGTAGCTGTAATGTCTTACCGGCACCGGATATTCGCTTCCAAAATTCCCACATGTGTCGTTGATCTTGAAGACCTCTAATCCATTAAGCAACGCATCATAGTATTCAGGCTTTGATTTCTCATTAGGGTGCAACGCCACCCAAATCTGCTCATTCCCATTATTGCGATCATTCAAATAAATCGCGTAGTCCTTAAAAACAGTGATCCCTTTCCCGGAGGAGCCGCCCCCGCCGGCCCACGCTATCACGTCGGCGCCTTCCTGCGCCGTGTGGTTGTTGAGATAGATATCAAACGCTCTCTGGTTCGTCAGTTCCAGCTCAAAGTCGCAGAAATGCAATCTCACGACGTACGTGAAGTTGGCATCGACGTCGAAAACCCACGTCAGGTTGGTATTGAGGTTCACGTTTGGACTCGGCCCCATTGATCTCGCGGTATTGTAAACAGCTTCTGGGGCCATGTATTCATCTCCGTCGTACTTAATGGTGACGTTGTTGCTATCGGCGTCGCTGATGACGCCGTATTTAGTGTTGGGGGAACCGATTAAGTAGCCACCGTCTTCGTACCATGTTCGGTTCCCACCAGCGTCCTCCGTTGGCGGAACATAATCTCCGCCGACGTTGACTCTGTACATGGTTTGTACGGAGGAGTTTTGGACCTCGATAGTCTGGTCATGGAAGCCGACCAAGGGAGTTGTCTTGAAAACATCCGGCATCGGAATCACCTCGATGCCGTTGAGGAAACCGATTGCGCCCTCCGGTTGCGGAGACGGTGTGATTGTGATGTTGAGGTTCCCGCATGTGCTAGGAGTGAGTGAGAACTCTTTGACAATGTAGGCCATGGTGAGAGCTGCGGCATTTGTGAAAGCGCTGTAGTTTTTGAGGAGAGTGAACTCGTTTGCGGCGACGGAGAAATAGGCCTTGGCTGGATCGATCTTGGAGTATTCGAATGGATAAAAGTGGAGTCTGATCCAGAGGCGTTTTGTGGTCGTGACTGAGAAAATGTAAGAGGATGTGGCGTTGAAGATTCGTGCCGACTTGTAGGGATCTTCGGAGGGGAGAGTCGGGTCAGTTTTGTTGAGCTGTTCCGTCGATGAGAAGTCGGAAGAGTTTAGGAACTTGGAATCGGGGGACCATTTCCGGCCTGAGGAATCTTCTACCTCATTTTCGGAGCCACAAGATACTAAAAAGGATTCAGGCTCGTCCGAGCCCGAGTCTTTTTTGTCTGAGTTTGAGTCCTTCTTAGAGTCCTTGTCGTCTGAGTCATCGGCAAGAACATGGATGGTGTTTAGTGACAACGATAACAGAATCAGAATACATAAGATCTTTCTGGAGATCATAGTTGAAGACAGAAACCCTAAGCAGGCTAGGGAAAGAAGCTAGAAAAAATGAGACTTGCAAATCAATGAATCAGTACATAGTGTTGTGCTTTGAAAAATAGTGAAGGTGGTAAAACTTGATTTCCAGGATTTTTGTATAGGAACTAAATGGTGAAAGGAATCAGAAGCCAAATCATGCTATGTTTTCATGAGTGTTTTTCTTTGTTCAGGAAGACCGTTAGGACAGGAGGTAGTTACTGTTTAGTTAGAGAAAAACGGCAAGATAGAGAAAAAAAAGGTAAATGCTTTCTGGCTCGGCGTATCTTCAGGCAATCCATTGAAGCTCTAGTGAAGAACCAGTCTTTGTAGCCGGTAACTAATCAGTAATCACTAGTTATATACATTGGAAACATTAATATTATTTTTCTATATACTCATTTTTTTTGGAAGGATATACTCATATACTCATTTTTATCTAGTCTACTTATATTAGAGTAACTTTAACAGACTCTCTATTTTACCTTTTAGCTATTTTAGAGAGCGTGTTTTAGTTTATTATATATATATATATATATATATATATATATTTTTTTAGAGCTCCATCAGGCTAACTAAAGTTTCGTTATTATAACTTTTAGCTATCTCACTAGCTAAATATAGAGAGCAAGATGACTCAGATGAGGCTAGCTATAATTTAATACATTCCTTGCAAGATATTTTACGTGATATATAAATATATTTTAACTATTTAATCTTTATTTGAAGAATAATGTTGATGTAATGTTAGCTAAAATAGAGAGCAATGCAGCTGCATTTCTAAAGTGGTTAGTCAAAATGACATTTTAACTAATTTGACTAAAATTTAACACAAAAATTGCCAGCATTCCTAAAGATGCTCTTAGTCTTTCATTTATAACCGGGATGTTGTGTTCGACTAATGAACGATTCAAATAGCTAGTAATTAATATATACACATGATAACCTCTCCCCCTCTCTTCCCTTTTATCCTCTTCATTTCGAAATAACATGATGTCCGGACTCTTGAATCTCTTGAATTCACATAGACAGGAGACTGATCTTGAATTCTGATAGAGAACTCAAGGGATGAAACCTCAGCTATGATTGGTGGTGTTGCTTGTGGTGGCTATGCACGAAAGCGTCGAAAGGTCATTCTCCAACTATCTACTTTATTAGCATCGTACAATGTCTCTCTCACTTATGTTTGAAGGCTTAGGGGTAAATTTGTTTGACTAAGAGGAACAGCATGCTTGTTCGTATATTTATTCAGATTGTTGGAAGAATCCTGAGTTCTATGCGTTCTATGCAATCGCAACACGGCATTACTGGGATTGAGGATTATCCAGAGCATCTCCTTCAGGCACTTAGAGAGGCCCTAGCTTTAGTTGGAAAACTCGAATGTTACCGGTCGTTTTAGATAATTATGGAGTATAATATAAATCTTCACAAACCTGGAGACAAATGAAGACCAAACAACCACAAATGCTTAACATAAGGATGGCTCAACCATAAACATTGTACACATATTTGGGAGGGTGCGCCAAACCTTGTTGTAGTGCAACACAAAGATGACTCGTGTGAGCCCCAATAGCAAGCTATTGTGGTGGACTCACCATTTTAAAAAATTAATTTAATATTAAACTGATAAGAACAAATACTACACTTGATCTTAGCCAAAAGGCCGAGAAAGGTATGATTTGTTCAACCAAGCTCTTCTCTTTTTATAGAACCATTCAAATTCCTGCTTCTGCCAATAACCGATGTGGTACTGTTCACATTATACAAACAGCAAAGTCTAGGAGTGCTGAACTTGGAACACCTTTCTAAAATGTATTTGTGATTTGTATTAACTCCAAACTAACCCAAGCCATAACATTGAATTAACTATTAGTCTTCCCCTTTTTAGGCCTAGTTTGGTACAGCTTCCCTTTTAAAAATATCAGTTTCTATCCGAACTTTTAGATTTTATAGTGTTTGGTATATGAAAGAAAAACAGTTTTTAAAAAAAATTACAGATCACTGGCTGCAGCTTTATAGAAGCAACCTCAAGGTACGTTACTTTTAAAAGCAGCTATCACTAAAAACACTAGAAATTAATAAATTTTATCTTGGCAGCACTTTTAAAACTAATATTTACCAAACACAAAACTGTTTTAATTCATAGCTGATTATTTTCACAATACAGCAGCAATTGTTTTTTTTTAAAAGTCACAGCAATACCAAACTAGCCCTAAAGACTCCTAATCGATGTAAAGCCAACAAAATATCCAATCACTGCCAGTTTAACGATTATCAGCTTAACGATAATCTTAACCGTTCATTGTACCGATTATCAACCAAATTGATAATCTTTTCCCCACTGTCATCTCTATAAACCTTAATTAGCAGCTTCATGATAGACTCCGACCTTGAAGAATAATAACCAGTGGGGAAAAGATTTATATATATATATATATATATACAGGAATTCTCAGGTGCGGACGTCCGCACGAA
>NC_020493.1:25268835-25305148 GCF_000184155.1 Fragaria vesca subsp. vesca | reverse complement strand
GTATATATATATATATATATATATATAAACGTGAACACACAATAATATTTTATTTTTATGAGGAAATAATCAATAATAATTCAACGATGATGTTTGCAACCATAGTCGTCTTCACCTTAGGTGCCGTCACCAAGGCTTCTTTTTTTTTCCGATGTTGGCAACATGAAATTACCGACAAAGATCTTGATGTCGTTTCAGCACTAGAATGCTAACATGAACCATATATGTCGTCGGCAAATATAAACTTATACTTAAAAAGGAAGAAAACAAATTCACTACGAAACAACGAAACGATCACTATAAATCATCAAGGTCAGTTAATTACTATGCTAATAACATCATCAGACGACACAAGAGGCACGACATATAAAACTGTATTTCAAAACAGTGTCGTCTGATGGTTTTTATGGTTTTTTAGACGACATATAAAATGTAAAAGTCATCTCAATGACATGTTATTTCAATACTTTTAGATGCTCCTTCATTTTTTCTAGGTTTGGAAAAATCATACGACATATATGTGTGGTGTCAACAAACCTAGAAATTCTCATTTTCAGCTGAAAATTGAGACCTCATATATATGTTATGTGAGAAAGGCTATCCAAATCGGGTTTTCAGCTTTTTCAATGTACTTCTAGAGACGACAAATATATGTCGTTTGAAAGAAACTGAAATTTTCAATTCGAACTTCCCTGTATGAGTTTTAATGTGCTTATCTTTCAGACGACATATTTATGTTGTCCAACAAGAACCTTAAATTTTCAATTGGCACACGGAAGTTTTCCCACCCTTAGTGAAATTTTCTCGCTCTTTACAAAATAGGGTGTCACTTCTTTGTGTGACTCAAACGACATAACTATGTTGTTGTAAGAGGTCTGAAATTGGTCAACAAACGATATGCCTATTATCCATACGGAAACGCTCTTATCTCATCCGGCTGAATTTGTGAAATATATAAGGTTCCAAACAATAGGTTTATGTCGTCTAATCATTCTGAGAAAGCTAAAATTTTTATTTTCAGACGACAAGTTTATGTCGTCTGATTTCCATTCTTCATAAGACATATTTATGTCATTTGATGAAGCTTATATTTTGCATTTTTCAGTCAACAGATTTACGTCATATAACAAAACTTAAATTTTGACCCTTTACTAACCTAGCTAGCTAGCCCGAGAGTTTTCCCACACTTGTCAAAAATTGAAAACTTGGCGCGAATTTTGTTTGTATATTCAGACCACATAAATATGTTGTCTACAAGGTCAATTGTCTCTAAATTGAAAATATGATTTATTAATTATAAAACGAAAACGCTTTTATCTACTCCATTTGAACTTATTTTTTTGATTCGTAAACACTCACACTCTCATAAAGACTAGCACAATGAATCAATGTGAAAAGTCGGGCACGTTTATCTCCCGATCATGTAGTTCCTCATAGGGAAGCATAAGCATAAATATAGTTGTTCCATGCGATCGAGACCCATACGTTATCAAAAATAGCGAATTTTTCTACCGTATTCATATTCAACTATTGTGATTATATCGTGCAGTCAAATTTTGTAAATTTTATTTCCTTCATATAGTTGGTTTATAAAGATATACGCTTAGATATAACCTTGTAAACATGTTGTAGCACATAGTAGGCACGTTGTGATTCAAATGACTAAATTTAAAGAATAATTGAAGTTTGAGTATTGGATATGATCATGGTAGTGAAATATAGCTATGGTACAAAATTCAGACGTTTTCGATAATGTTCAGGTCTCAGTCGATGTGGTCAACGTTAAATCGGTCATTTTTCAATAAACTTTTTTTTTCTAATAAACTTAGACTATATATATATATTGTCTAATGAACAATTTAAAAAGTCAAAACGATTGACCTAAAATAAATGATAGAAAAGCTAGGTTTAGGTGTTAATTAGGGGTTAAGGTATAGGAAGGGTGCTGGTCAACTATTTATGATTTTTAAAAACACCAATTAATCCAAACCGTCCATCTTTTCTTTTCTCTTCTAAACCGTTGGTTCAACCCTTAACAGGATAAGAAACCCTAGCCTCTCCATTTCGGTTCAAGAGGGAAAGAGAGACCCTAAGCTCCTCCTTCAGCCCTCTCACTTGCTCCGCCCGTTCCTCACTGCCTCCATGGTTGCCTTCAATTTCTCGCTGATTTCTAGAATCGCCCTCACTAGCTCCAGCAGCTCCTGCTTCTCCCTGGCCTCCTTGGTCGCGGCGCTCATCTACGCCGATCTCGGCCTTGATGGGGCGATCGGAGAGCGAGGCGAGAAGATGAGTGACGTTGTCGGAGAGCGTGTGGGAGTGGGAAACGGCTTCACTGCAGAGGGAGAAGAGGTCGGCGAAGTAGTGGTGGTGAGAGAGGAGGTAGGATTGGATTTTGGACTTGATTTTGAGGGAGTGGGAGTCGAGGCGTTGGATGAGGAGGTGGAGATCCTATGCTGAGAGCGATGTGGTGGGGTCGCTCAGGTCCTGCGTCGAGAGGAGCTCTTGAATGTTGATTGAGTCGAGGAGGGCGTCCATTCCAGCTAATTAGACTGTCAAGAGTGGCCGGTCGGAGGAGAGCCTTAGGGTTTTTCAAGGTAAACATCCATCTCTATCTCTCTTGAATCTTAAAACCCTTATTTTGATCCATAATCGAACGATGTCGTATTTGCTTCTACATCTTCACCATGACTGGGTTGTTTAAAGTGTGGGGATTTAGTCATAGTTGGGTTTGTTTATAGTCTTTTTGATCTTAAATGTCAAGGCTATTATATGATTTGTGTTTTTGGGTTTCTGAGTTACGGGCTTTTACTTTGTTAGTAGCTTTGGAGTGTTTGTGGTTTTCATTTTCAGAATTGGGTTTTGGTTTGTGAATTGAAAATTTAGGACTTTGAACTTATTACAGGTCAGTCGGCTAATGGATTTGATAGTGCACAGACTCTATAGCAAAAAGGAGGTGTTCCTTTAGAGAGCTTGTTAGGTAAGCTGAATATGCATTGGCCTTGATGATTCAGGGAATATTTAGAATTTGAATAGAATACTATGTGCATTATGGTTTGTGTTTATGTGCTAACTTTGTTTTGTTTTCTCGTAAATATTGGTCTTCAAGTTTAAGAGTTCGATATTGATTGCTGTGAAATATTTTCAGTTGAGGTCTAAGCTCTAAGACTAAGAGGGTTGATTATGTTCGATGTTTTATGGTTGTATGTGGTATGCCTGTGGTGTTTTGAGTTGATGAGCATGATAGATGATGATTTCTATTGATTCTGTTAAGTTGCATAGCTACTGTTTGTTCTTGTTTGTCTATTGCTAGTTTGGTAGTTTATATGGTGATTGATTAAATATAGATGTGTATCAGCTGCAAAATTATATAGAAACCACCCTCTTATGTGTTAATCTGTATCAAATAAATATGCATACAACATTCATATTATAAACTTGTTGGATATACATGTATTGGAATTATGTTTTTAATCCAATAGGGGTCTTCACTGGTTAATGGTTTTCTAAAAAGCTTTTCATGTTTTTCTGTAGCATATCTCCTTTCCCTTAAGGTTTATTCCTTGTTGTATCATGTCAACTGCTTGAACCTTTTGTTTTTACTAGATTAGTATCATTTATAAAAGTTATAGTCTCTCATTTCTTACATTATTGATGACACCTATTTCAAAGGAAGACACTTGCTGCCACAGCTGCAGCTGAGGCTCTAGAGGCGATGATTGTTTCAGAGTCTCTTGTTAGGGAATTAAGATATTACAAACTCGTCAGTGCATTGATGCCTTGTTGAATTTATTATACATTGTCTTTACTGGATGACAAGTTGATGACTAGTGACATGTGAACACAAATTTGATTTTTTTTTTTTTTTTGGTTTACAAACGGAGCTCAAACGAGCTCAAACAAAAAACAACTAAATATTAAAGCATGAAGCAGATCTTCTAGCTCTAACAGTAGAACTCAAATCATCAAGAAAGGCTTGTGCAGCATGCACAGGGGGGTCTTCAAAGCTTATGAAGCCCAAATCATGGGAGATACTACTCTTTGCCAAAGCATCAGCAGTCATTAGATTCACGAAAAATATGGCTGAGCTTAGCATTTTCCATTCTAGACATGAGCTTGCAACAACCATCAAGGAGGGAGCCTAAAGGATGGAGAGCCAGATTTGAACTGTGCATCAAATTAACCAAAATTGCAGAATCTGATTCAACTTCTAAGTTTGAAATCTGCAACTTAACAACAAGCTTCAAACCATAAAATAAGCCCCAAGCTTCAACAGTAAGGATTTCACCAACTCCCAAATTAATCTGAAAACCAATAATCCAAGTACCAGCATGATTTCTAATCACTCCATTTGCACCAATCTTCCCAGAAGCAGTAGCTCTAGTACCATCAATATTTAACTTGAAGAAATTTAAGGGAGGCAACACAAATTTGATTTTGATCTTAGTAGCAATTGCTTCTAGTATTCTCACAATCGATTGTTATATACTCTATAGCTATATATATACATGCATATATGCATACACATGTGGTGATATACTCTGCATACACATTTGTTTGCACTTGGCATCTTTAGCTGCTGACTGCTGAATTTGTAAATAATTCAATGTCCATCTTTCTATCTCTGTTGTAACTGATTTAACAATGTTGTAGTTATTCTCTTTATAATTTCTGAATGCAATAAGGTTTGTTGCGGCTGCACATAGCATGGAAAAGATTAGAGGATGTACATGACATGATTCTCATCTTGTTGAAGTTTCGAGAACTCTGCGCTCATGGTAAAGGAGAAATGAGAATGTAGTAGTAGTTCTATATGTAGATTAGGAGTAATATGTATTGTTATTATATATTTTTATTCTTACACTTAAATTGATTTTGTAATTGATGTGGATTATTGACATTTAATGAAGAGTTACTTTTCTTGTTATATCTGAAGTTTAATTCACAATCAAACGACATAAGTGCGTATAACAAGCAACAAGAATGTGTAGTTTAATAGACAATCAAACGACATAAGCCCTTCTAATAAATAAGCAACAAAAATATGAAGTCCAATAAACAATCAAACAACATAAAAGTGAAGTTAAACGAATTATCATGTGATATAAATGATATAAAGTGCCTCATCAGACGACATATATATGTTGTTGGTTTTCCATTCAGACGATATAAAGTCTAATAATTTTCTAAATTTGATAACATCAGACGACATTAAATTGTCATTAGAAACCTCATCTAACCACATCATGTGAATGTATTTGTCGTTGTAGGTTATGTAGGTCGACGATTATATGTAGTATAAGGTTGTATCACACTACATCTATTTCGACAAATCTTTCATTTTTTCTTCTTTCACTCGACATTTAAATGTTGTTGGTCTTTTATCGAGACGACATAAAGTTCGGAAACATTCCAGACTTGTCAAATTTCAGACGACATATTATATGTCGTCTGACTTGCACTTACATGACAGTGGAGAACTGTCGTCTGATAGCCTATCAGACGGCAGAACCTCAGACGACATATGTTTTTTCTTCAGACGATAGTGCTCAACTGTCGTCTGATGCTATTTTTGGCATAGTAAATCCATATTGTTTCCTGTAGTCATTCATGCCCAATAATCCCTGTGATGTACGTACGTACAGGCTAGGATGTTTATAGGGTACATATGTACATGAATGCGACAATATCTTCCTGCACAAGCAAATGTGGGATTTGTGGAGCATCGGTTTAGAATCTCCAAACAATTTTAAACAAAAATCCTATTTTCCGTGAAGATAAACGATGGAAAGGAGACACATGTACCGTATATTAGAAAAGCTGAGAGAGCGCTGAAGAAAAAGCGAGGTAACTCAGGTAAGTTATCAATTATGAGGCGTCGTTTGATATGAAATAGAAAAAGAAAAAAATGTGTCTCACTCTCGTTTATTGGACCGGGTAGATTACTAGATTTTGGACCCTTTGTATTTAGTTTGCGGTTCATTATCAGGAAAACCCCAGTTATTACTTGCTGGAAGTAATAGTGGATAATTTACAGAACCGCCAAATTCTGTTGTTAATGGATATCACTGAGCCAGGTTCACTCAGAATCTCAGTTTGAGATGGCACTGAGCTTCTTCTCCTGTTGTGCTTCAATTGCTCCTCAACAGCATCAAGGTTTCTTCTTTTTCTCCTCACTTCTCTCTCTGCCTTCTGTCTGATCAAAAAGCTTTACCTTTAACTACTTCAAATTCCCATTCTTCATCTTCTGTCAGCAAAACTGAACCTTAGAGGCAACAAAGCCCTTGAAGATGTGAAGAGCCTCATCAAAACTGTTGGGGTTCCATCAGTTGTGTCCTCTCCAGTAAAATCTCTTCAGAATGGCAACTGGGTCAAGCTCATATGCGGCGCAAGCTTCGAGGTAATTGGTAACAACAACAATGACCCTTAAGCTTATATGCCAAGTTGCCAACTCCCTGACACTAACTCTGCTATATGTTCTTCTCTAGGATGTGGTTGATATACGGAATCTTTCTTTGGTTTACACTCTTGCTGGAGGTAATTGAGAACTCTTAATTTAGAAACTTTGTTTATTGAACTAGTCACTTTTGGTTGAGTGAGAAACTGAATTTATTGAATGGTGTTGTTGCAGTGGATTGCATAGACTGTGCGGCAGATGTATCGGTGGTGAGCGCGGTAAATGAGGGGATTGATGCAGCATTGGAGATTTTCCCTTTTCGAAGGCCTTGGGTGATGATCAGTGTAAATGATGATGAGGATCTTCACTTTCGAAAAGCTGGTGATTAAGTACCTCCTTGTTTACTTTGTATAGCATGATAAGCATTGAAATGAGTTGCATTATTCCATTTCTCTAGGTGAAATTTGCATCAGCTTTATGTGGCTCATGTTTTAACATTATTGTCAACATAAGGTTGTGATCTGATATCTCAAGGTTAGGTGCTTCAGTAATTCAGCTTGAAAACAATGATTTCTTTGGTTCTTTTCAGTTACCAATATTTGGTGATGGCTAACTATAACTGAATTGAGTAACATCATAATTGTGAACAGAATTTGATCCAGAGGAGTGTCCACTTGACTGTTCAAGGCCTTGTGAGAGAGTATGTCCTGCTGATGCAATATCTTTTGAGTCTGGATGGTCAACAACAAAATTCTCGTATGGCAACAAAACACCGACCTCAGTAAAGGTTTTGTTTTTCTTTTTGGAGCATATTTTTGATGTGAAACTTCTATAGGTAGTGTTGACTTTTTTTTTATCAAAGATCCCTTTCTGAAACTGTTAGTTAAACATGCAGGCTGGAGTATTAACTGAACGCTGCTATGGCTGTGGCCGCTGCCTTCCAGTTTGCCCATACGATAAAATAAGTATATACATATGTCTAATATATACATTGTAGCTGGCCTTTATCATGTCTAGATTGGTCCCTTTTAACAAAACTACAAAATTGATGTAGGTGTGAGCACATACATAAGAGATACTGCGGCAACCTCTGAACTTCTCAAAAGAAATGATGTTCATGCTATAGAGATTCATACAAGTGGAAGGTACAGTACCTTGATCATTAAAGTAATAATATCGAAGAACTTTTACAATTTTCATTGGAGAATACAAATGTTTGGCTATCACTCTGTAGTCTGTACTAAGCCTCAGTTTCTGTAGGCAGATTGCTCCATTTAAAGAACTTTGGGATGGTTTGGGAGGTTCAATCAAACATCTTAAACTAGCAGCAGTAGGTGTTTTATCCATCTCTGCTGTTTACTAAGTCACTATGATTGTCATGTGCTGATGTGCACAACTAAATGGGAACCTAGTAGAATATCTTGGGAGATCTGATATAGTTGTTATCATTTTCAGGTTAGTTTACCTGATCATGGAGAGTCAACTGTATCAACAATGAAGGCTATGTACTCCATTATGGAACCGGATTTATCTTGCTTCAATTTATGGCAGGTGTGCTTCCTATCACTGTACTTACATGTAAATATGAATGCTCCAAGTATTATCACACGATATCATCAACATAAATTGATTTTCTCTTTTCTGGCATTCTACCTTTATGAATCTGAAGTTGGATGGGCGCCCCATGAGCGGAGATATTGGTCGAGGTGCCACAAGAGAATCAATCGCTTTTGCTCTTCGTTTAGCTGCTATAAAAGAAAGGCCTCATGGTTTGTGCAGACGATTCTCCATGCTTTTTTGAGAATATCATTGTTGTTTTCCAGCCTCGGACACACAAGGTTTTCTTTTTTCTTTTTGTTAATCCACTGGTGATTAATATGGCAGGTTTTCTTCAACTGGCCGGTGGCACCAATGCTCACACAGTTGATGGGTTGAGGAAAGTTGGACTTTTTCAAGCGACATCCTTTACAAGTAACATTCTCCCACTTTTTAGGTTCAAGTACTCATTCTTCACCATTGGTCTTATATTCCTCATATCTTCTTAACTTCTGATAGAGAACTCGAGGGATGAAAACTCAACAGCTATGATTGGTGGTGTTGCTTATGGTGGCTATGCACGAAAGGTCATTCCCCTTTATTAGCATCATACAATGTGTCTTTCACTCATGTTTGAAGGCTTAGGCGTAAATTGGTTTGTATATATATTCAGATTGTTGGAAGAATCCTGAGTTCAATGCAATCACAGCACGGCATTACTGGGATTGAGGATTATCCAGAGCATCTCCTTCAGGCGCTTAGAGAGGCCCTAGCTTTAGTTGGAAAACTCAAATGTTACCAGTCGTTCTAGATAATACAAGTAGAACTATCTTCAAAAACCAGGTATGCAACTGTTTCATTAACATACTTTTAGATTATGAACAGGATTTTTCAACAAACCGCCAAAAAAGCTTTTGCATTTGGTATTAGGATTCAACCATGAACATTGTACATATATTTGGTAGGGTGCGCCAAACCTTTTTGGTATTAGGATTCAACCATGAACATTGTACATATATTTGGTAGGGTGCGCCAAACCTTGTTGTAGTGCAACACAAGGATGACTCGTGTGAGCCCCAATAGCAAGCTATTGTGGTGGACTCACCCTTTTAAAAAATTAATTTAATATCGTGTGAACACTTGGTTCACATATCAGATATTAAACTGATAAGAACAGATACTACACTTGATCTTAGCCAAAAGGCCGAGAAAGGTATGATTTGTTCAACCAAACTCTTCTCTTTTTATAGAACCATTCAAATTCCTGCTTCTGCCAATAACCGATGTGGTACTGTTCACATTACACAAACAGCAAAGTCTAGGAGTGCTGAACTTGGAACACCTTTCTAAAATGTATTTGTGATTTGTATTAACTCCAAACTAACCCAAGTCATAGCATTGAATCAACCAGTAGTATTGCCCTTCTTAGCCAGGTCTATTGGATTTGTAAAGGACTTCACTAACACAAGTTTCTTACGAGTGGCCCTGAACTAATGAAAGATGCTGTAGTGCAGGTTTTATATATGCAGGAACGTTAGCATGTCATAGTTAAAGAACATTAGCAAATTTCATGGGTGTTGAAAGTTGGCAGCTGGTCTACAAATAGTGAAAGCCGTCACGGCAGTTTCATTCAACTTCAATTCTTACTTCACGTGGGAGGAGTTGATATGTCATTAGCAAATCTCATGGGTGTTGAAGGTTTTCAGCTCGTCGACGAATAGTGAAAGACGTCACGGCAGTTTCATTCAACTTCAATTCTTTCATCACTCGGGAGGAGTTGAGTTTCCACCTAGGCCATTTTATTTACAAGGTGGGTGTATATACAGAAGAATCCTATCAGTTCCCAGTTAAATTCTATTGTTTGCACTTGGACATTCTGGAACAAACTTCCTGTGCTTCAAGCCTTCAACTTCATACTCTACACATTCAAAAACCTCTATCGATTATGGCCTAGAGGTTTTCATACTTTACATGATCCATACTTTAAACTGGGTTTTGATTCTGCAACCTGCTGTATGCATGATACAAAAGAAAACTATTTGCTTCTCATAAGCAGCTCTATTTCACAAATACCCCTAAATGTCTAAACCGCTCTATTTCACATGAAAGCTGGGGTTGTTGTCCTACGTCTACGAGAGTCAATTAGTTAAAAACATCAGCCATATCCACCAAGAGTGGTAGCAGCAGGACCTTAGCCGAAGAACATGGAGCCCTGGACCTTATTATGGAGCTCTTGAACTGGGATTGTCTCTGATGTTGTGACACTACCTTCGGCTGATGGAAGTTTCTCAGAGATCTTCAAACTTCATGTACTGCCCACTTGTGCTGCAGCAAGGTGCGCATAGTGGTTGTAAGATTTAATGCAACAGAAGAACCTGGTGCGATTAAGAACATAATGAAACAACTGGAAAATGGAAGATTATAGATTATTATGGAGAACCTGTTAACAAAAATTTGTAAACTAAAATTTGAGGGGCACCCACAGAGGTGCGCCCTTTCAAAAATAGGCGTATGCCATTTAAAGCGCCGCGCACACGGTATTCTTTAGTAAAAGGCGAAAGAATAGTTCGCTTTGTGCTCAACACATGGCTCCGTGAGTTTTACAGACTTGAGTTTCTCTCTTTTGTAACCCTCGAGATAGATATATGTTGCTCTTCTCTGATGTGGGACTGGCAGCGAACCTGGTCTTAGGACTTAGGAGTCTTAGCCGTAATTTACGTACGACCATGAACAGCGTTATAACTGGCTTTTCATAACCCTCCTTTGAGACTAGATATAGATAAAAAGAACGAATCTACCTTCACAACTCCATTCTTTGGAGGAATCCTGAGCAAAAGCCACCGGTGATCTTGCCAATCTCACATAGTTTCTGGTCCTTCAGAGCTCAAACTACTACCAAGCAAAGGGGATCTCCCATCGGACAGTATAGCTTCACCAAACCCATCGATTGTACATTGTTAGAACAATCATGTCTTGAACGATGGCTTCTTATAGGGAAGGTAGCGAATATCATTCATGTAAACCATCAAAATAACCGGTGGTTACTTCTTCAGCCAACTCAAATACTTGTTCCTATTATTACAATCGGATTACATAAGTAAAATTTCACTGCATTTGGTAGGGTGCCCCAAACCTTGCAATAGTGCAACACACACGTGTGAGCCCTAATAACAAGTTATTGTGGTAGACTCATCTTTTAAAAAATTAATTTAATATCATATAAACCGATAGCTCACATATCAGATATTAAACTCATAAGAACAAATACTACACTTGATCTTAGCCAAAAGGCCGAGAAAGATATGATTTTATCATTTTTGGTTCGCCTTTTTTTATACCAACTCCCTTCTCATTCTTATGTCAAGTTAGCGATGTGGGACAAGATTAATATTTTATTTTATTTTTTTCTTAACCTCAAACAACAAACATCATTCTTCCTTAAAAAAAAAACACAACAAACAAACATCATTAAACAAGCATACATCATTAATATTCATAGACCAAAAAACAAAAACCAAGAAAGTTTCTTTTTGAAAACGAAAAATATATTACAACAATTTAATTCAGTCAAAAAAAATCATTTTGCTAAAAAACTTTTTATTAAATAAGTGAGATTTGAACTCATGACTTCAACGTCGTTGATTAGCCTATCTAACCAACCACCCAGCCACAAAATAGAGATAAAAAAAACATGAAAGTTTACTAATTAAAGAAAATCATTTCAATTTCCACCACAAAGCTAAACAACGTAGAGACTAGAGTATCATCGTTTGTAATATTTTTAGACTATTTACTTCTTTTTTAAAAAGTTGGTAGTAATTAAAATTTAAGAAACTAATTTGAGGGGCACCCACAGAGGTACTCCCTTTCAAAAATAGGCGCATGTTACTTAAAACATCATGCACACGGTATTCTTTAGTAAAAGGCGAAAGAATAGTTCGTTATGTGCTTAACGCATGACTCCGTGTTTAAAACAATACCTGGTTAGTTTATTTTATGTCACCCACACTTGACAGCTCTTGCTCTCAATATTGATGTGGGATGCATTGCGCCTATCACTTCGGCAGCATTAAACCATAATATCTACTTCTTCAAACTACTTCAATATAATCATCTGATTTATCCCCTACTATATCGTTATGATCAACTCCATATGACCTTTACTAGATAAATAATAATCAACGAATTTTCTAAACTTCCTTTTGTGCCAACATTCAAAGAAGAAAACATAAGCAACAGATGAAAAAAAAAACAAAACAAAACAAAAAAATGAAACTACCATAGATAATCCTTCATGCTCAGTCCCATAGGACCTTTGCCCAGGGGTTTGGCTGTTCTACTCCATAGCTTGGTTTGAAGTCTGAACAGAAAGAGTCCTAGTTCTAGGAGGAAATGGTTTTCAGTTCTTGAACGTTTTGGAATGGGATCTGATTTCTTTTTCCTTTGTTATCCCTAGCTAGAATCCAAACCCGAACTTGATAGGAGTCCTAAGAGCCCATTGACTCAGGGCTCAAAGATCTTGGGGCCTAGAAAAAAAGAAAAAAATAAAGCTTATTCTATGATCAAATACAATTAAATAATTAATGAAATGGACAATTAATGTCACAGCTCCACTTTTAAACACAGGAAGAGAATGATACTGACTGTAATTAAGGGGCCAAAACAAGGGGAACAAATATGTTCTTCTCGAAATTAGTGTTAACATTTAATTTAATTTCTACTCGAAATTGTACCCAAAACAAAATAAGGTAAGTTTTTTGAAAAAATAGAAAAGAAAAGAAAAGGTAAGAGTTTAAAATAAGTTTCATAATGTAAATAGAATTCCTAAAATATAATCAGCAGAACATTTTGGATGTTTTATAATTAGAATATGAATTCATAGTTTTAATTTCTGAAATATATTTATATATATATAATCTAGAATTAAACTACAATTTAAAGGCCCAATTTTGAAATTTCGACTCAGACCTGAAAATCTCAGGTCCGGGCCTGCTAGAATCGCAGAGGAAGTGAACTGATCGAAAAGGTGGCCAACCATGCATGTTGCTCTTGGAAAACAAAAACAAAAGCAAAAGGAAGTGATCGGGTATGTTTTGGTCTCCCACTATATATACATATCTAATGGTGTTGACAATTTCCTATTGTCGTTACGAGTTACAATTTCAGTGATATACAGACTATAATGTAGGGTCGATTTGCATTTAGGCCATTTTGAGCACGCCATCTTTGTATATAGTATGTCAGTATCTGTTATATTGCGCATTAAAATGATTAGATCGTGATTGACAAAGAGGATTACTATTAATTCTGCTCGATTTGTTGTATCGTACTAATATGAATAAAATCAGTACAAAGAAGATTACTATTATAGTAATTCTCTCAGATAATATGGTCGGTCAATTATATACAATTTGTATATGTGGCATGTCCGTTGGTGTTGTGAGGAAAACAATGTTAAAGATCTGGGGAAAAGATAAATAATAATACAAACAAAATTATAATACCAACCATCCTTTAACAATATAGACGCTATTAAAGACTGTCAGGCTTAAACGTTATCATTCACCTGATTAAGAGAATCATAGTCAATCACCATTTGGATGTAAATACAATTATGAGAAGTATTATTTTAAAATTAAGTTGTTTTGTTTTTAACTTTTTTATTTATATCTAACGGTGGTTGATTATGGATCTATTGGTCAATAACTAATTATGATGACTGCAGACTTTTTTTTTTTTTTTTTAACATGACTACAGGCTTAATATATATATATATATATATATATATATATATATTGATGCATTAGAAAATTAGCAAATAGCGTATAATATACTCTGGCGGTTGTCGATTAGTGATTTTTGTACCCTAGCAAAGATCAAGTAAACCTTTTTCTTTTCTCAAATATATATTGTTGATTATTGAAATTGAAATGCTTTACAGATGATCGGTGAGGAAATGACATGAGTCCAAACTCCATGTGTATACAAGTCTGGTCAATCCTGAGGGGCTGCAAATAGTATAATATCACACTAGCTATATAGTAGTGTTTGTATAAACAAGAAAACAAAACAAACATATGTAGATGTGAACTACACTAGTTGAAATATATAAAATTCAAGAGAGGGTCGACTAAATGATCGAGGGAACACCAATTGGGAATTCAATTCATGAAAAACAAGTAGAGGGATATATATCAACCACATACGTGCTAGCTAGGCATACTTGGATCGAGTCAAAATTGTCATTCTTACTTATTTAGTGGTATAAATGAGTGGGAGACCTAGTGTGACATGGTTGGCTATGACGTAAATATCTATGCAAAGACGAGCAAGAAATGTGTATAATTAATGTATATATCATTTGTGAAAGCTTTGGTTATCTCATGGCCAAAGTTTTGAACAAGGCTGACTTTTAGATTTTGAGATGAACCAGAGAAATAGAGTAATCGATTGTCTAGTTAATTTGTATATATGCACGTACAATAAACATATGTAAAGTCTCACAATGTATGAGTAGTAGAATTTCCATGAGTGATGATCTCACTTCTATCCAGATTTATCGTAGGTATGTGCGATTTTGAGTTCTGAATCAATAATTACCGAGAAGTTACTCCATTATCTATTTCTACTATCTTACTACAAAAATTAGCTTGTTCATCGATTTGAGTAGAAAGTTGTTTTTTTTTTAATTATACAAACAACTAAAATGCTACAACGAGTTTATCGTGAGTCGAACTCATAACTTCCCACTTATAGAAAGAGACTAATGCCACTAAACCAAATGATATCGTGAGTAGAAAGTTTTTCGTTTGTTCATTTTTGTTATTTATATAGATTTATCTTTCTCTATTATAAGTTCTAAGTAGATATTTGAGTCTCTGTAGATTTATCTATCGAGTTCTAGCTTTTAGGCATATTAATTTGTTTACTAGGCCACTAGCTAAATGAAAATGCTTACGATTTAGCTTGTTGGACTCAAACCTAATAAGAACGCGATGTCAGAAGATGAAAGTCTCATTGATCATAAATTACATAATGGAAGAGAAGTTCAATGTTTTGAAGGATATTACAAACATACCTTTCACTTTAAAATTGATGATTCATAGGACCGTTACAATTTCTAATATGTGGGAAATTTATGGATTAATTGTGCATTTTACAAAAGAGAATGGTCATTGTCGTATGTTTTATGTTTTAATTTTTGATAAGAACTTGTCAATTTCACATGCTTTTGAATAATATGACATTTTTATTTAATATTTTTAAAATATTTTCTTGTCACATTTATATGTTTCTATATTATGGACGCATAATAGCTAGTTTAGCCGAATTTAGGACGAATATGTCATTTTCTTAGCTTTTTCTAACATTAAAAATACATTTTGTGTCTCTGTCATAATTTATTGTTTTATTATGAATACATAATAACTAGTTATCGACTGCAGTAATATTTAAGAACTTTTTAACTTACAAAACGGAGAACTTTTTATTTTTTTATATCTCTCGTGATTGAGTGTAAGAATTTGATAGAGTAGCTAATGTAATCTAGTGTTAAAACTTCAAAGTCAAAACGAATAGACGTCACGGCGTCCACTAGCATATTGATAGTATGAGTTGTATAATTAGAGAAAGGATATATATATGCCTGATTGGCAGTTGTATAATCGTCTTGACAGAGCTGAAATATTGTAGGAGCTGAAAGTTGACTACCTTTCATGACCCGAAAACAAAGATTATCTATTTATCTTGATTCTTGAATATACTATGTCCAAATGTTAGAATAAATAGAAATTAAAACATGATACAAACCGACATGTGTTAAGACTAGAGAGTAAGCTTGGAGATATAGGTGTAATGTGGAGTACCAAAGTTGGGGGTGTTTGGCAAGTCTTCATTTCTCTACTTTCGAATGAGTGGGTTGGCTCAAGAAACCAATAGTGCTATGACCGATCAAAAATGAAATGTTTAAACCGGATTGACTGTATAATAATTGCAAGTCACGTAGAGGGTTGGCAGGGGAGCAAGTCCCGATCAACAGAAAATGAAACACACACCAACATAAGAAATGGCAATAATCCTCATTCAATCATCCATGCTTACTTTGAGCAATGGGAATAGATAGTTTGCAACCGCATTTGCCAACAACGGTAATACGTAAAAGTACCTCATCACTAATAGTTAAGATCATTACTACTACTCATACTTTTAAAGAAAATAAATCAACAAAAATAAAATAAAATTCAACAACAGCCCCTAAGTTAAACTCAACAATTAATATATATAAATGAACGCTACTTATCAGTATATCACTACTTGTCGTCTTTTAGGATAAAATCTTGTATCTAAGTAGAATGGTGTTATTGTTATCTAGACAATGTTGATATTTGTTTGTGTCCTCGTTACGGTGATGAGATTAGTTGCCCTACAATAGTTCTTGAGATCACCTTTTCCCTTCCAACACCAATCAGGTAGGATTATCTTCTCTAACATAATTTATTTGCTCTTCTAAAAATAGAAAAAACATCATTCCTTTGTTGACAATCGATTCTAAACTAGAACACACCAAAACGTCTCATCACGCATTTCAATTTTTACCCCAAAAAAAAGAAAAAGAAATTATAATAAATATTGGTTCTTAATTTCATGTTCAGGTAATTAATGTGGTGAACATAACTGCTTTCTTAATTGATTACTTTAAAAAAAAAAAAAAAACTGCTTTCTTAATTAGCAGAAACAAGAAAAACGTTGCAAATTGATATAAAAACGTTAATGGCAAGTTCGTAGTTTCTATTCAAACGGGAGGGCAAATGCACAACACAAAACAAAACACTCGTGTGAATCTATGGGGTATATTTCCGGTCAAGCAAGCCCAGCCAACCCCTTTTTGTCCCGCTGCTCCACCTACCTCCTCTCCAACCAGCCCGCCACTCTCTCTCTCTCCTCTCACAATTATGCAGCAGCACACCAGTAAATAATGTACAGCGCCCAAAAAAACAAAATAATATAAGAAAAAACCAGTCACTCTCACTGAGGGCTAACTACCTTCCGCCACGTGACCAGCTCACCCCCTCCCCCCTCTCCCTCCTCCCTCTTCTACCTTCCCCCCTGCGTCACACTCTCTCTCTATTTAAACCAAACCCGTTCCTAAATCCCAGCAATCTCACATTTCACCCCCAAAATCTCATCTCCTCTCTCCTTCGGTTACTCTCTCAGGTAAACTCCAATTCCTCTCTGTATCTTCTTCGTCTCGTCTTGCTCCTATCAAACGGATTCCGTTTCCTGTCTCTTGTTTAAATCCCGGAGATTTTGATATCCCCGAGGCCGAGCTTGATCCTCCGTTTTGTTTCGACGCGTTTTTGCTCGTATATATAAATAGGCATTAGAGATCACAAGGACTAATTAGTACGAGTGTAAAGATCTGCGTGTGTTGTATTTGAATAGCTGGATTGGTTGGTACCGGAGTCCTATCTGTTAGGTGCATTGCGTAGAGATCTGTTAGGTAACTATAATTTAGGATATGGTTGGCAGTAGGTGGTTAGTGGTTTAGCTACCGTGAATTTGACACTAGATCTACCCTCATTTTTGTGAATTTGATCATGATCTACTTATTTTCGGACTTGTTTCGTGCTTGGTGGTGGTGTGATCTTGTGGTTGATTCTTTTGGTTGTTTATGTGATCAGAAATCGGAGGTTAACTTGAGTCGGAGATCATGGCCACCGGTCAATTGTTTTCCCGGACTACTCAAGCTTTGTTCTACAACTACAAGCAGCTCCCTATCCAGCGCATGCTTGATTTTGACTTCCTTTGCGGTGTGTTATGGTTTCGGATTTTTTATTTTTAGTTTTGAATGTTGATCTTAGTTGTATGTGGTTGGAAATGGATGTAAATGTATTGACTGAGTTTTTTGTTGTAGGGAGGGAAACACCGTCTGTTGCCGGAATCATTAATCCCGGTGCTGAGGGATTTCAGAAGCTCTTTTTCGGCCAGGAGGAAATCGCCATACCAGTGCACTCAAGGTATGTAACTGCTCTTTGGTTCTTAATATATTTCAATTCTATGAATGTATACGGTTGATCTAGATGATGATTTGTGATTGTCTAATCTTGATAATGATAATTGTTGCAGCATTGAGGCATCATGTGCTGCACATCCCACTGCCGATGTCTTTATCAACTTTGCTTCCTACAGAAGGTCAGTGCTTATTCTGTTTGTGGTGTTTTCGAGGTAGCACTGCTATTGCTGTACTTGATGATGAATATATGTTTGATATATCTGCAGTGCTGCTGCTTCTTCCTTGACTGCTCTCAAGCAGCCAACCATCAGAGTCGTGGCCATTATTGCTGAGGGTGTGCCTGAGTCGGACGCTAAGCAGTTGATCGCATATGCACGAGCAAACAACAAGGTTAGACGATTGTTGCAAAGTCATCTGGATTGCACTAACTAGGCGATTGACCAAGAAGTACAAATTTTAATGGTCACACTGTGTTGCAGGTTGTCATTGGCCCAGCTACTGTTGGAGGAATCCAAGCTGGAGCTTTTAAGATTGGTGACACTGCCGGAACAATTGATAACATTATTCATTGCAAGCTATACAGGCCTGGATCTGTTGGTTTTGTCTCCAAATCCGTAAGTAGCTATCCCAGTGCATGCACTTTTGTTCCAATTTTAACCAATCTTTATGGTACTCTCGAGTTAAACCTTTAGTTAATTTTGATATAAAATCTATGATAATGTATATGAGAATGTATGTTGACTTGTTCAACATAATGTATATAGTTAAATATGCACTGTGGGATTGAGTTCATTGATATCTGTATTTTACCCTGAGGCTCAAGAGTCAAGAGCCTCTACTGAGAGTCAATATGGTTATGCAAATTGCCGTTAGCTTTCCACAGATGATAAGATTAATATCCACAGATTTATTCAAACTGCAATGTGATTGGTTTGTGAAGAAAGTCGTATACATGTTTAAAATTCTTAGAAATAATGGTTTGTTGTAATTTCAGGGTGGGATGTCCAATGAAATGTACAATACTGTAGCTCGTGTAACAGACGGACTTTATGAAGGTAACCACATTGTTGCTGCTCTGTTTAACTTTTCTAGTTGCCATAATGTGTGCACTCAGTTCAGAAATTCTAATACAATTTGGGTATGGTATTTGAACTCTTCAGGTATTGCTATTGGAGGTGATGTGTTCCCAGGTTCTACACTCTCAGACCATGTTCTGCGGTTTAACAATATCCCTCAGGTAAGCATGCGGGAAAAAGCAAGTGTTTAATCATAGCAGTTTTTTCTTTCCTTTACTTCTCTTGAGGGCCCCTATCTTTGGTTGGCATTTTATCTATATGAAGTCTAAGTTTTGTTATGCAATCCACAAGATGAATGGTCTGATAAGTGCCCTCTAAGTTCCAGAAAACTATGCTTCTCATGCTACAATGCTACAGATACAAATTTTAGTGATCAACGTTGAAGGATTATTGCATTTTTATGGATGCCAATAATAATACTGCCATTGTGTCTTCCCATTTGTATTTCTTGTCCTTACCCCTTTTGCAATCTGATTTTGTGATCTAATGCAGGTTAAAATTATTGTTGTACTTGGGGAACTTGGCGGGAGAGATGAGTATTCTCTAGTTGAAGCTTTAAAGCAGGGAAAAGTTAACAAACCAGTGGTTGCTTGGGTTAGTGGAACTTGTGCAACACTTTTCAAATCCGAAGTACAATTTGGACATGCTGTAAGTCATCAACTCTCGTTTCCCGATACGTTTCTTCCCAATACAGTGAAAGGGTTATAAATTCTGAATCTTTCTTGACTTTTTCTAAATCCAGGGCGCTAAAAGTGGTGGTGAGATGGAGTCTGCACAAGCAAAGAACCAAGCCCTGAGGGATGCTGGAGCTGTTGTTCCCACTTCATATGAAGCTTTGGAAATTGCCATCAAGGAAACGTTTGAGAAATTGGTAATTGAGTCTACCCTTAATCCAACACCCTTCAAGATAAAAACCGAAAAACTTTTCTTGACAAAGGTCTGTAATTCAGTTGTATCTGTGGCTGTCTAAAAATTAAGTAATTTTGTTAATTTCCACAGGTTGAAGAGGGGAAAATTGCACCAGTGAAGGAATTTAAGCCTCCACAGATACCTGAAGATCTTAACACCGCAATTAAGAGTGGAAAAGTTAGGGCTCCAACTCATATTATATCCACAATCTCTGATGATAGAGGTATGTACTCATTCGATGATGCTCATATGTATAGTTAATTTGATACTAATCTACATTTCTGTTTCATTGACTTCTTCTTTTGATGTACTTTGCAGGTGAGGAACCATGCTATGCTGGTGTGCCTATGTCTTCCATTGTTGAGCAGGGTTATGGTGTGGGTGATGTTATCTCTCTTTTGTGGTTCAAACGCAGCCTTCCCAGTTACTGTACCAAGTTTATTGAGGTAGGTTGCTGGTACTTATATTTAGAGCTGCTACTTGTATCCTCCCATTTCTATTTTTTTTTTTTATAAAAACTCTAGCTTTCTCACTAAAACATGTGATTCATTGATATCAGATATGTGTCATGTTGTGTGCTGACCATGGTCCTTGCGTCTCTGGTGCTCACAACACAATAGTAACCGCTAGGGCTGGCAAGGACCTAGTTTCCAGCCTTGTCTCAGGTACTTATACTGCCACTGAAAGATTCTTTATTTAGTGATTAAACTTTCTGCTCTATGACTGGGGTTAGCGGGGATGGTTTTTCATAGAATAATCGAAAATTTGAAACAGGTTTGCTCACAATTGGTCCACGATTTGGTGGTGCTGTTGATGATGCTGCTCGATACTTCAAGGATGCATATGACAAGGTAGACTTGCGTTGGACATTATGTGTGTAATAATCGGACACTTATTCAAAGCTGTGTTTCAACTCTAACAAGCTATCTTTCTTTGTTTCATCAGAATCTTACACCCTATGAGTTTGTCGAAAGCATGAAAAAGAGGGGAATCCGTGTGCCAGGGATTGGTCACAGGTACCGTATTTTTTTTTTTTTTTTTTTTTTCAAAATCATGCAACCAGGACATTGTAAGGCTTTTAGTAGCAGCATAACTCATTATCTGTTTACTTTTCTTGCTGTGAAACAGGATCAAGAGAGGGGACAACAGAGATAAAAGAGTAGAGCTCCTACAACTGTTTGCACGCACACATTTCCCTTCTGTCAAGTACATGGAATACGCCGTAGAAGTTGAGACCTACACGCTCTCAAAGGCAAACAATCTGGTCCTGAATGTGGATGGTGCTATTGGAACCCTGTTCTTGGATCTCCTTGCTGGCAGTGGAATGTTCAACAAGCAAGAGATTGATGAGATTGTTGAGATTGGCTATCTGAATGGGCTATTTGTGCTGGCACGTTCCATTGGTTTGATTGGGTAAGTACATTGTATTAGCTTATCCATTAAGGTACCACTTTAATTCTTGATGCCGACAAGCAGAATACGGATTCTACACAACCCCTTCATCGATACTGCCAATGTATATGGACTTGGTGGCCCTAAGTTCCTAGAGTGATTGATGACTTCGGTAGTCAATTTCCAATTTGTTGGGCATAGTTGTATAAGGTTTAGACGCTTAAATTTGGCATTGTGGGGAGTACAAGAAAAAAGTTCTCCTATTTAAGCTGGTGGGTCAGATGAACTAGGGAGGGAGGCATCATTTTCTGCTTTTCTATATCATAGTCCTTCAATTTTTCTGTAGAATGCTTTCATGTGACTGATTGCTCCCTTCCCTTGAATCTCAGGCACACATTTGACCAGAAGAGGTTGAAGCAGCCCCTATACCGCCACCCATGGGAGGATGTTCTTTACACCAAGTGAAGAGACGTCTTATAGCTTGTGCAAAGCTGTCCCTGCTCTCTATGAGCATCGGTGCCTTCTCCGAGTTTCTTGAGTCTGCAATTTGCTGGAATATGATTGCGCTTCTTTACTTGTTAGAATAGTGTTTGTACTGCTAATGCCCGAGCATGTTCATTTGTAAGCCGTGTATCGAAAAGTTCATAAAACAGAGAACCCATGATCATTTTACTAAACAAAGTTTATGATTTATGTCAAATTTCTTCTTTGATTCCACTTTCTCCTGTTAATTATCATGTGTTAAAAAAAGTGGTCAGTGAATAAATAGAAAGCTGTCAAAGCTCCCATACAATTACATTGCCTTCTTCTTTTCTGTATATGTGCCAAGTGTTACTTCAGTCAGTGGTTTAGAGTATTGAAACTAACGTATCTGTTTTGCATCTATAAAAGCTATGTAACCGAGATTTGATTCCCTAACTTCAGCATTATTACAGAATACTACCAAGACATTAGAGATCGACCTAAGTAAGAACTTCAACATTACGGAATACTACAAGACATTAGAAATCGACCCAGAAGTTGAACATTACGGGACACTAGAAGACATTTTAATGGAGGAAGAATTCCATTATCAAGATGGGGTGGGCGGGGGGTGGGGTGGGTGGATGGGGTCTAACTATTCACGTGGGAAGCAGGTGACAATGAAGCTAAATGTTGGGAATAGTACGAACCTTTTTCTTCCGATCACATAATTATCTCACAGTTCGATGTGACCAGACAATAGTACCATATGGAATAAGATATTTGATGCCACTCACATGTATATGCCTCTTTTTCACCGTCTTGTTGGTAACTTGGTATGCGAGATCGAGTCTAGAATTTAGGGATTGAAATAATGTACGGTTCCAAGAGAGTCTGCCATCATTTTCGATATCATTTAAAACTCTTAATTCCGATTAGTGTGACGAGATTTGAATTTAAATGTGGTGGTTCCACATATGACAAGTCTTACTAATTTTATCACTTACAGTAGTTATCCGCATGATTTTAATTGTTCTCAAACCGCATTCTCAGATCTTAGCAACTCATTTTTTCGTCGACCAATTGTCCGAATCAATTTCCAAATATCTATCGAGTTTTCATCAAATCCAACCCAAACGCCACTTGCATTGGAATCTACTAAATCATTTTCTTTGTTTTTATCCGATCTAGAAAAACGTGGAGAATGCTGTGATTAAAATAAATAAAGAGAAATAGTAAAAAGAAAAAAAAATAGAACCAGAAAACAATGACCTATATATATTCCCTCTCCCCAGTCCTCTCTGTCAATGTCCACAGCCACAACTAATAATAAAAAAACCCAAAATCCAATAAAACAGTAATAAAATCCTAATAATACAAAAAACCAACTCAATGTAATAAAATCAGACACAAAAGAAGAAGAAGAAAAAAAAGAAAGAGAGTCATTCTCCTTTCCCAAATCCCGGTACCACTACTTCTTCCACTGAATCCAACAAAATTATAAAAAAGAAAATCCAACATCACTCTCACAATCCCAACCCAAAGCCAAACCCACTTCTCCGATCAACCTTATTCCGAGTTTCCTCATTTCCTTCTTCATGCTCACAAATTCATAAGACCCAGTAAGAAATAATGGCTTCAGCAAGCGGCAAGGCGGCGGCACAGTCGTCTTCAGGCACCAGCAATTTCCGTTCGGCTGGGCAGCAGCAGAACAATCACACTAGCACAGCAGCCGCGGAGTCGGTGAGCAAAGCGGTGGCGCAGTACACCGTCGACGCGCGGCTGCACGCCGTGTTCGAGCAGTCGGAGTCCGGTAAGTCATTCGACTACTCTCAGAGTATGAGAACCACCAAAGATTCCGTCCCGGAGCAGCAAATCACCGCCTACTTGTCCAAAATCCAGAGAGGCGGCCATATCCAGCCCTTCGGCTGCACTGTCGCCGTCGACGAGTCCACCTTCGCCGTCATTGCTTACAGCGAGAACGCCCGGGACCTTCTCGACTTGATGCCCCAGTCTGTCCCGGTGATGGAACGCCGCGAGATTCTGACGGTCGGCACCGACGTCAGGACGCTGTTCTCGCCGTCGAGCTCCACCTTGCTGGAGAAGGCCTTCGCTGCGAGAGAGATTACGCTATTGAATCCAATTTGGATTCACTCGAAGATTTCCGGGAAGCCGTTTTATGCTATATTGCATAGGATTGATGTTGGGGTTGTGATTGATTTGGAGCCTGCGAGGACTGAGGACCCGGCGCTGTCGATTGCCGGGGCAGTGCAGTCTCAGAAGCTTGCGGTGAGGGCGATATCGAAGCTGCAGTCGTTGCCTGGTGGGGATATTAAGCTGCTGTGTGACACTGTGGTGGAGAGTGTTAGGGAGCTTACGGGGTATGATAGAGTTATGGTGTATAAGTTTCATGAGGATGAGCATGGGGAGGTGTTGGCGGAGAGTAAGAGGGCGGATTTGGAGCCTTATCTTGGGCTGCATTATCCGGCTACTGATATACCGCAGGCGTCCAGGTTTTTGTTCAAGCAGAATAGGGTGAGAATGATTGTGGATTGTCATGCCACGCCGGTGCAGGTTATACAGGATGAGGGGCTTATGCAGCCTTTGTGCTTGGTTGGATCAACGCTGCGTGCGCCTCATGGTTGTCATTCGCAGTACATGGCTAATATGGGGTCAATTGCGTCGCTGGCGTTGGCGGTTATTATTAATGGAAATGATGATGAGGCTATTGGTGGGAGGAGCTCGATGAGGCTATGGGGGTTGGTTGTTTGCCATCACACTTCTGCGAGGTGCATTCCGTTTCCTCTGCGCTATGCTTGTGAGTTTCTGATGCAGGCTTTTGGTCTCCAGTTGAATATGGAATTGCAGTTGGCTGCACAGTTGTTGGAGAAGCATGTTTTGAGGACACAGACGCTCTTGTGTGATATGCTTCTTCGTGATACCCCGACTGGGATTGTTACTCAGAGTCCTAGTATCATGGATCTTGTCAAGTGTGATGGGGCAGCACTCTACTACCAAGACAAGTACTATCCAGTAGGTGTCACACCTACTGAAGCGCAGATCAAGGACATTGTTGAGTGGTTGTTGTCTTCACATGGGACTTCAACAGGCTTAAGCACTGACAGTTTGGGTGATGCGGGGTACCCTGGAGCTGCCTCACTTGGTGATGCTGTCTGCGGGATGGCTGCTGCTTATATTACTAAAAGGGACTTTCTGTTCTGGTTTCGATCCCACACCGCAAAAGAGGTGAAATGGGGTGGAGCAAAGCATCATCCTGAGGACAAGGATGATGGGCAGAGGATGCATCCACGTTCTTCATTCAAGGCGTTTTTGGAAGTGGTTAAAAGCCGTAGTTTGCCATGGGACAATGCAGAAATGGATGCCATCCATTCCTTGCAAATTATTTTGCGAGACTCGTTTAAGGATGCTGAGACAAACAATTTAAAGGCTGTTACAGAGAACCGGCATGGGGATCTAGAGATTCAAGGGATTGATGAGCTCAGCTCGGTAGCAAGAGAAATGGTTAGATTGATAGAGACTGCAACTGCTCCCATATTTGCTGTAGATGTTAATGGGCGTATAAATGGGTGGAATGCAAAGATTGCAGAGCTGACAGGGCTCTCAGTGGAGGAGGCTACAGGGAAGTCCTTAGTTCATGATCTCATTTACAAAGAATCTGAAGAAATTGTTGACAAACTTCTCATCCACGCTTTAAGAGGTATCTTTTATCTAATGTATTTTTTGCTGCTTGATTCAAATTTTTTAATAGTGGGGTGTTGTGACGTTCTTTACCACTTTATTATCTATTCCAATAAAAACACAAATTTAACCTTGGGTAGTTCTACCATTTTCAAGACAAAAGGGTTAGTTCGTTGCCAAAGTTGTCGGGATAAAAGTTATGCATTCAAATTCTTCAAAGGTGACTGTAAAAATTTTCTTAAAAATCCATGTCACAGAGAAAATTCAAACAATAAGTTGGCTTACTTCAAGTGCATCGTTAATGATGGTGGCTTCAGTCGTTGCATAGATACCTTCTAATTGATTTGATTTTCTGTGCACATGTAAATATTTTAGACTTTTTTGAATTAGTATTGCAATTTTCATAGTCTGGTGTTGAATAATCAACTTCTATCTTTAACAGAATTGGGTGAGTAATCAACTGGTGTTGAATAAAACTGCAGGAGAAGAAGATAAAAATGTAGAGATAAAACTGAGGACATTTGGCCCAGAGCATGACAACAAGCCTGTTTTTGTGGTGGTAAATGCTTGCTCTAGCAAGGATTACACTAATAATATTGTGGGAGTTTGCTTTGTTGGTCAAGATGTTACTGGTCAAAAAGTGGTAATGGACAAATTCATTAACATACAAGGTGATTACAAAGCCATTGTTCACAGTCCCAATCCTTTGATCCCGCCCATATTTGCTTCGGATGATAACACATGTTGCTCGGAGTGGAACAATGCCATGGAAACACTCACTGGGTGGAGCCGTGGAGATATGATTGGAAAAATGTTGGTTGGGGAGGTCTTTGGCAGTTGCTGTCGGCTCAAGGGTCCAGATGCTATAACAAAATTCATGATTGTCTTGCACAATGCTATTGGAGGCTCAGACACCGACAAGTTTCCTTTTTCATTCTTTGACCGGAATGGGAAGTATGTGCAAGCTCTCTTGACAGCAAATAGGAGGGTGAATGTAGACGGCCAGGTTATTGGAGCTTTCTGCTTTTTGCAGATTCCCAGTCCAGAACTGCAGCAGGCTCTTAGGGTCCAGAGACAACAGGAGAAGCAATGTTTCGCTAGGATGAAAGAATTGGCATACATGTGTCAGGAAATAAAAAGCCCACTAAGTGGTATACGCTTCACTAACTCACTTTTGGGGGGTACAGAGCTGAGTGAAGATCAAAAGCAGTTCCTTGAGACTAGTGCTGCTTGTGAAAAACAAATTTTGAAGATTATAAAGGACGTTGATTTGGCTAGCATCGAAGATGGGTAAGTTTTTGGTAAAAAAGCTAATTTACTAGGCAGGATAGTTTCAGTGCGTGCATGTGGTTGTGGGGTGAGGGCTAAAATAAGTTTACTTGCTTGTGAGGCCCCAAAGATTATTCATTTTATATTGATTGCACACTGATTCCTATCACCTTGTAGTGTATTACAATATCATTTCACCTTTAAATTTTTTTCATATTCAGGGACATGATCACATGATTAAGTTTCTTTTATCTTCTTTCGTTTTTTGAATCAGTTCTTTGGAGCTTGAGAAGGAAGATTTTTTACTTGGAAGTGTCATAAATGCTGTTGTTAGCCAAGTAATGTTATTGCTGAGGGAAAGAAATTTACAATTGATTCGGGATATTCCTGAAGAAGTCAAAACACTAGCTGTTTATGGTGATCAAGTGAGAATTCAACAGGTCTTGGCTGATTTCTTATTGAATATGGTACGTTATGCACCATCTGATGAAGGCTGGGTGGAGATTCATGTTCGTCCAATCTTGACTACAATTTCTGATGGACACTCTATGGTTCATACGGAATTCAGGTATTTTGGCTTCTGTCTATGTTTTGATATTATAATTGTATGTTGTTGAACTCAACATAATGAAGTTATGTAACCAACTTGACTTTGCCTGGTGTCTTGAGGATTGGACTTGAACCTTAACAGGAAGCTAGGCTAGGTTGGGCTGTGAACATGTTGTTCAAATCCATATGGTTTAATAAATCGCTGCTGCAATGATCATAGCCAGTAACCTCCTTAGTGTTTTTTGAATAACTTGGTTGGGTGATTTTAGGTTGGTAGTGCAGTGTTCTGTTTGGCACTTATGGATCCTAATTTTTATTTTTTTTGGTGGCAAAGTTTAACTAGGTAAATCATGTCTCTTGTGTTACACAATCATCACTTGGCTTTGTTTTGTTTGAATGCACTCGCATCAATGACAATGCATTTATAAGTTTTTAGATATGTAACTGACTAGTACCAATACGGTGCTTTATGATGAAGGTTGGTATGCCCTGGTGAAGGTCTTCCCCCTCAATTAGTTCAAGACATGTTCCATAGTAGTCAATGGCTGACTCAGGAGGGCCTAGGACTGAGCATGTGCAGGAAGATTTTAAAGCTCATGGGTGGAGACGTCCAATATATCAGAGAATCAGAGAGATGTTACTTCTTAGTTATTCTTGAGCTTCCTATGCCTCAGATACTGAAAAGAGTGTTGACTAGGTAAACACTTGCTCACTTTATAGTCTCGACTAGAAATGCTCCTTATACCAGAACAAACTGCTCCTCATACTAGCCACCCCTGATTCTTTTTGACGGCACTCAACACATCAGAAAACCCCAATTCTACCCAGTTTATCGAGTTATTGGGGGTTGCTGCTGCCAGCAACAGTTCATATCAGCAATATATTAAGATATCACTAACACAGTAAACATATTATTGAGTTGGTTTGCTGCTGTGTGTTATTCATTGAAAAAGAGCAAGCGGGTGCATCTGAGATAACTGTGCTTCCAAAAATACAACATGGCTCTCTGGTATTTGTGACAGTGAGACCTGTGGTTTGGATCCACATCTATCTGCTCCACAATTCATTCTACCTAAATACTTCTGTTTGTAACAGGCTCCCAGTGTAAATTTCTTCTTCTGTGTAATAAACTAGGGTCCCAGGTTTTGGTCTTTGAAAATAAAAAAGCAGTTTCTGAATTTGATGCATGATATAAATATCTGATTAAAATATGGTTCTCCCTTGGTCAGAAATGTATCCTGGATCCCTGCTGTGTTGTATAACGGAACACCAAGCCTCACACCTTTTCTTTATTCTGGAATTTCTAGAACGTACCCGTCAATATTTATCAGCAAAGCTTACTCCTTTGCTTCATGAAATCCTGATCCTTATTCCGTTTTTGTTAGATTTCCTGAACGCGGTCATGTCAAAACGCTTCCTCTGCAAGTCATTAAGAATTAAGAACGGATAGGGATTTAAATCCCACTATTTATCGCAGGATTAAGTACACGAGGATTTCACACACTGTTTTGTCCTTTTCACTTGAAGACAAGTCTGAGCAGAAAATATGTCATCTGTCTTGTTACCCTTATTTAGATGCAACTTGTGGCACCGCCTTGGGTAGCAGCAGCAGCAGTTTTAACACCTTACTTCACCATTACGTTACACAGAGCTCAAGAGAGCTTCCCCACAATTCTAGACCAACCTTGTTCATATCTTAAATGGACAGTTTCACTCCACTAGCAGAGTTGGAGCTGCTGAAGAAGATCGAAATGCTGGAAGAGGATCACGCCCGCCTCCAGCATGACATGTCCCAACTTAACCGCCCCCGCCGCCGGATCACCAGAACAAGAGGCGGTGCCGGTCGGCTGCCGTCGAGTTTTAATTTCAGTGACCGGCAATATCTCAACATATTGGAGTCACTTGGGCAGTCTGTGCATGTTATGGATCCTCATGATCGTATAATCTACTGGTGAGTAGCTCACCTCCATCAAACTCTTGAGTTTATTTATTTACTGAAGATTGTTATCTGGGTGAGTTTTGTAATATCGTTTTGCTAGCATGAATTGATTTTGATATTTTTTTTTGGAGAGGTTTTGTGGATTATAGGGTGCTTTATTTGAATTGGGAAATAGAAAGAGATTGATTATGACCAACTTAGTAAGAGTAATGTTGAAACCTTAGGGATGACATGTGTGTATGAGATTTTGTTATAGAGATTTCGGTCTTTGAAGTTTGGTGCAATTGAGAAGACTCAAATTTGCAGGAATAGAAGTGCCGAAAAGCTGTTTGGATATTCTGCGGAAGAGGCCATCGGACATTGTTCCATTAAGCTGGTAGTAGATATCAGGGACCGTGGTGCAGCATATAATATAGTCCACCGTGTCAACCACGGGGAGAGATGGACTGGGATGTTCCCTGTAAAGAAAAAATGCGGGGAGAGGTTTACAATTATTGTAACAAATAGTCCATTCTATGATGATTCTGGGAATATAATTGGGCTTGTTTCTACATGTGCTGATGCTCAGGCCTTTCGCGACATGAGGTTTCCAATGACAGCTGAGAAACAGCCACAACAAGATTTAAGCTCCAGCACTCAAGGGGCCAGTGTTACAACTAAACTTGGTGTTGATCCTCAGCAGCCTCTGCGGAAAGCAATTTCATCAAAACTAACAAACTTGGTTAGTCTTATTGTTTTCATATTCCTCTTATTTGTAATGTGCCTGTGTGTCGTGATTGTTATAAACATGAAACAGGCATCGAGGGTGAGTAACAAAGTCAAGTCAAAAATTCAGGCAAGAGAAAACAGCATGGATTCCACAGGTGAGACTGTTGATAGTCATCATCAGTTTTATGGTTCAGACTCTGTGGCATCTGCCAATAAGGAGGATGGTATTGCAAGTGAGACTAGCACAACTTTAGAAACTACATCCCCAATATTTAACCATGTTGAGAGCCACCCTCTCCGAGAACCCTCTATAGATTCTGACAGTGAGAATGAAGAAAAATCTTCGATTCACAAGATAATAGTTTCAAAGGCAGAAGCATGGATTAGTAAGAAAGGGATAGCATGGCCTTGGAAAGGAAATGAGCGAGATGGTTCAGTGGCTAGGGCCAGTGGTTTTGTTTGGCCCCGGTTTCATAATGATCAAGTCAATGTTGGTGTTCCTCAGAAGAGTTATTGTGTTTCAAATCCAGAAATTCAGGTGAGCGGAAGTAATCGACCAACATGTAAAAATGATGAGTCTCTAGGATCGTGGACCTCTCCATTTGATATTAACACCATAAGCCCTACCATCAGCCTTAAAAGTGCCAGCAGTAGTGCTTTGACTATGGTGGATGTGGACACTGACTGCTTGGATTATGAAATCTTTTGGGAAGACATGATAATTGGAGCACAGATTGGGCAAGGTAATAATATTTTGCAGGAACATGCTGGGGAAGTATTGTTGTTTTCTACAAACTGTTTACTTGCTGCTAAGAAAGCTATAAATGACTGAACCGCAAAAGGTGATAAAAATGAATCTTCCAATGAATAGATCTTTCTCAGACAAATGCTGTTTGAATAGCCTATTAACACTGGTCAAGAGACGTACATGGTGACCATAATATTGATCTAACTGCCATTATTTTTCGTATTTTAGACTTGATCATCTCAACCTCACAATTATATGTTCTTGTGCTTGTGTTCGGTTCACTTGTGAGCTTATGCTATTTCTCGGTGGATTTCCTTCTGAGATCTGTTTGCTGCTCCCCTCCTCTGTAGGTTCATGTGGAACTGTGTACCATGGTCAGTGGGAAGGATCGGTATGTTCTTTCTCTCTTTCCTCTAGTTTAGTTAAATGTTCAAGTGATTCACATCTAATAAGCAACAAAAGTGATATTGAGGGATATATGTTCTTTCTCTCTTTCCTCTAGTTTAGTTAAATGTTCAAGTGATTCACATCTAATAAGCGATATTGAGGGATAATTTCAGTACGATCTATGAAGAAACATCAAGTTAAAAATTCATGAAGTAAGACTTACTCAGAAAATAATACTCTTAAACTCTCTTGTTAGACCTTTGGTTTCATACGGTATACAATTGGATGAAATGCCAAACGTCGAACTCAATGTCTAATTATGCATGTTTGTAGTACAGTTTAATAATACTTGTTATCATGTAAACAAGTCTAACAATTATGGTCCTTCTCACACAAAAAAAAAAACAATTATGGTCAATGTCTGTTTTAGTAGTCTTTAAACTTAGGGAAGTGGGGAGAACCATGAAAGTTTCTATCAGCTTATATAACTTTAATGTTGGAATGAGTTATCGGTTGCATTATATCTTTGCTCTTACAGGATGTTGCCATTAAGGTATTCTCCAAGCTAGAATATTCAGATGATATGTTACTTTCCTTCAGACAAGAGGTGAGCTATTCTTTGTTAATTTGTCTGTACTTTCTATTTTGGAAGCATATGAGATTTTGACTACAAAGTTAGATATATATTTTGTCATCCCATATTACACTGTTAGAATGTGCCTATACGATTCCCTTTTACTCTCTTTTTTTAACTTTATCATTTTTTAATTCTGTGTATAATTTCACCATATGATTTTGTCTACGTAGGTATCTCTTATGAAAAGGCTTCGACATCCAAATGTTTTGCTCTTCATGGGAGCTGTGACTTCACCTCAGCGTCTCTGCATTGTCACAGAGTTCCTACCACGGTCTGTTTTCAACTTCCCGTTCTGAAGCTCTTCAGTCTGTGTTACCCATACTCTGATACATGTTTCTTACTGTAGTTAAACTACTTCTTTCCCTAATCTCAACCCAATATTCTCTCCACTTAGTGGCAGTTTGTTTCAAATACTACAGAGGAAACCATCAAAACTAGACTGGAGACGACGTGTTAATATGGCTATGGATATAGTGAGTATTGATCTCCCTCCCTTCTCAAACAAAACAAAGATGAAAAATGATTAAATGTTTATTTCATATCATTGATATTGTTTTCCAATGTAATGTTGTTGGTTCTTGGGTGGTTATGCTGCACGATTCATACTACCTTTTCGGCCGAATAAATTTGTGTTCAAATGGGCCTCTATGTTAAATTTATCACTTGCTTTAATTTTTTATTTTTTGTGCTTACCGAATAGATTGTTGTTTAATCAATCCACAGGCATGGGGCATGAATTATCTTCATCATTTCAACCCACCAATCATTCATCGAGACTTGAAGTCTTCAAATCTCCTAGTTGATAAGAACTGGACTGTCAAGGTCTGCCACATTTATTGGTTCTTTTTCTTAAGGCCTTCGATTTCATTTGTTGTTGTCCAATTTGTTTTTATCCCCTTCTGGTTCTGTATCAAGTTCAGAAGTGATCCGTCTGATGTTATCATCAGGTTGGCGATTTTGGTCTTTCACGTCTTAAGCACGAAACTTTTCTTATCAACAAGAGTGGCAGGGGAACGGTACTATAACTGGCATTCGCTGCAACCTTCTTTCCTAATTGTACTAAATTAATCAGTCCAAAAGTTACTATATGAGTTTGCATTTGGATATTCTGACTTCATGATCTCTTGTATTTTCTCTGTAGCCTCAATGGATGGCACCAGAATATTTACGTAATGAACCCTCAGATGAGAAGTATGCTCTAATTGCTCTTCTGGATTTAGTGTCCTCTGTTTCTCTCAGCCAGACTTACATCAATTTCTAAGGATATTTCGGTATATAGGTCTGACATATATAGCTACGGGGTGATATTATGGGAGCTTGCTACTGAGAAGATTCCTTGGGATAATCTAAACCCAATGCAGGTAATATCTTCTTTTGAACCTATATTCTGTCACAATGCAAAACAGAAAGATGTCACAACATTTCTATAAACTAAGATATGAGCTAGTTAATTATTTTGCATTATTCATGGGATTAGAGCAATGTTAACTGAAAACCAAAATAAAACAGTTGTCGAATATCACTTGCGAGAATTGATATTGAAGTGCAGTTTTTTCTGATTGCTCTTTGTTGTTCACGCGATTTATGCAACTAAACCGGATTTATCTACACGCGAGTATGATGCTAGATGAGATAAGAGTCATAAGACTAATGGTAGGACATTTAAGCATTATGACCGGATCTAGGCAGTATCTTTTAAACATTCCATTTCTTGGAGGCATTTCTTGGTTTCATGTTGTGTGCATATGAAACAATAATTTTTCTATGACGTGCAGGTGATTGGAGCTGTTGGATTCATGAACCAAAGACTGGAGATCCCAATAGATGTGGACCCAAAGTGGGCTTCTATAATTGAGAGTTGCTGGCACAGGTATTCTTTCTGTGCTTACTTGATTTTGTTTTAGTTGGTCCAACAGTTTAGTTTAAGATCCAGAATACTGTCTAGGTAGTTGGTCAAGATGCTAAAAACATTCCTTCGATCATTATTTTTCTTGTTCACTGGCTTGCCGCTCTAACCAGATTTAGCATAGTAGGACTTTTCATCGCTGCAAAGTATGAATAATTAGGCTTTTATAAAATTTATGAACTTCAGATGGTCATATTAATTGCTTAAGAATTATAATGGATTGATGCTAGGACTATTTTATTGTTGTCAAATGATTCATACTCTTGAGTTTTCTATTTTTATTTTTCATTGAAGGTAGTTTTATGTGTTAATTGGATCCTATATATGGAGGCGGTGACACCCAATTTCATCTTCTTCTTTTTTCTTTTTTAAGCTGTGGTGTCTGTGATTATAATCTTTATTTTTCCTTCTCATCAGTGATCCAGCTTGCCGGCCTACATTTCTAAAACTGCTTGAAAAGCTTAGAGTGTTGCATAAACAATATAATCTCCAGTTCAAAGCAGTGCGTTCCGCCTCTAGTGAGAGCACCAGAAAAGAATCGTAACGGGCCATGTTTTTGTTCATTGGTCTTCATTAATTCATTTGCCACATTGGCAGATGAAGCAGCCACCCTCAGATACTTCCATCTGGTATTGTAAATTATGATCCTTTATTTTACTTAGCAGCCCAAGTCAAAAAATAACACATGTTGCTTAGAGTGGAACACCACCGGTGGGAAATTCACTGGTGGAGCCGTTGATTGGAAAAATGTTGGTAGGGAGGTCTTTGGCAGTTGCTGTCAACTCAAAGGTCCAGATGCTATAACAAAACTTCATGATTGTCTTGCACAACACCGTTGGAGGCTCAGACACGAACAAGTTCCCTATTTCAGTCTTCGACCAAAATGGGAATCACGCAGGCTCTCTTGACAGCAAATAAGAAGGTGAATATAGACTGCCAGGTTATTCAAGCTTTCGGCTTTCTGAAGATTCCCAGTCCAGAACTGCTGCAAGCTCTTAGAGTCCGAGACTAGATGAGAAACAATGTTTTGCTAGGTCGGAATATTGGTGTACATATATCAGAACAAAGTATGCTTTACTAACTCACTTTTGGACTGTTTGTGAGAAGCAAAATTTGAAGATTATACAGGACGTTGATCTGGATAGCATTGAAGACGGGTAAGTTCTTGGTAAAAAAGCTAACTTACTAGGCAGGATAGTTTTGGTGAACATATTAGAATACTCTGTTTATATTTTGTTCTACCTTAAAAAAAACAGAAGTTTGTAACAGGTTCCCAATGTAAATGTCTCTTTGTGTGGACTAGACTAGGTGCTGAGTGTATGCACTTGAAAATATAGAGCAGTTGCTGAAGTTGATGTAAGATATAAATATCTCATTAGAATATGGTTCTCACTTGGTCGGATTCAACACATCCTGGATCCCTGCTGTGTATGCATCACGGAACACCAAGCCTCCCACCAATTTTTTATTCAAAGCTGATCCTTTTATCCTGGAAGAACTATAATTTATACTTATCATCTATTGTGAAATAATTGAGAAAAGATTATTCTTTCGCTTCAAGAAATCTCAGATCTTTTTGTTTTCATTTTGTTTCAGAGTTTGTTTTTTTTTTTTTTTTTTAATTCAAGAGCAGACTGTTTTCTTAAAAGACTTTCTGAAAGCTTACACACCCCTGGCCACAAGAGAACCTTGGAGTTAACTTCAACTAGCATAGCAGGACTCAAACTTGTTATGAGATTTTCACACTAATAATACGTAAATGATCATAAATCGGAAAATGTGGAATGAGAGAAAAAAATTAATTGGTACCTATTTCGGATGGTTGATTTTTAAACTCATCTGCCTTGCCACCGTAATCAAAATTGTGAGTATTCAACAATCGATTTCTGATAAGGAGGTGTGATCTATAGGACAATCTGATCAATTCTCGTCTTAATAAATGCATATGTATTTGTACCCGGAATCATTCTGATTTATTTGTGCGTTACTAAACACGAGAATTTGATTACCCTCGATCATTTCATTCGTATTAAAAAAATAAACACGTCCTAAGCCTCTTACCAATTCGACGTGAGATGTACGTTAGATTTGCTTTAGTTCTGTTTCGATTGCTTTAGTTTTGTAAGGCAGATTAACCTAAATTCTCAACTAAAATGAGCACCTCTTTTGTTTCACCTATATATTGTTATTATTTAATCGAAATTACATGGTGTTCCTTAAAGACTACAGACTCAAGAGACTAATCGGGAGGATTTTAGCTTTTATACGTGACCGAGTGAATGTTTCTTCCTCCTAGCCACCTACTTGACGCTACATTGTTACTAGTAACATCCGAAAGTGTGACAAAAAAAATGACATTTACAAGTCGTTTATTCCAAAGGGAAAATTTTAAGAACAGTACATGACAAATGATCCACTCTTAATTTTGGTGGTCCAAGTTTCAAAACAATTAAAATGGTATATGACGTTTAAAAGCCGGCACACTTTTAGCACATGTTGTCAATAACACTGTTAACTCTATGTAATTTCTCATTTTTCAAAAGGTGGTTTTGGGTTTTCTCCATTCTCTCTTTCTTTATATTATGTATTTTTTTTTTCTATTTATATACTTTTTTAATCTTATAAATTTTGATCATATATTCTCAAAGACTTTGTTGTTTTCTCCTTAACTGGTTTCTTTGTTTATTATT
>NC_020493.1:25254631-25268250 GCF_000184155.1 Fragaria vesca subsp. vesca | reverse complement strand
ATATATATATATATATATATATATATATATATATATATATTCAAACCCTTCCTTTCATAACTTACCAAATCAAATCATCTTCCAACTTCCTCCTACAGTCCTACCTCGATCACCATTTTTATGTATGCTAGGTTTGAACGGGGATGAAAAAGAGAGACAACAATACTTTTTCTTTTCTTATTTCTCTCTTTTTATTAATTATTGATTTTAATAATTTATTATTGCTAAATTAAGGAATGACGGATTTGTCACTCAAAATTTAAAAGAAAACACGTTAAAGAACGGAGAATGTACATATTTTTGGTTGAGATTATAAATTTATGTACCGTTATGATTGTTTTAAAACTTAAAACATCAAAATTAGAAGTAGACCATTTGTGTCGTATACTCTTCTTACAATTTTCCCTACACAAACCCATTGATTAAACACACAAGCTGTGACCAGAAAAGCGCTCATCTGTCTTCTTAATTCTTATGTCACCGCCTTTTATAGGACGGCGACCGGTTTAACCCTTTACTTCAACATTACGCAAGTGTTTGTGAATCTTCCCCAACCTTGTTCATTTCCGAAACTTGCTCTTCCAAGTTGCAATGGATAGTTTCACTCCCACTAGGAGAGGTGGAGCTGCTGAACAAGATTCAAAAGCTAGAAGAGGATCATGCCCCCCTCATTCATCAAATGTCCCAGCTCACCCGACCCCGCCGCTTCATCGCCGTCTCCTGTGATCAACAGCCTGGAACCAGAGGCGGTGCCGGTCGGCTGCCGTCAAGTTTTAAGTTCAGTGACCGGCAGTATCTCAACATATTGCGGTCTGTTGGATAGTCTGTGCATGCAATGGACACAAGTGGCCGTATAATCTACTGGTGAGTTTGAATTGCTTATTGGTTACAACAAAGTTTGGAATTTTGTTTGGTTAGTATGAATTGCTTCATTTGCTTGTTGATTTTTGTTATGTCTGAGCATTAGGATCATTGTTTGAATTGGGAATTCATATAGTAGAAAGACATTGATCATGGCTGTGATTCTGAAATTGGGTTGGAAGTAAGATAAGGATAACATTTGTGTATAGGATTGTGTAGAAATTTAGTGTTTGAAGTTTGGTGCAATTGAGAGGCTTAGAAAGTTGTAGAGTTGAGTTCAAAGTACCGTGTTCTGCCTCTAATGAGAAAACAGAAGAAGAATTGTAAATCGCCAGCCAACTTTCTGTTACAGCGCGCATTGACATATGAACAAGGCACTGCAGATACTTGCACTGGTTACTAAATATGGTATTGGCACTTATTCTTTATTTTTTCTTTGCAGTCTAAATAGAAAGATATAACTCTGTTTTATGATATAAAGTTATAATGCCTTTGCCTGCCATCTTTGTTCATATAAACATCACTTACCTTAAGTCTTATTGGAGCTCTTTCCTTAAAGTGTCAATGGCTTTATAGTGAAGGTTGGTTACCTTGTTCTTGATTCACTAATACAGTGTTTATACTTTATAGTGAAGGTTGGTATTCCCTGCTGAAGTCTTACCCCAATTTCCTAACCTAGTTCAAGACCTGTTCCATAACAGTCGATTAAAGATTGACAATGGCCTAACGCTGGAGCATGTGGATCAGGAAGATACCAAAGCTCATGAAAGTGGAAGTCCAATATATCAGAGAAGAAAGATGCCGTACGTTTATTGATTATTGTAAAGATTCATCTGGCTCGAGAAACACTGCAGGGAGTGTTGATTAGGTAAGGGGCGCACCTAATCCACCGCATTTACATCGTCGTTGGATTGAATTACATCTTCGTTTCCTAGCATGCATTTTAAGTTTTTAACACTGATTTGTTTGTAACACATTCTGAAGTGTAAATTTCATTGTGTAATAAAGGTGTGGCCTGGTGCCTGGTTATGTAACATATTAACTGTATATATATTTTTCACTTAAAGACCCTTCTGTGGATGTGTATGCAAACAATGCATTAGCAGAGTGGCTTTTAGCTTGGCTGATCCCATATCTGCTCTGAAAATAACTATATAAAGCTGGTTTAGGTAATTGGTAACGTCTTAGCCTTATGTTTCATACTGATGGTCATTTGTAAAACTCTAAATAACAGAAGGATGCTCTTATATATAGTTCTCTTCTAGGCTGAACTTGCTTGTACCTCCCATTTTTGTTAGTACACTGCTCTTAAACTTCCCTTCACTGTGTCTGTATTTTGTGTTCTACTGTGGAGTTTTGGCTTTCCCCTCATTTTATCCCATTTTTTAGCCAAAAAAATAAAAAATCACTCATAACACGTACACAGTTGTTGATAAGTTTAGTTTTGTTTACTTCAGTATGAAGTTTGGTCTACATTCAAATGCCTCGGAATTTGTTGGATTTTGATTTTTTTTATTAACTGTGTACGTGTCTGCTCGACTTCTCCTCCAAATTAGTGTCTTGAAAAGAACGCAGGGAGGCAGCTATAATTGTTTCATTGAATAGAAAAATGAAAGGTCCCAACAACTCAGCTGCTACCTATTTTAGCAAGTTTCTGAGGAAGATGAAAGAGATTTGAGTTTATCTTTATTGGTTTCTTTGTTGTCATGCCCATAGTACTGTTTCCCTTTTCCATTTTCTTCAGGGGTACGTATGAGTGAAGCAAACCCTCGTCATTTTCTTCCTTCTGATCAGGCAGCTACTACCGGCCTTTTTTTTTCTTTTCAGTCCAAGCTTGTTGGATTCAGTGGAGCAATGGATGATGACATCGCAGCAGCTGAGAAGCTTCAAGAACTTGAAGAGGGTCATGCCTACCTCGAGCAGGAGCTCTTGGAGTTCAGGGACTACTCCTACTACTCTGCTGAACTGGAGAACCAAAGGGCTCACTCAACACGGAGCTCAAGATTCTCTTCCAAAAGGAGAATTGGTGGTGGTGGTGGTGGCGGCGGCGGCGGCAGGGGAGGTGCAAGTTGGCAGCCGTCAAATCTCAGCTTCAGTGATATGCAGTATCGCAACATATTGCAGTCAATAGGGCAGGCTGTGCATATATTTGATCTCAATGGTCATATAATTTACTGGTGAGTAGCTTACATAAACTCCACCAATGTCTTGGCTTTGACTTTGTCATATTTTTTTTTATTTTATTCTTTCAGCGTGTTAGATTTCAGTTCTACTTGCAACTGTTAAAACACTAAGTCAATGGTTGTGATGATCGAATTTGGTTATCAACAGTTTATCAACGTTTTGCATGATAATTTTAGCTCTAAATTAAGTTCGGATTTAGTGTTGTGGAGGTTTCAATTTAGTGGTTAGTTTGTTACTTAATTCTACAGGAACAAAACTGCTGCAAATATTTATGGTTATTCTGTGGCAGAGGCCCTTGGAAAGAATCCTGTTGAGCTCTTAGCAGATCCCCAGGTCTCTGTTGTAGGATACAGTCTAATTCAACGTCTCACCAAGGGGGAGAGCTGGACCGGGCAGTTTCCTGTCAAGTGCAAAATGGGGGAATATTTTTCAGCCATGGCCAGCAATACTCCATTTTATGATGATGATGTCACTTTTATTGGGGTTATATGTGTTTCGTGTGATTTGCGGCCTTTTGAAGAAAAGAGTGTTCCGCTATTAGGTGTGGAGTTCCAAGAACCAGATTCAAGCTTCGACTATTTTCATACCACTAGTGCTGCAACTGAAGTTGGTGTTGATCCACAGCAGCCTCTGCAAAATGCACTTGCATCCAGAATAACAAATTTGGTTAGTCTTCTAGTTAGTTTTCATGTTCCTCTAATTTAACAGATTTAGTGGGGGTCTCATAATCGTGAAACAGGCATCCAAGGTCAGCAACAAAATCAAGTCAAGAATTAAGGCAGGAAAAGAAAACTTGGATAATAAAACTGGGAGTGGAGATAGTCGCCAGTGTGATCATGGTTCAGTTTCTCTTCTCTCCGACCCTACGGATGATGGTTGTTCAAGTGGACCAAGCCAACCTAGAAGAGATATACCCCCATCTCCTTCCAGTGTGTTTGCCAATATTAAAAACAAGTTTCCAACTAATACACCCTCCAGAGAATATGATGATCAGATTGAAGGGACATGCACGATGCATAAGACAATAACCTCAAAGGCTGAAGCATTGATTGGTAAGAAGGGACTATCATGGCCATGGAAAGAAAAAGAGCAAGAAGGGTCAGTGACTGGGGACACTCATTTTGTTTGGCCCTGGTTGCATAATAATAAAGGAAATGATTCAATACCTCAGAAGGGAAATTGCACATTAAAACCTGAAAATCAGGTGAGTGAAAGTAATCAATCTGCAACTAATGAAGATTCAGGGATCAGGACCTCTTTGTTTAATGCAAACTGCACAAGCAGTGGTAGCAGCTCTCGAAGTAAGGAGGACGTGGATATTGATTGCTTGTATTACGAAGTCTCATGGGAAGACTGTGGGTCCTAGAGGGGGGGTGAATAGGCCTTTATTACTTTTTCGTCCAATTTCGTTCACAAGGATAGCAAACATTTAGCTATCCTGATAACAAGGAGACGTAGTAATAAATAAAAGAACAAGTACTGGAAAGTAAAAGAAATAACACCAGTACGTTTTTTATTCGCAGAAACCCTGCACCACGGAGAAAAACTGCGTGCCCCTAACTCTTGAGGGACAAACCTTTCCACTATGTAAAACTCACTTCTTACAAGATTATAGTCTAGGGATACAACGACGATTTGCAATCCTGCCTAGTCTACCCACTAGTCTAGATTTATCTCTCCTGTCTCTGAGTGACTCACCTCACTCCTCACAAGATTATAGTCTAGGGATACAACAACGACTTGCTATCCTATCTAGTCTACCTACTAGTCTAGACCTACCTCTCTTGTCTCTCAAGTGTTTACATATGAAGGTATAAGAAGAAGTTTCAACTCAGAACTCAGCTAACGCCTTTAACTGATTCTTCTTGAACACTTCTCAGAATACTCAACTCAGAAATCAGCTATCCTAATGAGAGGGATTCTTCAGACCTCAGCTAACACCTTTAACTGACTCTCTAAAACTCAGCTCTCCTCGGTCAACTGATTCTTCTTGAGTACTTCTGGGGTTGCTGCACTACCATCACTCATGATATGCAGAATGCTAATGGGTTTATGAAAAGAGTTTTTGCTCTTGCTCTTGCTCTAAGATTTACAATCACCAAGGGAAGACTTAGAGGCAAATGAGCAATGCAAGGTAAAACCTATACCCAGCTAAAACTATGTAGAAAACTACATCTTGAACAACCAAGGAGCAAGCTCCATATATATAGGCAAAGTGCAAGCTAAAGGAGAGCATGCCCGTTTACCAAAATGGGAGGCAACTTTTGGACTTTAGTCTTTGTCCAAACTCATAAAGTGAGAGGGCCAAAGGACAAACAAAAGGCTCCAAGAGAGTAAAGACAAACACAACTCTCTTATATGATAATGGTCTAATAAGAAAGAAACAAAAGGTTTTGTGAATGAAGGAGACACAACAAAACCTATTCTTATATGAGGACACATAGGCCAGCTGATAGCTTGGGCAGTGCATCACATGGCTCAGCAGCTGACTTGGTTTGTGTATCACAAAACCCAGCTAGACTCAAAAAGGAGCTGACCTAAAAGTGCTTTAGTCATGTGCTCATGGGTTGGAAGAACAACACAACCCTAGACTAACTTTGAGCTCAAGCACGATGAAAAATGTTTTGCTAAAAGAGATTTGAAATTCAAATACTGAAAAGCTGAAACAGAACCATTTAAATCTGCACGAAGTCAGACTCAGAGATTAAGATAGATACAACAGGGGTATCCACCAAATCTGGATAGCAAGCAGAGCTGCCATCTTGAATGAATGTGATGCACATGCATGAACTACCTGATGTACATGAGATAAAAACAAATAGCCAACTAATATATTAGTTTGTGTATCACAAACCTAGCTGGAGCCTCTAAGCTCTAGTCATGTGGTCACAAGTTGGAAACACTACACAACCCTAGACTGACTTGAAGCACCAAGGCAACGACAAATATTTTGCTAAAGGGGATTTGAATTCAAACAGGGGAATTCAAACTAATGATACACAAATAGCAAAAGCATTTAGACATGCATACTTATAGACCCAATAGATTAGGACAGATACACCAGGAGGTATCATCCGATCTAGGATGACAAGCAAAGCTGCCATTCTCAGTGAAAAACATGAGATGCATATGCATAAACTACCTGATGCACATGAGATCTTGGTAGGTCTTCATTCTTCACTTGTGATATCCTTACCATCAGGATATGTAGAATTCTCAGTGAAAAGCATCAGATGCATGTGCACTAGTTACCTAGGACACATGTGATCTTGTCAAGTCTTCATTCTTCACTTGTGATATCCTTACCATCAGGATATATAAAATAGCTTGTGTCTTGTGTTTTGATCATAAAAGGGATAGCCAACAATCCTTATACCAACAAAGACTTGACAATTGGACAGCGGATTGGGCAAGGTAATGATCTTTCAACATCCAACCACCAAGAAAACAAATTTCTCTTTTTGTACTTGTGTTTCTCTTCCTCTCGAGTACCTGTTTTGATGGTTTGCTTTGTTGGATTTCATCCTGATATCCTTTTGCCATATGACTTTCCTCTGCAGGTTCATGTGGAACTGTGTACCATGGTCTGTGGGATGGATCAGTATATTATCTTGCTCTTTCTCTAGTTTACTTCAATTTTAAGTGGCTGTGCTACAACATTTCATTGCAGTAAATGATGTTTCCATTTAGGCAATGCAAACAAAATGTGCGGTTCAAATTTCAATAAATGACTCCTGTTTATCCAGAAAAAAAAATGTTTCTCAAATTTCTTGCTAAACATAGCGTTTTCATCCCTACCTCTTGCATGTGCATAACGCAAATGTCACACATATTATTCATAAACTTAATGAACTGAACAACCCTTTAAAATCATAGTGTTGTGAACAAGTCTAATAGTGCTGGTGCATCTTGGGATCTATTCTCTCCGTAATAGTCGCTAGGTTATGGAAATGGAGAGAAGCAGCTAAAGTATATTATATATATTATATATGTAGTGTTAATGTATGGCTGGGTAACTTGAGTTTAATATTTGCTAATTGCAGGATGTTGCTGTTAAGGTATTCTTCAAGCAAGAATATCCAGATGATGTACTTCTTTCTTTTAGACAAGAGGTGAGCCGTCTACTTATGCAGCATGTCTACTATGTACTTGAAAGACAGATGAAAACATGACTGAATAGGTGCCCTTTGAAGATTTTTCTTTGATTGCTTGAGGAAGTTGTTTTCTGTGGACATGGCAGTCTTGACTCTTGATTACTTGATGTATTTCTTTTACATTGTGTTCCATTTATCTTGTTGTTAACAATGTGAATTGATCTTTTTTTCTTCTTTTTGTTTCTGATGGCATAATCTAGTATTGTTTAAGTAGGTATCTCTTATGAAAAGGCTTCAACATCCAAACATTCTGCTTTTCATGGGAGCTGTGACTTCACCTCAGCATCTTTGCATTGTCACAGAGTTCCTCCCACGGTTTGCTCTCTACTTCCCTTTCTGACAAGTTTTTATTCTTTGTTACCAGTATGTAGTCATTTATAGTATTGAGTATTGACCAAGATATCAATACATAGTGTTTCATACTGTTTTGTGTAAAGCACTTCTTGGGCTGACAAGTGCCTCTCATCTCAATATTTCTTAATGCAGTGGAAGTTTATTTCAATTACTACAGAAGAACAAGTCAAAGCTAGACTGGAGACGACGTGTTCAAATGGCTTTGGACATAGTGAGTATTGAATTTGCCCCAATCCTTAACAAAAGAAAGAAAGATATGGTTACAGTGTGTTTGTTTTACACCAATGTTCTCGTTTTTTGTTGTATTGTTGGTGGCTCAGTTTATATCAGACTACTGTCTTGGCTGCATCAATTTGTGTTGAAGCCCCGGTTATGTATTAATCAGTGCATTTACTACATTATTTTGTAATCCTTCCACAGGCACGAGGCATGAATTATCTTCATCATTTCAGACCCCCTATTATTCATCGAGATTTGAAGTCTTCAAATCTCTTAGTTGATAAGAACTGGACTGTCAAGGTCAGTCAATGCTTATGTTTTTATTTTTAGATCCCTTGATTCGATTTTTTTTTCTGTTTTTGGTTTGTTTCTTGAGGGTGTAAAATTCAATCAAGTAAGAAGTACATATGACCCATTTTTTGTCATCAAACAGGTTGGTGATTTTGGTCTTTCACGTCTTAAGCATGAGACGTATCTCTTTACCAAGACTGGGAAGGGGACGGTACAGCTACTGGCACTCACTATAACATATTTTTTCCAGTTTAGATTAATCAGTATAAACATTTTGATATATGCCGCTGCATTTTGAATTCCCGCTTAAGTCTACCATTTTCCTCTTTTGTAGCCTCAATGGATGGCACCAGAAGTTCTGTGTAATGAATTCTCAGATGAAAAGTATGCTGATTGTTCATCTGAATTTACTCCTTAACAGCCCCCACACCTCATTTCATTAACTTTTTATCATTATGTATTTACAGGTCTGATGTATACAGCTACGGGGTGATATTGTGGGAGCTCGCTACTGAGAAGATTCCTTGGGACGATCTAAATGCAATGCAGATATTTTATTCAAATTAAACTATATTCATGAAAGAATGATATCTTACTAATCTTGGCACACCAAATTTCGATACATTTTACATCTGAGTAGTTAAAACTTAAAAGTGGAGTTCAATATTGTATTATTCATTGCTTTCCTAAGAGGTCTGATATTGCATGCACTCAATCAGTGGTGTCGGATGATATGTATTTTCAGTTTTCCAGACTAGACTGTGTCTTTCCTTATCCAAAAGAAAAGAAGACTGTATTTTTACTGGAAGAAATGAACTGAATTCTTAGTAGTGTCTTTCAACAGTTCAACTTTTTCTTTTTGTAACAATAACAAACAGAAAAACAATGACACTGTGCACATATATAAGACATTGTTTGGAATATTCTTGCAGGTGATTGGAGCTGTAAGTTTCAGGAACCAAAGGCTAGAGATCCCAATAGATGTGGATCCACAATGGGCTTCTATGATTGAGAGCTGTTGGCACAGGTGGTAATTCTTTCCATGCTTGTTAGTTGATCTAATTTTCTTTTACTATTATGATTTACATCTAATGTAAGAAATAATTCTCCACTTGGATGATTATATGTATGTCTACTACCGTCAGGAAGGTTAAATATGATCTTTGGCGAACTTGATTAACATTATACTTTCTAGCCAGAAGTCACCTGATATGGTTTTGTAGTCACAATTGTTGTTGTGTTTGTAGCAAACTCCGAGCATTAGTTAGATATGTTTCATAAGAATTTCAGAATCGATGTTGATATTAATTCCATATATAGCAAGTAGCTAGGATGATTTAATGGTAAGATATTATGTAACTTTCTGTAACAAGACGTGGACTCTGTTTGTCAACCTCTATCAGTTTATTGTAAAAGTCGGTTCATATGAGATACGGATTAAATCAACTGCTTTTTCTTTGTTGTGTTATGATCAACTTTTTTTTTTTCCTTTTGCTTTTAACTAGTGATCCAGCTTGCCGGCCAACATTTCATGAATTGCTGGAAAAACTTAAAGCGTTGCAGAGACAGCGTGCTCTCCAATTCAAAGCAGCACGTTCTGCCTCCAGTTATAGCTCCCAAAACGAAACGTAGACCTGCCAAACTCTTGTGCAGTGGTTTTGCTACTTCATTTACAAATTCGCAGATAAAGCAGCATTTTCTCTTACTTCCTCAGTCCAAAGTCCAAACCAGTTATTGGAATTTGCTAGTGGTATTTATGATTCATTTACTATCTCTTAGTTGTCTAATTAAATAGAAATCTAATGTACTTTATGTAATTGTAAGTAAATCTCCGCGATCAAATTAGAGACTTAGAGTATCATTTGTGAATTGCAATGTACAAAAAATTAAGCAGCTTTTTAATGCTTATTTCATTGTTAAATGCCATGAATGTTATTGATCTCTGGATATTTAATTGTCTGATTCTGTTGTTTACGATGAAGGTATGGCCTGATGGAAGTCTTCTTCGATTAATTGAAGACATGTTCAATGAAGTCAATCGAGAACTCTAGAAGGCCTAGGATTGAGCATTTGAAGGAAGACTTTAGAGCTCATATGAATCATGCATTCCAATATATCAGATGGCCAGAAAGATGCCTGAAAGATGTTGTCTCTTACTTGTCTTGAGCTCCCTGTGCCATGAGGCGTACAACGTATGTTGATTAGGTATGGATTTCTGGACATTCTCCTTACCCCTGAACAAACTACTTGTGCACCTCATCCATCTGATCCTCTTATAGGGCTTTTCACATAACTAAACACACACCGTTATGCTCAAGCTAGCTGGTTTTTAAGATCTCAATAATGATGTAATTGAGCAAATATTAATGTGTTGATTTTTTGCCTCGCGTTTTTCACTTTCTCTGTGTAAGGAACAGGTGTATATATGCATGTCCTGAACTTCAGGACCTGATGTCCCCAGAATGGGGAGTTTGTTGTACTTCTCATTTTACTGCTACTTTCTTCTATGTGTAATAAATCCCCCAGTCCAATTTCTTCTAGTTGCTCAATCTCCTGTTAAATGGATGATTAACAATTATCTGATCACATAGCTTTTCTCTCGGTATGGTAACGTTCTTGGATCCCCTATGGTTTCTCTTTCTACATAGCAGTCTTGGGAGGAATTTCCTCTAGGATCACTTTCAGTGGAACTTTTCTCATTCAAATTCCAAGTGCTTACTAAAGCACACAGAGGTGCTTCTTCAGAAATCACTAAAAACAAACTGCTTCCACAACCCAGAAAACACCAATGAGTTTTGCTGAAAATGCTACCAAAAGTGCTTCTTAAAGCAATTGAAAGGAATACCTTATTTTATAATAGGAACTTCTTGGTTTATTTTGGGGAAGGACTGATAATGTTTTGTGAGCGCTTTAAAAACTTTCTTAAGACAAACTTTAGAAGTTTGAGACCGGGAATTTGTTTTTGAGACTATTAAGAGTCTTCTTCAGTTCTTTTCATACTTCAAATCATCTTGAAACATGTTAAGCACTGCAAACCTTGAAAAGGAACGCATTTGGTGAAAAGTTTTGAATAGAAAAAAAAAACCAGCCAACTGTGTATGAGTGTATGACATCTTAGACAGCGGTTGCCAAAATTGACAAGTTTTTGACGAAGATGTAAGATAACTTTGTCTTATTAGTATGATTTTCATGATTTTCAGGAGATACACTACTCATTTTCTCCATGAGTACGTAAGAGAGAAGATAGATGCCCTTTTAAAATCAAGATTATTGCTCATATCATTGAGGTGTCGATTCAAGCTTGAATTGTGTCAATGGATGATTCTCCACCAGCAGAGGAGCTTCTAAACCGGCTTCAAGTACTGGAAGAGGACCTCAAGCAAGAACTGCCGACCGTGTTCATGGACAACTCCTACTCCTATGCCGAACGGGAAAGCCATAGAGCTCTGGCCGTGTCGCGGTGCTCAAGATTCTCTTCAAAAAGGAGGATCAGCAGTGGCAGCCGGCTGCCCCCAACTCTGAACTTCAGTGATCGGCAGTGTCTGAACATATTGCAGTCAATTGGACAAGCTGTTTATATATTTGATCTTGACTGTCGTATAATTTACTGGTGAGTAGCTCAGCTCAACCAAGGTCTTGGTTTTGATTTTCAGGAATGATATGTTTTCCTATTTCCTGTTCTGCTTTCATTATAGTTTCTTGGATTATGGGGTCAAATTTTGATGTCAATCTTGGTTGCAACTACTGCTAGTTCACTAGGTCAATAAGTTGTTAATCTGGAATTGGGTTAGTACTAGGAGTAACTGTATCACTGAAGTTTCTCTTTTAGTTATAGGAGTTTTCGATTTAGTGCATTTAGGAAAGTACTCAATTTTGCAGGAACAAAGCCGCTGGAAATCTATTTGGTTATTCTGTTGCGGAGGTCCTTGGACAGAATGCCCTCGAGCTCTTAGCAGATCCCCAAGCCTTTGTTGTAGGACAAGATCTCGTTCAACGTCTCACCAATGGGGAGAGCTGGACAGGGCAGTTCCCAGTCAAGAACAAAATGGGGGAAACATTTTTAGCCATTACAACGAATACTCCATTTTGTGATGATGATGGCACTTTTATTGGGGTTATTTGCGTCTCAAGTGATGTCCGCCTTTTTCAAGATAAGAAGGTGTTGAGTGAGCTGCTCCATTCAAGCAGCAAATCTGGACTACTGCTCCAACAACTGACATAATCACTTGTGTAGTTAATGCAGCCGTATTGCATGACCTTTGTATTTATCTTTCATACATAGCTCTACTATTGTATTCTTCTTTCATACTTAGGTATAGGTTAATCTGTACTAGTATAAATATCCTCCAGTTTGGAGAAGAATACATCTGGGAATTATACCATACCTCTGTTCTTGACATGGTATCAGAGCGTTCTGCTCTTGAGACCGATACCCATATCTCGAATTCTAGATTTACCCATACCCATACCCACATTCCGCTGCCAGAAAATACCAAGAACAATTTTGTTCTTCACTTAATCCAAGAGAACTTTGTTCTTCTGTTTTTCCCAGAAATACCCAGAAAATATACCAACCTTTTTTTGCTCAAAGATTGAGCAGAAACTCTGCCAAAAATACCAAGAGAAGAACTTTGTTTCTTCATCTTACCCAGTTATCATATCTATACCAGTACAAGAAGAAACTCTGTTTCTTCACCTACCCAAATCATATCCAATTCTGATTACCCATTATCCATAAGCCAAGAACTCTGTTTCTTCAACTTATCCAATACCCATAATACCAAAGAACAAATTTTTTCTTCACTTACCTGAACCATACAAGCGGTGATCGAATCCCAACTTCAGCCAAGACTCGGACTTCTATCGCTGATTCAGACCTTGCACCGTCTGCAACTGGTTTCATTGCCGGGACCAGAGCAACCGCAGCTGCTTCAACCTCCATACTGCCTCGACAGAGCTGCAGTCAGATGAGCGACGCCGACGATTGCACCCTTCAGTGCACCAAGTAATAATACCCAACTGATTTGGGCTGACATCCCACATCCTTACTCAAGGCCCAAACCCAGTATCCTAACCTTTTTTCTTTTTTTTTTAAGTTGGTCAGAATTATAAAAAAGAAAAAGAAAAAAAAAGAAAAAAAGAAAAAAAGGGTAATAAGATTAGAAATTTTATCCTTGTACCGTCGAGCTTACTCGTTTAACACAACGTGGTAGGCAACACCCAAGGATCGAATTTCTCTTCTCTTTACTTAGTAAATTCTGAACCATGGTTCTCGATGAAGTACCGATCAGTTCATCGCAGACATCAGCAATCAACTCTGAATCTTCTTATCAACATAAAGGACGATCGTCATCCAACGAACATGGCCCTATTGTTCCAGAAAAATTGGATAGCACCAATTTTATTTCTTGGTCAAAACATGCCAAGTTGAACATCACTGGCCGAGGTAAACTTGGTTATCTCACCGGCAAGAAGAAAGCACCATCCGAAGAAGAAGATGAAGAGGGGTACGAAGTTTGGGTTGAAGAAGATAGCCTTGTTCAAGCATGGCTTCTC
>NC_020493.1:25212543-25254611 GCF_000184155.1 Fragaria vesca subsp. vesca | reverse complement strand
GAGACAGCTAAAGAAATTTGGGATGCTGTTAAAACTACTTTTTCAGTAGCCCAAGATGATACACGAAACTATGAGCTACAAATAGCTTCGGTTTCCACTAAACAAAATAGAGCTCCTCTTCATGGCTACTACAGCAATATGAAGAAAATATGGCAAGAGCTTGACATATTGGATCCTCTCAGACTCAAGGATGCCGATTCTATCACCTACATGGCTAATAGGGTCACCAAGCACCGTGTCTATTTCTTTTTGGCCGGGCTAGACCATCACCTTGATGGAGTTCGGAGTAGAATTCTAAACACAAAGCCATTGCCTTCTATAGAAGAGGTTTATTCTCAAGTCAGTGCTGAGCATAATAGACTCCAAAAGATGATGTCTGACACAAAGCATGAGGGATCAGCCATGATTGCTCAATACCGGCCACCACATGTTTGTAGCTCCCAGCCTTCTTCATCTACACCTCCGTTGAAATCACCCTCTCAAGACCCATGAAATGCACTCATTGCAAATCAACTAGTCATATGATAGAGACTTGTTTCTACTTGATTGGCTTTCCTGACTGGTGGGATGATCACATTGCCAATCGCAAGGAGGCCCAAGCAAAAGGAGTACGAGAGAAAGCGAACTCATTCCAACCCCATGGAAACAAGAACCCAAAGAGCTACCAGCCCAAAGGCAAACCTCAGGCCTCTCTCCAGATTACTTCGCCACACTCGCGTTCAAGTACAACTATTGTCGAACCCAGTCATGGTGATCACTCTGGTAACTCCACTTTTACCTTCATGACCACTTCAGGTACACCTATCTCTTTGCTCTCAAGTAACTCTGCCTTTAATTGGAAAGATATGTGGATAATTGATTCTGGTGCAACTGACCATATGACTAATAACTCTAGCAATATTCACCATTTAACTCCAGTTCATCGCTCTGGTGTAACTAATGCAAATGGTGATTCCTACCCCATTACTGGTGCTGGGTCTGTCACTCTTACAGACTCAATTACCCTTGACACTGTATTGCTTGTTCCCTCCTTGTCTCATAACCTCTTGTCAGTCAAACAGATAACCCAACAATTTCATTGTTGTGTAATTCTTTACCCCTGGTGTTGTATATTTCAGGACATCCTAACAGGGGAAATCATTGGACAGGGTATTGAGAAGGGGGGATTGTACTATATGGAGATGACAACTGCTGGTAATCTTCGTGCGAGTGAAGCACATCAGATTAAGAAAAAAGTATCCACAAATGAAGAACAAATCTGGTTATGGCATAAGAGATTGGGACATCCATCATTTGGATATCTCCAAACTCTCTTCCCTCAATTATTTAAGCACTGTAAAGCATCAGACTTCAAATGCAACACTTGCATTTTGAGCAAAAGTCACCGTGTGAACTACCCTTTGAGCTCTAGTAAAAGTACTGCCCCATTTGATCTTGTTCAATATGATGTTTGGGGGCCGTGTCCACCAATGCACATTGGAATGAAATGGTTTGCTCTGTTTGTTGATGATTGTACCAGGATGAGTTGGATCTACTTGATTCGGCTTAAAAGTGATGTATTTTCTGTATTTCAGACGTTTCATGCGATGATCCAAACTTAGTTCCAAAAGCCCATCAAAGTCCTTCGTACAGATAATGGTGAGGAATATGTGAACCATCTTCTTCACCAATATCTAGCTACCCATGGAATCATTCATCAGACCACCTGTCCTCAAACCCCTCAACAAAATGGTGTAGCGGAACGAAAGAACCACCACATTCTTGAAGTTGCTCGCTCCATGTTGATTGGAGCTAATATGCCTGAATATTTTTGGGGTGATGCTGTGTTAACTACTGCCTATCTCATAAACAGGCTTCCTACACAAGCCCTTCAGTCCACAGCCAAGAAAAACCATCCACTACCAAAAACACCGATCCAAGCTCTTGAAAGTTATTTGCCTTTACCACCTACCCATGCCCTTGATCCAAAGATTTTTGGTTGTGTAGCTTATGTTCATATCCATCGAAATCGGAGGACTAAGTTGGATGCTTGTGCTGAAAAGTGTGTCTTCATCGGTTTTGCTTCCACTCAGAAGGGATATCGGTGTTATAACCCCACTACTAAACGTTCCTATGTTTCAATGGATGTTACATTTTGTAAACATGAGCTATATTTTTCCCCGAAGACTCCTCTTTAGGGGGAGAGTAATGCTGAGGAAGAGCAGTCTTTAGGGGATTTCTTAGGTCCCTTAGATAACCAGATATATGAATCTACTGGAGTGAGAAGCATTGAGCGTGGATCAACTGAAATGAGTAACCCTCTACCAGCATCAGAAACAGATTCTATACTCCGTGAAAATGGCAATCAGTTGCCGACTCCAGAACCTGCAGAGATAAATACTTCTTCCCCTTCTACTACCCCATCAACACCAATGCTTCCTGAGGATGATCCGGATGTAACTGATAATCCTTTGTTTGAATCTCATGATAATTTTGAGCTTAACCCTGAAACAGAACCAAGTAACATCATAGAGATTCAGAAGTTACCATTCCGAAAAAATCGAGGTCAACCAAAGACTCAATATGAACCAGATCCTAAAGCCAAGGCCAAATATCCCATAAGCAATTACATGTCCTCCCATAGGTTATCCAAGTCATATGCGTCTTTTGTATTTCATTTATCTGCTATTGTCATTCCTAAGTAAAGTGCAGGAAGCTCTAGCTGATCCTAAGGTGGACTAAAGCTAGTGGAGGATAGAAAGTGGAAGCCTTGACAAAAGAATCACACAGTGGGAACTAGTGCCAAGACCCGTAGGGAAGAGAACAGTTGGGTGCAGATGGATCTATACATTGAAGTATGGTGCTGATGGTACACTGGATAGATACAAAGCTAGATTGGTCGCAAAAGGTTATACTCAGACATATGGCATTGATTATCAAGAGACTTTTGCACCAGTGGCCAAGATGAATACTGTCCGAGTGCTATTGTCATTAGCAGCCAACCTAGATTGGCCTCTTAAGCAGTTTGATGTAAAGAATGCTTTCCTGCATGGAGACCTGAAGGAAGAAGTCTACATGGATCTACCTCCAGGCTACTCTCTACCGTCACAAGCTGGAATGGTGTGCAAGTTGAAAAAGTCATTGTATGGACTAAAGCAGTCCCCCAGGGCGTGGTTTAGAAGATTCAGCCAATCTATGAAGCAGTTTGGTTACAAACAAAGCATGGAGACCTGAAGGAAGAAGTCTACATGGATCTACCTCCAGGCTACTCTCTACCGTCACAAGCTGGAATGGTGTGCAAGTTGAAAAAGTCATTGTATGGACTAAAGCAGTCCCCCAGGGCGTGGTTTAGAAGATTCAGCCAATCTATGAAGCAGTTTGGTTACAAACAAAGCAACTCTGACCATACGCTGTTTCTGAAGCGAAGGAAAAATAAACTTATTGCACTTATCATTTATGTTGATGATATGATTGTGACAGGTAATGACCTAGAAGAAGTGAAGAGACTCCAAGAACATCTTTCGTCTGCTTTTGAGATGAAAGATCTTGGCAGATTGAAATACTTCTTGGGGATTGAGGTGGCTAGATCAAATGAAGGCATAAGCCTATCTCAAAGGAAGTATGTGGTTGACTTACTCGTAGAGACTGGCTTGCTAGCATGTAAACCTGCAGATATACCAATGGAGCAAAATCACAAGTTAGCAGAATATCCAGACCAAGTGCCTACTAACAAGGAGAGATATCAAAGGTTAGTAGGCAAGCTGATTTATCTCTCACATACCCGACCTGATATTGCATATGCTGTAAGCGTTGTAAGTCAATTCATGCACGCACCAAGTGAAGATCACATGGAAGCGGTATACAGAATTTTGAGGTACTTGAAAACAAATCCCGGCAAAGGGATCATGTTTTCCAAAAATAACCATACGAAGATAGAAGGATACACAGATGCAGATTGGGCTGATCTGTCACTGATAGAAGGTCCACTTCAAGCTACTTTACCTTTGTGGGAGGTAACTTGGTCACATGGAGAAGTAAGAAGCAAAAAGTGGTTGCTAGATCCAGTGCTGAAGCTGAGTACAGAGGAATGGCTCATGGAATATGTGAAATGTTATGGCTTCGTCATTTGATGAAGGACTTGGGATTCAAATCCGAGTATGCCATGAATTTGTTTTGTGACAATAAAGCAGCCATTGATATAGCACACAATCCAATTCAACATGACAGAACAAAACATGTCGAAGTTGATCGACATTTCATCAAGGAGAAGTTGGAGTCAGAAATCATTAACATGCCACATGTACCTACTGAAGATCAACTTGCTGATATTCTAACCAAAGCCGTTTCTGCAAAAGTGTTCCACAGCTCACTAGACAAGTTGGGTATGCGAGACATCTATTTCCCAACTTGAGGGGGAGTGTTGAGTGAGCTGCTCCATTCAAGCAGCAAATCTGGACTACTGCTCCAACAACTGACATAATCACTTATGTAGTTAATGCAGCCGTATTGCATGACCTTTGTATTTATCTTTCATACATAGCTCTACTATTGTATTCTCCTTTCATACTTAGGTATAGGTTAATCTGTACTAGTATAAATATCCTCCAGTTTGGAGAAGAATACATCTGGGAATTATACCATACCTCTATTCTTGACAGAAGGTTCACCTGTTTGGTGTGGATGAGCTCCCAGAACAAGATCCAAGCTTTGGACACGGAACGACTGTTACAACTCTACTTGGTCTTGATCCTCAGCAGCCTCTACAAAATGCAATTGTATCAAGATTTACATCTTTGGTTAGTACTCTTCTAGTTAATCTTTATGTTCCTCTGGTTATACATGTACATAATAAGTGGTTTCTCATAAGTCGCAATCATGAAACAGTCATCCAAGGTGAGCAACAAAGTCAAATCAAGATTCAGTGCAGGAAAAGACAACTGGGATTACAAGACTGCAAATGGAGACATTCGTCACTCTGACCACAGTGAGGATAGGAACTTAAGTGCGGCTAGCACACCTAGAGGTGTTATACCTCCATCTTCTTTCATAGTACTTTCCAAGATCAAAGACAAGTTTCATAAGAATTCCAGATGTTCATAATAACTCCAAATGTTACTGTGTCTGTTGCCAACAAGTGTGAGCACAAATTGTACATGTCTCATAAGAATTCCAGAGTTAGTCCGTAACAAGTAAGATGATTTTCTAGGTAAATAATATGTGATTTTCTATAACAAAACGTGGACTCTATTCGCCAACCTTCATCATTTTATTGTTTAAGGTAGTTTCATATATATAAACATAATGGCATTGAAAGGTAAGCCGACCAAGTGTTTTTACTTGGCTGTGTTGTATATTTCTTTAGCTTTTAACTGTTGATGCCGGCAAATTGCTGGGGAAACTTAAAAGTATTGCAGACACAACATGCTCTCCAGTTCAAAGCAACGCATTCTGTCTCGGGTGATAACAGCTAGTTGAAGACATTCATGTTCATTGCAGTCGATCTACAACTCAGGAAGGCCTAGAATCGTGAATTCCAATATATACATGAGATACTTGGGAAGATGTTTCTTAATTATTCTTGAGCGTCCTATGCCTCTGAGATGCAACAAATATTTACTAGGTAATGCTCCTTTTGTTTTGGCCACGATCCTCAGCAGGGGTAGAGAGGTAACTTGTGCTACCAAAAAGTAAATTAGGGTTTGCAGGGCGTGCCACCGCGCGGACGCGGAACGAGAACGGTGCGCGTTCTTGACTTCTAATCAGGCGAAGTAGAGCTCCGGTGTCACCTCGCGGGCGAGGAATTACGAGCAAACTATCTAGTCACCTGTGAATCGATACTCACTGTTTGAAGCGAGCAGAGCAACAATTGGGAAAGAGAGGCGAGCCCAGACGGGATCTGAGATCTAAGGCGAGGTGCACTTAGAACTTAGGGTTTCAAGGATGCTTGAAGATTTGCAGTTGTTTTGTATGATTGATTGTGTGTGTGTGTCCTGCTCGAACTCCTTTATATAGAATTACTTAAGGCCACAGGTATTGGCCCAAAGCATGTCAAAGACTTATAGGAGTCTTCAACGATAAATATGACGTAGGCGATGTTAATCACTTACTGGACGTGATTAGTTGCCTCTTGATATAACTCTGCCAGCCAGGTAGCGAGATAATGTTCAACCTCCTCATAGAGACTTGAGAACTTTGTGGATGCACTCGCACTTATCCATATTAATCAAGGAATGAAATCCTTAACCAAACAATCACCTCACACTAGAGACAAACAAGTATAATTGCTAGCTTTTCAATTGATATATTGCAAGCGACGGAGTCCGCCTTGCTAGCTCTCAATTGACATATATATATAATTGATATATATATACACACCAAGCGGAGCCCGCCTCTTTCCTTCTCTCTCACGCGAGCTCGCATGCACACAATCCCCTCACCTGTAGACTTCTCTTCGCCGTCGCCTTTCGTCTAGGCAATGTGGTTAGTTTAAGATACCTCTTGCTATGGATGATGATTGAATCACGTAGACTTGCATCACGGCTCGCATGCATATAGGATAAGTATTGCTTCTGTCCCGCTATACCACATCCAAGTGCAACATACCCTTATCCATGCAATTAAGGATAACTATGCCTTTATTCAGAATGCTGGCGGGATTCTTTTCCAAGCCAAGGTGAGCAGGCGAGATGCTCCCATGCATGCACACGTGCCCTTCATGCAATTAAGGCATTCAAAATGTGGCACCGCGCGGGATGCTCTGCTCCAATTCTGGACAAGGACGATTCGAGGCGCGAAGTAAGTCGGGGTCGAGATGCTGCCAACCGACACACTCCTAGGTCGAGCGTGAGATCAAGTCCGGTTGCACCGCCAAACACTTCTGCATGCGAGCGGCCTATTTAAACACAGCCCAATGGCAAAGCGCGCGGATTGCCCCTCTCCGAGTCGGGATGCGGCGCGAGATGCTGTCGAGATTCCATTGAGATGCCATCGAGATGCTCACAAGCCAGGCACGTGCTCCAAGTTAGGCGCGAAATGCTTTCGAGGTCGAGGCTCGAGCTTCTGTGTTGAGGTCGAAGCTCTTTGAGCCGGTCATGAGGCCAAGTCGAAACCTCTCTTCTCCTACGCTGTAGAAACCTCTCAAGCTTTAGATTTGGGTGTAAACACCTTTCACAGAACTAAAACACTGTTCTACAGTCTACACCAGTTCAACTCACCAATATGTATGCTCAAGGTACCTGGTTGCTTACTTCCTCAGTCCAAACTAGTTGCTGGTAAATGCTAGAGGGTACTTATGATTTTTCTTTTTTATGGTACTTATGATTCTTGTACTATCTCCTAGCTGTCTAATTAAATAGAAATCTAATGTATTTTACGTAATTGTAAACAAATCTCCATGATCAAATATCACCTAGCATAGTCTTAGAAAATCATCTGTGAATTGCAATGTACTAAAAAGCAGCTTTTTATGCTTATTTCATTGTTAATGCCATTAATGTTGTTGAATTTCTGGATAATTACTTGTCTAATCTGTTGTTTACAGTGAAGGTATGGCCTGATGGAAGTGATCCTCGATTAGTTGAAGACATGGTACTGAGCATTTGGAGGATAATTTTAAGGCTATATATGAATAATGCTACCAATATATCAGATAGCCTGAAAGATATCATCTCTTGTTGTCTTTGAGCTTCCTGTGCCATAAGACGTTCAACGAATGTTGACTAGGTATGGATTTATTCGACATTAATGCTCCTCACCCATGAACAAACTACATGTGCACCTCATCCACGTAATTCTCTTATAGGGCTTTTCACATCATAAACACACACCGATATGCTCAAGCTAGCTAGCTAGCTGGTTCTGAAGATCTCAAATTCTCGACGATGATGTAATGAGCAAATGTTAATGTGTTGAGTTGCTGCCTTGGGTTTCTCAGTGGAAGGAGCAGGTGTATATATATGTATGTCCTGAAGTCTCCTGAATGGGGAGTTTGTTGTACTTTTCATTTTATTGTTACTTTCTTCTTTGTGTAATTAATCCCCTAGTCCAATACTAGTTGCTCAATCTCATGTTAAATGGATGAAACGTTCTTGAATCCCCTATGTTTTTACTTTTTACACAGCAGTCTTGATAGGAAATGCTTTGCTCTTTAACCGCATACTTTCCACATTCAAATTCCAAGTGCTTACTGTAAAAATGCACACATATGCTTCTTTAGAAAACAAAAAAGGTGCATTTACAACTTAGAAAACACCAATGACTTTTGCTTAGATGCTACCAAGAGTGTAAAAGCAAATGATATGATTACCTTATTTTATAATTGGAACTTCTTGGTTTATTTTGGGGGAAGGATTGTAATGTGTATTCCCAAGTTCTGTAAAAACTATCTTAAAACATCTTCAGAAGTTTGAGACTTGGAAGTTCTTAATGAGATTCTGTTAAGTGTCTCTTCTCCTACTTCAAATCTTCTTGAAACATGTAAACTTGTAAAGAAATGCAAACCTTGAAACAGAACACATACATTATGTGAATATTTTATTTTATTAATAGAAAAAGAAGAAGCCAACTGTGATGACATATTGGACAGCGTCAACAAATTTGGCAAGTTTTTGAGGAAGATGAGAGATATTTTTGTCTTTTTAGTACGATTTTCAGGAAAAAGACTGCTCATTTTCTCCATGAGTATGTAAGAGAGAAGACTGGAGCCCTTTTAAAACCATGATGGCTCATATCATTGAGGTGTCAATTCAAGCTTGAAGGATGTCAATGGATGATACTCCACCAGCAGAGGAGCTTCTAAACAAGTTTCAACTACTGGAAGAGGGTCAGGAACACCGCAAGCAAGAACTGCCAACCCTGTTCATCAGGGACTACTCTTATTCCTATGCTGAGCTGGAAAACCAAAGAGCTTTCTCAGTTTTGCCGCAGTATTCAAGATTCTTTTCAAAAAGTAGAATCAGCAGTGGCAGTCAGCTGCCATCAACTCTGAACTTCAGTAATCACCAGTGTCTGAACATATTGCAGTCAATGGGACAATCTGTTTATATATTTGATCTAAACTGTCGTATAATTTACTGGTGAGTAGCTCAGCTTCTTGGTTTTTCAGGATTTGAGTGAAGTTTTTCCTATTTCCTGCTCTGCTTTCATTATAGTTTTTTGGACTATGGGGTTCTTGTTTGATGTCAATTCTGGTTACAACTGCTAGTTCTCTAGGTCAATAAGTTGTAGTTCAGAAATTAGAAGAATGATTAATTTTGCAGGAATAAAGCTGCTGGAGATATATTTGGTTATTCTTTGGCAGAGGCCCTTGGACAGAATGTCGTTGAGCTCGTGGCAGATCCCCAAGCCTTTGCTGTTGGACACAGTATTGCTCAACGTCTCACCATGGGGGAGAGCTGGACAGGGCAGTTCCCAGTCAGGAGCAAAATGGGGGAATCGTTTTCAATCTTTACCACGAATACTCCATTTTGTGATGATGATGATGGCAATTTTATTGGGGTTATTTCCGTCTCAAGTAAGGTCCACCCTTTTCAAGAGAATAGGGTTCACCTGTTAGGTGTTGATGAGCTCCCAGAACCAGATTCAATCTTCGGCCCTTGTAACACTGTTGCAACTCAACTTGGTTTTGATCCTCAGCAGCCTCTACAAAATACAACTGCATCAACATTAACAACTTTGGTTAGTCTTCTACTTAATTTTTATATATGTTCATCTGGTTATGCTTGTGCATAATAAGTGGCTTCTCATAATTACGAAACAGGCAGCCAAGGTGAGCAACAAAGTCAAGACAAAATTCGGTGTAGGAAAAGGCAACTGGGATTGCATAACTGGGAAAGGAGACAATCCTCAGTGTGACCATAGTGAGGATGGGAACTTAAGTGCGGCTAGTTCACCTAGAGGAACTATTACTCCATCTCCTTTCGCTATACTTTCCAAGATCAAAGACAAGTTTCATAAGAATTCCAGATGTTCATAATAATTCCAGATGTTACTGCATGACTACATCTGTATCCAAGTGTCATAAGTTAATAAAGTTTCTTAAGAGTTCCAGATTAATTCCAGAGCCAGTGGGATGATTTCCTAAGAAAATGATATATATGTAGTTCTCCGTAGCAAGATGCAGATTCTATTTGTCAACCTCTATCATTCTATTGTTGAAGGTAGTTTCATATAAACATTATGGCATTGGAAGGTAAGCCAAGTGTTTTTCTTTGGCTGTGTGTTCTTTTTTCTTTTGCTTTTAACTGGTGATGATCCAGCTTGACAGCAAATTGCTGGGAGAAATAAAAAAAAACTATTGCAGACACAGCAGTGCTATCCAGTTCAAAGCAGCTGGCACGTTCTGTCTATGGTGACAGCAGCCAAAAGAAATTGTAGACCAGCTGCAGCCTTGTGTGCAGTGGTTTGCTGCTGCATTTACATTAGCGAATGAAGCAGCATTTTGTGATAGTTCCACAGTACCACCTGGTACTAGAAAATGTTACTGGTACTTAAAATACTATCGCTTTTTCTTAATCAGCCGTAAAATTAATCATATAATGTGCTTTACAAAACGCAACTTTAGTTTCGCGATCTGATGTTCGGATATACATCACCTGGCCTAGTCTTAGCAAAATTGTAATAATGTACAAAAAGGCAATTCTTTTGCTTGGTTATATTGTGAATGCCGTGAATGTCATTTTTGGGTTGTTTATCATGATTCATGAAGGTATGCTTGATGAAAGTGTTCCTCAGTTAGTTGAAGACATGCATGTTCATATATAGCAGTCGATCTACAACTCAGAAGGCCTAGAAGGCTAGAACTTACCATATGCAGGATGATTTAAGGCTCATGAATCGTGAAGTCCAATACTCCAATATATATATATGAGATATTAAGGAAGATGTTTCTTGATTATTCTCAAGCTTCCTATGCCTCAGAGATGCACAAGCAATGTTGACAAGGTAATGCTCCTTTCACAGAACTAGAACACTATTCTGCACCAGTTCAACTCACCGATATATATGCTCAAGGTACCTGGTTTCTTAAGGTCAATCATGATGTAGTGCCTAAAGACTAAAGTACTAATTAATGTGTTTTGGTTAACTGCCCTGTGCCATTCGGTGGAAGGGATAAAATTTCCTAAAGTTTGCAGAATGGAGGGCTTGTTATCCTTCTTTATTTAATTTGTAATTGTCTTAAAATAGGTAAGCAATCCCGTACTCTACTAGTTGCTCAACTTTATGAGACATGACAATTATCTGAAGTGGAAAGATATTCATGGATCACACGTCTGTTTATAGCTTAACTGTTTTGTAGGTAGTAGTTTTCCTGCAAATCATTTTCATTGGAAGTACATACTTTCCTTTTCCCAATCACAAATGTTTTCTGCAAAAGTAATCGAAACGCTTTGTTAAAAGAACACTAGTGAAGCGCTTCTAACCAATTATCTTGTTTAGGCAGATAGGTTGGCTATAAACACTATCAAGTTACTCAGCCAGTTAGGAATTCAGCTAACTGTTCACTTACCTAGCTTTCTGGGCTTATATTTCATCAGAGATGTACATTATCCTTTAGGATGGATGGAACCCAGAACCTACTACTAGTCATAATCTGGGCTTCTGCTGTCTGTTTGTCCCATATAGTTGGATGTTTCAATCTGATGAATGGCTCAAGATATGAGATGGTGATGTTGGATACCTTAATTTGTGGTTATCATTCTCAATTGTAATTCATAAATCCAGCCAGCGCATGAACAATAACAGTGGACATATGAACAAACATAATGAAGAAGAAAAATAATGGGGAAAATCAAAATCACCACATGATAAGTTGGAATAGATAAGATAATATGATAAAGTCAACTTGATAGGTCAGTCTGAGGTATAATATACTGGGTTAGGTATATACGAGATAAATAAGGTTATTTTAGAGCAGAGTGTCTTGTCTATTTTATGGTAAAAGTTTAGCCCTGATGGTAACAATGGAAGTGTCACTACTCTCTAAGTCTCTAGTATAATAAAGTATTATGATTATTGTACCTAATAATTATAAGATATGATTATGCTGATTGTCCCTTTCACTACAAAGATTGTGTGCTTGCACGTCCATTTTCATGTAGTGTACGCAAACTAAATTTGAAGTTCTAGTTAGAACTTTTGCTCCACAAAGAGAAAGATCAAAGATGAGTCGAGCAAAGGCTGCGAAGCAACTCACTTCTTGCTTCCAAATCCGAAACTGTCGCATGAAGAACCACCAAACTGTTTGTGTGGAGCTCAAACATATCTATATCAAATAACGATTAACAATCGTTTTGTTAAGGTTCGAGAGATATCGTTCATCTAAATCATTATTGACTGTTTTTGAAAAAAAATTATTAGTGATTATTAGTAATGCACTTTGAAGCTGCTCAGAGTGTGTGTTGTGTTAGGGTATCTCAAAATTTCACATACCCATAAATTAATGTATGTGAAATGCTCAAATTATGCACTGAAACATATTGCCTGACCATTTTGACAGCTTCATGACACTCGACCATAGGCCACTGATACTGGTTGACGACTAGTATTCATTATCAGTATTTCAATAATTATAACAATATTATAGTACCAAGGTTTGAAAACTTGTTAGACCTTACTCGGACAATGGACATGCTTCTAGCGCCTAGACGGGTTGGGCGGACTTGTTATAGAACATTGTCTAGTACTTTAGGTTATATAAACAAGAAAGAGTTACATGCAAGACACAATAATTCATTATTACATGGAAGAATTTCCTAAATTTTTTTTAAAGGTAAAATAGTTTATTGATAAACTTAGGCCAGAATGACATCAAAACACCATTACATTAGACAATTAGCTCACTTATTAACAAAAAAAACATAAGACCAGAGCCAAGACGTTATCCAAGCCTCATGAATCCATCTAACTGAAGCTAGCTTGGTTAGTCTGTCAAGTTATCCAAACACTGTGACTTAAGCCACAGTCAGGTTTTAGGTCTAACAACCAAATTCCAAAAACTGACTTTTTTTTTTACTTGAGGCTAGGCCCAGGCCCAAGAACCCGAGTCCATCCCCAAACCCTAGCAGATTGCATTGTCGCACGCCGACACTCACTGATCGCGCTGACGGCGACCAAATCAGCTCAGGCACCAGAGTCCATGACAATACTGACATCATCATTAGATCCTGAAGATGCCCAACGCTCTTAGCTTCAAGCTTCGATTCAGGTCTATTGACCCGAGACCTAGCTCCAAACCAAAAAGGGAGAACTCGATCCTTGACAACAACCATTTTTCCCTGCTCCCAAACTTTTTTCGTCGACATAGTAATTTCCGGCATACCAAACATCCCAGATTTAGCGTCGACCTACACAAGCATCGAAGCTGATTCCACCTTGAAATTCCACTCATTGGAATTTGTTGTCCAACCAGCAGCCAGCGATTCGAAACCACCTACCTTGATGGCTTTCTTCGATGTCCCAAACATCAATTTTCCTTCATTGGAGTCTTCCACACCAACAAAGAACCGCCGCGTCTGAAGGCCTTGAGAGGATTGCTCCTCTTGGTGTTGTCGCCATCGAGAAACTGCCATAGGATGGTCGGGGGAGTGACAGGCTCTCCACCGCCGCGAGAAACCTTGATCTAGGAAACCCTAGAATGCTGAAACGCTCCGCGGAAGCCGAAGTGTGTTAGAAAATATGTATATAGGATATTTAGAAAGAATTTCCTCATTACAATCGACTATTATCTATAATCATTAAAAACTTAATTAATCATCAACCTAAACACAAAATCTATGTTGAATCTATGAAAAGAAAGACACCACAAATTCCAAATTAATGATGCAAATTTTTATAAAAGCAAAGTCAACACTCAAATTAGGGCTTATGTGTCTTCTCTTCATCCTCACTTTAGTCCAGAGGTTCAATGAACTTTCATGGCTTTAAAGGAAGAGACTACTTCAACCAAAAATTCTTGTCCAATTGTGGAATAATTCTTATCTAGATTTGGTTTCTTAATCAGTCATATACTTATCTGACTAGACAGTTTAGGACCAAAAGAGTGCACACTTTGCTTGTGATATGCATGAAGTATGAAGCAAAACCGTCCTAAGTGATCAGCTCATGACCTAACCTTATCTTGCCCTTAATAATATATAGGTTTCTCATTACATTTCAATGCAGAGAGTTGAGGGAAAATTGGAAAAATGATATAAAAAAAAAAACCCAGGGACTAAGTTAACTATAAAGTCGGTTCAATTGCAAATTAACTAATTAAGTAATCCAAACCTCAAGTAACACTTGATTCAATATTATCAAACATGATTTGAAGCAAATTTAGAGGAAGAAACTCATGATAAAAATAGTTCTTGCCCTTGTTTGCTTGGAGCTCCAAACTTCATGTATGACTTGTAGGTGAAATTGCAAATTAAGTAATACAACCCTCAAAGGTAGCCCAATAATTTTTTAAACATGAGTTTGATGCAAAATTAGAGCAAAGAAAGTCTTGCACCAAATGGACGTTACCCATTTTGATGAAACTAAAAAAAATCCAAAACAAAACAAAAAAACCAAAAGGAGCGGTAGAATTGAAAAGAGGAGTGGAAAGAGCTAAATTAGTGGGGGCCTTTATGTGAAAAGGCTGCTTGAGAGGCTCACCCCAACTCTCAGCGTGGAAACCACGCTGTTTTGTGATTGGTCAAATCCGTGCAACCCCAGAACCATGATTGGTTGTTAAACCCCCACGCCAAGTGTCTAGCGCGTGACCCAATCATTTGGAGAGTGCAGCAATATAAATATTTTCTGGTCTCCATGGTTTTTAGATTTCAGATGACGATGACGATGACGGAGATTAAAATCGAAAAGTAGCAATATAGAGAGAAGAAAAACAGCAAACCGCCCAAAAACAAAAGTAGAGAGAGAGAGAGAGAAGAGAGAACCAAAACCCCTCTGCCCTCTCTCAAACAAAAAAAAAAGAAAAAAAGAAGAAAAGAAAAGCCAAGTAAGTAATCGACTGCTCTAATAATCAAGAACAGAGAACGAAAGGTCGGGTCTTTTGGTGATTATTATCTTCATCCATTTCTCTGACTCTCTGTCTTATCAATTTCAACCCTTCTTCCCATACTTTAGATTGTTATCTGGGTACCCATCATTTTCTTTTATTTAGCTTTTAATTGTTTGGATCAGAGTTGAGGGTCAGTTAAAAACAAGAGAATGAGAGACTCATGAACCCTTTTCCTCCCTACTAAGATTTTCCATTTTCATTTACAAGTGTGGGGTGAGTTTTGGTTAATTTTGTTTCAAAGTTTCGACCTTGAAATGGCCACTCCGCCGCCGGCGGAGGAGCTTCTGAAGAAGATCCAGGTACTGGAGGAGGGTCAGGAGAATCTGAAGCAGGAGATGTCCAAGCTCCGGCATACTTCGGATGCTAAGTCGGAGCATCCGAGGTCCCACTCTGTCTCGCCGCAGCGGTCCAGATTCTCGACTTTGCCCAAGAGGAGAGTCGCCGGCGGCGGCGGCGACGCGGCGGCTTGGAAGAAAGGGTCTACCTCTTTTCGGCATTCTTCGCCGCTGCAGAGGGAGAGCCGCAGCCATGATCCTCCCACTGGCGGCAGCACCGGCAGTGGGAAGCGCGGCGGCGGCGGCGATGATTTTAGAGGTGGAGGTGGTAGCGGGCCATCGGCGGTGAACTTTACTGATAGGCAGTATCTGAATATATTGCAGTCCATTGGGCAGTCTGTGCATATTTTTGATCCTCATGGTCGTATAATTTACTGGTGAGTACTTGCAGCTTAGCTCAATCAAAGTCTTGGTTAAACAGATTATTTTTATTTTTTCTGTTTCGGTAACTTTTTCGGATTGTTGTCTTTGCAAATGTGCAATGGTGGTGCTCTTGAAATGAGTTTGACTTGTGTATAACTTGTGGTTGTCAATTTGGGATGGTAGTGGAACTATGAGTTTCGCTGAACCTGTATACGTTCCACATTGATTTGTTTATGTCTAAAAGTTCTGTATTTGGGGTTTTGGTTTTGTGTTAGAAGGTTTTGTAATGGTAAATGTGGGATGATTGAAATTCGCAGGAACAAAACTGCTGAAGCTCTATATGGTTATTCGGCGGCAGAGGCCCTTGGACATAATCCCATTGAGTTGTTGGCAGATCCCCAGGACTATGTTGTGGGACATAATATAATTGATAGGGTCACCAAGGGGGAGAGCTGGACAGGGCAGTTCCCTGTCAAGAACAAAAAGGGGGAGAGGTTCTTAGCTACTGTGACGAATACTCCATTCTATGATGATGATGGCACTTTTATTGGGGTTATTGCCGTGTCAAGTGATTCAAGGTCATTTCAAGAAATGAGGGTCCCTTTGTCAGGAGTGACGCACCCTGAACCAGATTCAAGCTTCAGTCGTACTAAAGCTACTGTTACAACGAAACTTGGTCTTGATCCTCAGCAGCCTCTGCAAACTGCAATTGCATCAAAAATTACAAACTTGGTTAGTCCGATCATTTTCCGTGTTCGTGAGATTTATTATTGCATGCTGTATCTTGAGTCTTGATTGTTATAGTCGTGAAACAGGCGTCCAAGATGAGCATCAAAGTCAAGTCAAAGATTCGGGCAGGAGAAAACTATATGGATCGGGAAGGTGGGAGCGTTGATAGTCATCATTCTGATCATGGTTTGGACTTTGACCATCGGGAGGATGCAAATTCAAGTGGGGCTAGTACACCTAGAGGAGATATAGCCCCATCTCATTTTGGTGTGTTTTCCCAGATGGATGAAAGGTCTCCAGGAAAACCCTCCAGAGATTCTGGCGATGAAAGTGAAGGAAAACCGCCAATCCATAAGGTAATATCGTCAAAGGCAGAAGCGTGGATAGGTAAGAAAGGGATAACTTGGCCATGGAAAGGAAATGAGCGAGAAGGGTCAGAGCCTAAGACCACTCGTTTTGTTTGGCCTTGGTTGCATAATGATCAAGATAATGATACAGTTCCTCAGAAGAGTAGTGGTGGTTTAAAACCTGACAATCATGGAAATGAAAGTAATCGACCTGCAACTAATGAGGCTTCAGGATCCTGGACTTCCTCGTTTAATGTTAACAGTACAAGCAGTGCCAGCAGCTGTGGAAGCACCACCAGTACTGTGAATAAGGTAGATGTGGACACTGATTGCTTAGATTACGAAATCTTGTGGGAAGACTTGATAATTGGAGAACAGATTGGGCAAGGTAATCAACTCTCAAGTGACCAGTGCATGCTGGTGATCATAGTATTCCTGTGAAGTATTTTTAATATCTAGACTGCAAAGCATTTGTCCAACAGACCAATGGTGTTAAACTGAATCCTCCAACATTTATTTGATTTTTTTTAATCAATCATTGTTTTCACGGAGCAATATTCACACTGTTTATTGGGACATGTTCAATCCAAAGATGTCCATCTGTAGGTCATGTAACAGTCCATTTTCAGTAGCCACAGAATTGGTGATCTTGACCAAACATAGTTTCTTTGTCTTTTAGCTCCTTGCCTCTGTGAGTTTATTCTTTGGTGTTTTGCTTGGTTTCTGATATCTTTTTTCTGTTTGTCTTCCGTCTGCAGGTTCATGTGGAACTGTATACCATGGTCTGTGGTACGGATCAGTATGTTCTTTTGCTCTATCTATAGCTACATGAAAACATTTCTGACTTAACTGAAGTTATAAGTTGATGTTATTATTTTTAATTACACTACTGTAGACAAGATGTAGTTTGCAACCAGTCCTGCTTAGCAGAAACACTGCTTCCTAAACTGTCTTGCCCAGTTAAAAAAAAAAAAAAAAAAAAACCTAACTCTCAACGGTTTTTATGTTGGCAACTTATGCATATAGTGTGAAATTGGATGAGATGTCAAATAACTTATTCGAAGTCTATTGTATGGTGTTTGCAGTACAAAGTGAACTCTTTTCTTATATTTTAATTATTATAATTATATAAACATGTAGTGATGGTGCATTGGAAGATCTGTCTTCTGCTCTTATTATTTATGCTATTACAGGACGTTGCTGTTAAGGTATTCTCCAGGCAGGAATATTCAGAAGATGTGATACTTTCCTTCAGACAAGAGGTGTGCTTCTTAGCTGCTCAATATCAAACTATTTACGTGTGAAGTTTCAAATATACAGTGTAGATTTCTCTTCATGAGTGTGGGATTAAATAATGCACATAATTTTTTTTTTGTTGAAAACGGGTGTTAATGCACATTTTATATCACAAGGAACTTGTGAATCTTGACTACACCATACCATTGTGTTACAAAACTGATGCAGGGCAGAAACTGAAAGTTTCTGTCTTGTGGCTAGATCAGGGATAAAGCTCTTGAGAACGAAGATCTCAAGAGAAGAACAAACAATAGGATAGAGAGATATTTGCTGTAGGGATTAAAGAAGGAACGATATATTGAGTTCTAGGGCAGAATGTCCCAAAGAAACTCTATGTATAATTTTATTCAAAATAACAAAGCTAACTTACAAGACTCCAAAAAGCTATATATATAGGTAATAGGAAACCCTAATAAAAACAGGAACCTAAAAGACTTAAGAATAATAAAACATAATAAAGAAAATAATAAAAGATAATAAACTCCTAATTAATTTAGGAAACTTTGGATGCTCCTGCATCAAAAACATTCCTATAAGACACTTTGTATTGGTTTTATTATTAGTTTTCTTAATTCTGATATCACTTTGCGGTGTTGTTTATGAAGGTATCTCTAATGAAAAGGCTTCGACATCCAAATGTTCTACTTTTTATGGGAGCTGTGACTTCTCCCGAGCGTCTTTGTATCGTAACAGAGTTCCTCCCACGGTCTGTTCTCAACTACCCTTTCCAAAAGCTCTTTATTTGCTAGTGTTTGTAATCTATGTCTTTAGTGTGACCTATATAACAATAATCAATATAATACTCACTTCCTTGTAACGTATTTCTTGAGCTTACATTATTTCTCGTATGCAGTGGAAGTTTGTTCCGGTTACTACAAAGAAGCACAGCAAAACTAGACTGGAGACGACGTGTTCATATGGCTCTGGATATTGTGAGTTATTAAATCACCGCTTCTCATCTGTTATGGCTTGTTCCTTTTATGGCGGAAAACAAAGAAAAGGAACTAAGATGATTATTTATGATGTTTGTTATACATCATTATTTTGTTTTTCAAAATCAATCTCATTTTTTTTTCCTTTGGCCATATACGTAAGGTCTCAGAATTTTATGCCACACTTCCATATGGCTCAACAATTGTGGGCATCTTGGGGATCCACTACCTTGATCCATGCCTGGAATATCATAATTTTGTTATTGTGAACTTATCAATTGTTCTTATCCTTCCTCAGGCACGAGGCATGAATTATCTTCATCATTTCAACCCTCCAATCATCCATCGAGATCTGAAGTCTTCAAATCTCCTAGTTGATAAGAACTGGACTGTCAAGGTCTGCCATTGGTTATGTTTCCCACGATTTGATGTTATATTGTCCAATTTGCTTTCTTGTTTTTCCTTCAGATTCTATGGCATTTATATATAGTTTAAGCTGGACATTTGAATTATCTGACCAGGTTGGTGATTTTGGTCTTTCACGTCTAAAGCACGAAACATTTCTCACAACAAAGACGGGGAGGGGAACGGTATTTTAACTGCCATTTTTTATTTCCTCATTAAAAGAATTTTAACAGTTGTTACAATTTTATTTATTTTCCTGGAAAGGCAGATCTACTGTATGGGCTAAATTTTGAAGTCCGTCATTTTTCTGTTTTGTAGCCTCAGTGGATGGCACCAGAAGTTCTACGCAATGAACCCTCAGATGAGAAGTATGTTTTGATTGTTCATCAGGATATAGTGTCTTTATCCCTTCTGCTTTGTCCAAACTAGATTTAACAATCTAAGTGCTGTGTATAGGTCGGATGTATACAGCTACGGGGTGATATTGTGGGAGCTTGTTACTGAGAAGATCCCTTGGGATAATCTAAACTCAATGCAGGTATTGTTTTCTTTTGAAAATGTATCAAGACACTAAAGGAGGAAAAAATGTAACAGCATTTTTTGTGATATATGTTTTTCTCTTTGGTCTGAGCATTTCTGTTATAATTCAAGAAATTTGTAATACATTCTACTTTCTCATGGTATTTGATTTTGAACAATGCAGTTGTTGAATCTTCAATTTAACACATGTTTGATTCCAACATTGCCTATTTTTTATTTTTTTTCTTGAGAAATGAAACGAGGCTTTTTAGTGTAATATTTTTGGTCTTGTCATTTCTCTTTTATAATGTAAAGGGCTATGACATCTTGCACATATGAACAACATTTTCTTTAGGATACTTGCAGGTGATTGGAGCTGTAGGGTTCATGAACCAAAGACTAGAGATCCCAAAAGATATTGACCCGCAATGGATTTCTTTAATTGAGAGCTGCTGGCACAGGTGGGATTCTTTCCTTACTTCTTAACTGGTACTCCTTTAATAGATCCAAACATTGAATTTAATTATGTGAAATGCTACCTCTCAACGTGGATCAGCTTATTTCAGATCACTTTCTTGATGTCATGATGCTTATACACATTCCTACTATAATTGCAAAGTTCATGCCCATCTTTCTGCATCTCATTTGCTGATGGGTGCATATCTTGATGTTACACTACCTGTTTTCTAGCCAGCATTAGCCTAAAAGTGGTTTGCATTACCATCATTATTGTGTTTCATCAAGTGCAATAGTTGTACAGTTTTACTTGTTAGGTTTCTGTATATTATATATCTCAAATGAATTTCAGATGCTTGTAAATTGAACTTAGGATGATTTTATATCTTCTGAGCAAATGTGGTCTGGCATTTCATGGGTCATATGATTTCATTGAACCATGGTAAAATTGCTAATGTGCTAATTTCAATTTCATCATAACTAGTGATCCTGCTTTGCGGCCAACATTTCAAGAGCTGCTGGAAAAGCTTCGAGATCTGCAGAGACAGTATGCCCTTCAATTCCAAGCAGCGCGCTCCGCCGCAGGTGATAGCACCCAAAAAGAACAGTAGTGGTCTTACTCTTTGTGTATAGGATTTCATTACTTCATTTACCACATTGGGGATGAAGATAAAGCAGGCCACCGATTGAGCTACTTGCACTTGTTAATGACAAGTGGTATTGCAACAACGATAGCCACTGAGGGGTTTGTGGTATTGGAACCACAGAATTCAAAGTGAGATGGATTGTTGTGAGCTACCTAACTTTAGATGGTGATGGTTTGGTTGTGTGATGCTTGTTTGCTCACTGACATAAAATTTATCTCCAAAGTGGTGTTGTGTAGGACAGGCAGTCATGCCTGTTTTGATCATGTCTCCCCATTTTGTTGTTTTATATGATGGGAAAGTTTCAGCACCACTTGGACAAAATTGTTGTACAAAAGGGGGGAAAGAAGATACTTCACTGTTAGTATTCAGTTGAGTAAATATAGTGGATCAAACATTTTGCTTATTTACCCTTTGTGCTATTTCCAGTCATCTTAGGATGTTCCGCTTTGCTCTAATTGTTCCCTTTGGATTTAATAGCTGAAAGTTCAAGTGCTTTAGTTGGTCTTTGAATGACATGCTCAAGGAGCTGGCATTTCACTTTGGTGAAAATGACAAGATTATCTTTACAGACCGTTGCTGTCATGTGGGTACTGATCAAATTCATTAGATGAACATGTAGTGATTGATGTGACAAACCATTTGAGGCAAAACTGAAAAGCGAATAGAATTGTCAATTGTGGGATTTTCTGTCTTACTGAGTTACTGCCACTGGTTTTTGTTTTATTTATTGCTAAGCAACTCAGGATGTCATGTTTAACTTTATATAGATTAGTACAGCGAAATCATTATTCGTTACAACAAAAGAGCACACAGAACAACCTTAAGTCTCTACATATACAACTGCCTTACAAAGGAACAAAAGAGCACTAGCTATCGTCTCCTCAAGAATTTACCACAACCCCACCATTAGGATGAATGACTTGGCCGGTTATGTAATAAGAGAAAGCATTGGAACTTTGGAAGCAAGGAAGACATAGGCAGGCGCAACCTCACAGGGCAAACTCTGCAGTCTCCTCCTCACCAAAAGATGCTGGAATCAACGGGGTCCATATTGGTCCAAGAGCTACACCATTGACGCGGATGCCTTTGTTTACCAGCTCAAGTGCCAGTCCTCTCACAAAAGCCACAATGGCGCCATTGGTTGCTGTGTAATCAAGCAGCTTGGGATTTCCCTCTTATAGGCCACAACTGATGTCGTGCATATTATGTTGCTTCCTTTTTGAGTTCTTTCATGTGCTTCAAAGCATGCCTTGCCATGAAGGAAGCAAAGATGTAGGTCTTGGTCTAGAACACCCTTTCAATACGAGCCTCATCAATGTCTTGCACCGAGCCGGTCTTGTACTGCTCAACCGCATTGTTCACCAGAATATCAATGTGGTTGTACGCTTTCACCACCTCCTCCACAACCCTCTTGTAATTCTCATCGAGACCAAGATCAGCTGCAACTGCAATAGGGTCCGGTCCTTGGCATCTGAAGTTTTCACCTGCTTGATCGTTTCAAGCATTTCACGTGCATCCTTGTCCTCCTGGCCCTTCACATAAGTAAAGGCCACTGTTGCACCCTCCTGAGCAAAGTAATGACACACCTATCTTCTTATCCCCAGTCACCAGCGCCACCTTCCCTTGGAGCTTGTTGGAGGGTTCGTAATCGGGGTTTGAGAACTGAGGATTAGGGTCCATGGCATGTTCTTTCCCAGGCTGAGCTTCTTGCTTTTGAGGAGGCATTTTCCTGGCCAACAGAAGACATTGTTGCAAAGACTCTTAAGAGGTCTCTTCTGTATTTGACAGTGATTTGACAAAGTGGGGTTTTGGTGGACACAAAAGGAAAGCTGACAAGGACCTGGGGTTTAAGGCTCTTATCTTACTGCTACTGCTTATGTCTCAAACAACGTTTTTGAGTTCAATAATTCTGCTACTCGAGTTCAATGTTATGTTTTGTCTAAAATGACATGATTGTATGGGTGTGTAGAGCATCAGCACCAAAAACTCTGATTAGGCAAAGCACCTAAGTAGGCAATGAGGCTATGAGCTAGGAGCAGGAAAGAGTTTCTTATGTAATGGGATCTTGTGGCTAAAGGGAGCTGATAGGATTGACTAACATTCACCACTGAAAAGCTGAAATGAATCTGTCAATTGACAAATCCAAAGGATTAGGTCGAAGGCAAACAAGTGAAGACCAACGATTGCATATATCACCAGTACTACAACATACTACACAATTGATGTAGCATTCAACAACCAAAACTTGAAAACTCAATTCACACAAAACAGTACTTTGAAGCCAAACATGCGAAAACCAAGCATCACATATATCATCAGTACAACAACATATTCTGCGATGGACACATCTGAATATCCAATGGCATTAGCAATCAAAATTCGAAAAACTCAAATCCTTGCAACATATCCATTATCCCTAAAGCTGACAGGCTAGTCATATATCTAGTGAAGCAAGTGTCGAATGGCAGCAACAGCATCACCTTTGTGCTCCCTCAAGGTCCTCTCAGCCACCAACTTGTCCAGCTCTAGTTCATTAGCAATTATCTCGACATCGCGTGGATTGATCTTCACAGTAGCCAATTCTTTCTCCCTGCAAAATTGTAACCAAGCATTGAGCTACATTACTGCTCATGCTTCACTTGACACTAATTTTCACAACTAAATAGCAATTCAACATTTTCGTACAAACTAGATCATATCAAAAATAATCTATCCTCTTCCTAAACTACTACTCAGTAAAATTAAGAAAGGAATTCATCGAAAATTGAAAAGGAAAACAAGAATGAATGAGGATGGTAACCTCTTTCTCATGGCTTCCAAGTCGGCTTCGGAGGTGGCAGCGATGGAAGCCATGGCCTCCTGGACACGGGTGGAGTCGAGCTGGCGATCTTCGACGCGGTCAGTGAGCTTATCGAAGGCTTTGCTCTGTTGCTGCAAGTCCTTGGAGTCCTCCATCCTATCAATTCCTTCTTCTCCTGCGCCCTCCATTTTCACTGATTCTGATTTCGACTTTCTCTGTGAAATTGATAAAACCCTACATTTTGCCCCTTTTAGGGGAGAGACTCAAGTCGGGTTCAAATTGGGCCTGGAGACCAACAATCTGTGTTTGTTATAAGACAAAGCCCATTCATCAGCCGTTATCATTTTTTTTTTTGTCTTTTTTTTGTACTGTTTGAGCACACTAGCTACGACTACATTTCTTCAACTATTTAATCAAAAATTCTTAAAAAGAATTTGGATTTGGATCGGATTAAATAGCGAAAATTATTGTACGTATCAAGGTTTCAAATGAACCGATTAATTAATATGCAATCTTAGCATTTGATTTGATCTAGTCATCCACGTGACACTGTCATACGTACATATATATACACACGTCGTTATAAAAAATGAAATTTAAAAAGCTAATCCAAGTGTTTTAAACACATGAGGTGAAGACCAAGATTGAAGAATATGTTTTTTTATTTTTATTATGAGCGCTTAAACAAACCGGTCGGAAATCAAAAGGCCAGATGAAAGAATTCAAAATTTACAGTCTTCATTCTATTAGACATTGGATCGTGCATGAAAACGTTGTTCCTTAATGAACCAAATTTAAAGTTGATGGTCCAGAACCAGCAATTTTGATCCGAAATTAGCTGATGATCCACATGGATTTGTTTTCTTTTTGCTAACAATATCACATGGATTAACTTATTCAAGCCATTAAGTATAGTTATAGAACAGCTGAATTGATCGAGCCCTCGCGTTTGCTTTGATATTTTGCATACATGCAGTACGTTCTTTCAGGTTTCCAAATGAAAACGAGTTTATTACTTAGTGGTTGAGCAGTAGAGAACTGGGACTATGTTGTCATAGTCCAGGGAGTACAGGATTATAAATGCACCGGCTAATTATGATTCGATCTTTCTTTCTCAAAATGAGATTTCAAGTTTGAAATTCTCAGCATTTCATTAATCCAAGTGTCGCAGAAGTCCACACTTGCATCTCTCAACTGCCTGCATTTATGTTACTTACTGAGGAAGTGCTGATCTTGGTCTTGACTAGGACTATGATACAGTAGTATACTATATAGCCAGCATGGAGCTAGCTAGCTAGCATAGTAGTATAAATATTCGATACTCGTTCTAACTTTCAGATCATCAAGAGCTACCAAAACATACACTGTTAGTGATATACAGGCTCGTTTCTTTTGCATTTTCAAATTGGGGAAAGATGGGGAAGTTTACTAAGTTTGTTGGAGTGTTTGGTGTGATGCTTGTAGTGGTAGTAGCCATAGCCGAGTGTAGGAAGCTTGAGAAAGAAACGTTTTCGGAAGGCGTAGGGGGTGGTGCTGGTGGAGGTGCCGGTGGGGGATTCGGTGGTGGGGGAGGATTAGGAGGAGGTGTTGGAGGTGGCGCTGGAGGTGGTGCAGGTGGAGGCTTTGGCGGTGGTAAAGGTGGTGGCATTGGAGTAGGAGGTGGTTCTGGAGGAGGAGTTGGAGGTGGAGGAGGAGTTGGTGGTGGAGGCGGGGCTGGTGGTGGTGCAGGCGGAGGCTTTGGGGGTGGTAAAGGTGGTGGTATTGGAGGAGGAAGAGGTGGAGGTGTTGGCGGAGGAAGCGGTGCTGGTGGAGGAGTTGGTGGTGGAGGCGGGGCGGGTGGTGGTGCAAGCGGAGGCTTTGGGGTGGTAAAGGTGGTGGTATTGGAGGAGGAAGAGGTGGAGGTGTTGGCGGAGGAAGCGGTGCTGGTGGAGGAGTTGGTGGTGGAGGCGGTGGAGGAGGAGGTATCGGGGGAGGCTCCGGAGGAGGAGTAGGTGGAGGAAGCGGTGCTGGAGGAGGAGTTGGCGGAGGAAGCGGTGGAGGAGGAGGTCTTGGTGGAGGCTCCGGAGGAGGAGTAGGTGGAGGCAGCGGTGCTGGTGGTGGTGTTGGAGGAGGAGTTGGTGGCGGTGGAGGTATTGGTGGAGGCTCTGGAGGTGGTGTTGGAGGAGGAGCGGGTGGAGGAAGTGGTGCTGGTGGTGGCTTTGGGGGTGGTAGTGGTGGTGGTGCTGGAGGAGGAGTTGGTGGGGGAGGCGGTGTCGGTGGAGGTGCTGGCGGAGGCTCTGGGGGCGGTTTTGGAGGAGGTGCTGGTGGTGGTGCAGGCGGAGGTGTTGGTGGAGGATTCGGAGGAGGCGGTGGAGCTGGTGGTGGAATTGGTGGTGCGTTTTAAATCCGCATTATATAGTCAGCTAGCAAAAGTATTGCAAAACAATACATGCTGAATGCTTTGTGCATGGAGAGATCGTATCACCTATATATCTATACTAGAGAATAAATCAATTAATTAAGAGTGTAAACGTGCTTTATCATTCTAAAACCTAATGCTTCTTCCATGAAAACTTAATTTTGTTCTTAATTTTGCTTGCATTACTAGAACCTTTTTAAATTCCATTTTATCCATTTCATGACTATTTCCACTGATCTAATTCTAGGTTAAAGACCTGATTCACGATCGAAGACTCTAAACAATATATATCATACAAAAAAGGGAAATGTACATGCAGAATTAGTAAAATACAAACTTGTTTTAGAACAATCTGTATTGACAGAATATTTGGGAGTAGCTATACTGTTATTTTGCTCTACAATGGTCAGATTTCATCGCTGATTATATAGAAGAGTATCATATACATCATTTTCGTTCCCGATTGATCGTTCATTTGTCACAAAACAAATTCTTGATCAAACGGAAACTTGGGGTCCATGTTATGTATCATCATCAATGTGCTAGCAGCTGCTCCTCCTTAGCTATAGCTAACGGATTTAAAACGACACCGGCAGCCAATCCTTTCCTTCGATGAAGTCGATCGTCAGGAATGGTTGAACCTCTTGATCCGTGAGTTGCTTCGCCCATGGAACGCGATCACTAAACTCGGCTCCTGGCCCCTTGCAGTTGTACTCGGCGTGGTACAGGTTCCTATTTAGACGAAACAGAAATGAATAATTAAGCATGAATTTGAATATGCATGCATGCATGGATTTGATTGTGGTCAAATAATGTTGTGATTTAGGGTTAAGCGGGGAGAAATTAGTTCTTACTCTGTTCCTCCGGCATAGCTCCAATTGGTCCAGCCCTCGGGCATAATGGTCCTAGAGAGATAGGTTTCTGCATAAACGACTCTCGAAAAGGCACCCTTGGCTCTACCCAAGTAGACATGATCACCTACGCCATACACCTTGCCTTTGATGAACACAAACCCACTGCACTCGTCTGCACTCTGTCGGTGATTAGCTGTTACAGACCCTTTGATGGAAACTCTCTTGTCTCCAATCACAAAGATCTCACAGTTCTGCGCACAATATTTGTTACAAGTTTTAACGATTTGCGTTCGGAGAGGCATGGTCATGAAGAATGTGATGGATCAAAGTACTTACATGGTATATAGATTTAGCACGTCCGAAGATGAAGTCGATTGAGCCTTGGATGTAGCAGTTATCATAGTAATGCTTGCCCTTGTAATCGAAGAGGGTGTTATGGGTGCTGTAGAAAGCACAGTGGTAAAATGCAGCCTTGTCTGCACCCACTAACGCCGCCACTGACTGATTTTGCGATGTGTATGCCACACCAGTTGGAGCCTCATTCTGCATATTCACAACCTCAAAATTAGACCAATACCTAACCCTAACCCTAACTCTCTAATTGCTTCATTCGTCTCGTTGTTTATTCATCAACCTAATGTTAATTACAAACTTTCAGTAAGTACTTCAATCTGGATACTGTATGTATCTCTTTTGATCTCTAAACAAAATGCATGCTGCATGTACAAGAAATATTACGTGCTGAACAAATATCGTGTGTCTAGCATATTTTTTTTCTCCGGCAGAACCGAGTGAATTTATGCGTGAGAAACATCATTATTTGTATTTCTTTTAATTTGAAATGGGATTTTTAAGTTAAAAAAAAAAATGAAATGAAGATCTAAACATTAGGTTGTCAAGTATGTGATAATATGTGAAGAAAAAGGGTTAAGGAGGAAATGATGAACCTTGAAGCTGATCCCATAGGCAATGAATAATGGAGCTTCTACTATGAAAGTTGCAGACTCCTCGTTGACCTCAGAGCTTTGGGACCAAACAATCTGTGTCCTTCCCTTCCCATTGCCTCTCATGAAAATATGGGATTTTTCGGGGGGTATGTGCACTTTTTCTCTGTACACCCCTTGCCTAACATGAATGATAACCCACTGATTGTTCCCTGCAGGAACAGAATCGATGGCGGCCTGGATGGATTTGAATTGGCCATCGCCGGCGATATCGACCAAGATGGTTCTGTTGGTGTTGAGCTTTTCAGTCAGGAGGGGAGAGTCGACCTTTGGCTCTGGGATGGGGGAGTGGCTACCGTGAGGAAAGCCATGAGTCAAAGAGGCGGAGACGAAGAATGTGATTGCGAAGGCAACTAAACCTTGTAACTTGAACATCATTGATGAAGAGTTGAGGACCAAGGAAGACAAAAGGAAAGTTTGGAAAATATATAGGGGATTGTAAGTTGAAGTAATGTCAAATTATTGGGAGGCTACCAATTTATGAGAAACCTCTTTGATTGAAATGAGGGGTGTCTAAACTTGGGTTCCGGGTGTTTGGAAGGTTACAACAAGATTTTGTCTATTTTAATGGGGATCCATTGGATTTGTTGTTTGTTTAGTTATAAGTTGTTTCTTTTTATGGCAATAATTTAACAAGATATTAACTTTAAATGTGTGATTAGTTACAAGCTTTGAAATTTTGAAATAATTATAATGTGGTGTGCGCACTAAAAGAAAATCCAATAACGAGTCATTTCTAGATAAAAATTATGAAAATCGATAACAAGTAACCGTTGAACAGTGCGAGCCTTATTGTGTGCAAAAATGGCCACACTAAACCATCTCGCACATGGCCTTCGAAAGTGAAGGACCGGCCCTGTCGTTGAAGGTGATCATTTGCAATTATCTTTTACTTAACTTGAAAACGCCAGTGTATAATGGATAAATCGTTAAGTAATACGCGATGAAAGCTAAAAATGTTATATCATAGGCATTCATAAATTTTACTGTTGTATGTTTGATTTTGTTATTCCAATATAACGTGTGCAATGCCTTCAGAGTTTAGATACAATAACAGGATCAAAAAGGAATATTTTTTAATGTATCCATACATTAACGCATGGAAGGGGATCCCATTTGGTAATACCTAGAGAACAATTTGTCAATTACATTCAGCTCGATTAAATACGTAGCCAAAAGCTCGAGTCCATTAACCTTTCTTATGCCAAACCTGAGAAATATATTAAACCAACATAAGAAAGAACAACATAAGCAAACAAACACAGAGACATGCAAACACACTGGGTCAAGAACAAAGAAAAACAAATATAATTGAGCTTAAACCGGGCAAGCCCAAAAATACATTAACAAAAGCACCAAACATGACCCAAAACCAGCTTCTCAAGATGGACGACGTCGCCGGTTTCGTGCCCGGACCCGTGATCCGGCAGTCCCATGCCATAACCTATTTGAAAACAACACAAATTCTGTAGCAGAGCATAGGTTAGCTAGGCTCGAGCCAAACATTGACACTGTGCCCAGAAGTCTATACTCGAATCGAATTCTAGGTAGTTGCACACATATTGGTTAAGTCAGGCTGCTTTGGATCATCTTTGCTTTTAGACCCAACCTACCCCCAGAGTTAGCAAATACAGTTGCCTGCAAGCTCACTCTCCATTAATCTCGAATGTTATACTGATCGATACATCATACTCTATCAGTATAACACTCATAACTCGATCACATGACAAGTTTTTACTGCTGTAAAGAGTAATAGACCAACTGATTCTGCATTCATGCATGCATATATCAACATAGTACCTTCTCAAAAAAAAAAAAAAAAAAAAGAAAAAGCCATAGTAAACGTAGGCAATGTCATACTCATATAAATTCCTGTCATACTCGTAAAAAATTACAGTATATACTTGGTGAAAAGAGTACTCTATCAGAATGTTGGTGAAGTCCTTTGAAATGTGCAATGACTTGGCATAGATCGATATTTAATACAAACTACGTACTCAAATCCATGATATCAATCGAGGACATCAGCTGCACTAATGATATGTAACAGTACGTTCATGATGTTCTTGCTGATGAAACTTATTAGACTACCATGGCATGGATTAATTCCTGGGCGTGGATTTAGATCCATCATGTGAATGATGCATGCCAATTGCCACCCACATTACTCTGGTAGTTACAAGTCATTTTCGACCCCCACGAAATCAAACCATATAAATGTAGCAAGCATTTGATTACGCCTTTCTGGTTGTTGTTACCATGTCATTTTCTGTTTCATCAAAAAAATTAAACATGGAAATCATCAAGTGCAGGGAGTAATAAAACCTCAATCCCCTTAGATTTATGCGTACAGAATCAAAAAACTGGGGTGAGGATAGGAATCATCGAGCTGATTTTGACATTGCTGTTCTATATAGTGAGCAAGATTGATTAATTATGTAGGAGCCATCAACCCACGTTGCCGATTTCGACCAATCAAGTTCATAAATGTGGCATGTGATCGATCTTCACAGCTTCTGTGGTAGTCGACATATCTTCTGGACTTCTGGTATTTACAACCAAGAAGGCAAGAATACCTAAGATATTTACGTTTGCTGATACTTCTTTTTCTCCCCATTAAGATCACATGTACAAATACTATATTTTCTGTAGCAAATTCTGATATTTAGTAGTTGGGTCTGTAGGCCTCCTAGTCCACCGCCAGCTTTATTATTCAGTAATTATCATACACATATTTTTATACCGATCGACCCCTAAGCTCACAAGTAGTTCTGCATCGATCGATCATATATATATATATATATATATATATATATATACCGGAAGAAAATATCACTAGTTTCAGTAGTTTGAGTAGGAATAGAAACCATTACATGCATGAAGGAGGCTAGGGAATCTTGTTTGCCATTACATTCTCTGCTAATTATGTTTAATTAAGCAATATTAGCTCTTCTACTAAATTTTGTTTGAACAGGATGAGATTATTGATCAGATTGGATATATCTCATCCCTAAGTGTAAGTTAAATGGGACTACAAGCAAAGGAGGGTGGCCGGAGATCAAGCTATGGGAACATTAGTGAGGACATTGTTAACTAGAGCTGCCCTAGCTAGAAGATACTGAGATATGGTGCAAATTTTGGGTGATTAATTTGAGCAATTCCACATTTCCATAGAAACATTATTAGTACGTGATGAACTGTAAGTACGTAGAGCTCTGAAATTATGTTGGTTGCTAAATGAGCTGGAAAAGGAATAAACTATTGAAGTATAGAAAGGAATAAACTAATAAAATGAGGCAATTACTTATTTTTCATGGAAAGCACAAATATATAATTGACAGAAAATATGTCCATGCATGATTGCATATTCATGTTTTGCACACCCTCGTTCCTGTAGTACCCATCTTTGTTCCAATAATTCATCTAACTTAAAGGGTCTCACATCTGGTTTTATACAAGTGATCGATCGGTGAGGCATTAGCAGTTAGCAAAGGTCGTACAAAGTCAAGAATTGCATTTAACCAACATACGCAAATTGACCCCTCTCCTAGTCCCACTAAAGGCAAAGAGTGATGACAGTGTTCAATTATATATATCTGCATTGGTTGAGCTCGCCTCAGAATTAACTCGATCAGAATAAGCAGAAATAGTACGATTATGGATCCCAGAGCTATAGTGGCGGGTATATGTCTGCTGCTATTTAACAGCATTGGGGCTAGAGGAGAAGGGCTTTCCTATAATTTCTATGAGGCCTCATGCCCACAAGCTGAGGACATTGTCAGAGCTGCCCTCGGACCTATCTTTCTCTCTGACCCGACTACTCCGGCAGCTTTGTTGAGGCTCATGTTCCATGATTGCCAAGTTCAGGTCTCACTGTTTTCAATTACTTGAGCTACAAGCCTAATCTTGAGCTTAATTACCATGTCCAAGTTTTGTTGTTTTTTTAAAGCACAATGCTTGATATTGACATCTTGTGTTACTTACAGGGATGCGACGCTTCAATTCTTGTGGATTCTAGTGAGGCATATGCGTCTTCGGAGATGGCTTCGGGGAGGAACTTTGGTGTCAGAAAGAGGGAGACAATCGACATTCTGAAAGCATTGGTTGAAGCAGAATGTCCTCAGCAGGTTTCTTGTGCTGACATTCTTGTAATGGCGGCACAGGAGGCGGTGCATTTGTCAGGAGGGCCAGAAATTAAGGTTCCTTTGGGAAGGAGAGACTCCATTGTTGCTCCAAGCTCGAAACTTGCCGATTCTTCGCTTCCTGCAGCGAATATTGGTGTTGATGGCGCGCTTCAAGTATTCTCGAAACATGGGATGACAGTCGAAGAATCAGTCGCTATTTTGGGTACTTGATGGAACTGAATGCACAAACTTTGACAGCATTATTATGTTTTTCCCATATTGTGCTAAATATCTATTTTCTTCAGGTGCGCACACACTAGGAGTAACACACTGTTTGAATGTCCTGAACCGCTTAAACGAAGCAGGAGAGGGGCAAACAAAAGGCGCGATCACAGCTGGGTTTGAAGCATTCTTAAGGCTAAACTGTCCTCAAGGGTCTTCAGCATCAAACTTAACCTTTGTGCTAAATGATCCAACTGCAGCTGCATTCGACAACCATTACTACAAAAATGCATTTGGAGGCCACGGGGTGCTTCAAGTTGATGCTGAAATGGTGATGGACCCGCGCACAGCTCCAGTGGTCCAACTATTTGCTGATAATGAAGCTTATTTCTTTGAAGCATTTTCTTCTGCCTTCGTCAAGCTCTCTCGCTCTGGCGTTCTGACTGGGGATCAAGGCGTTGTTAGAAAGACTTGTAATGCAATATAGTCATATAGAGTGAGAGATGCTTCATGCGTGTAGTCTTGTAGAGTGAGAAATTATAAATAATAGTGACCGTTAAGTGTTAGCTTGATTTCACTGAAGCTTATAGTCAGCATTTACTGTTAACTTTGTACTTGAAATGAAATGATAGAAGATCGATGCACGTAAAAGTGAGATCCATGCCAGCGCAATTCGTGAGCCTATTGCCAAAGATAGGGACTCTGAAGTACATGCAGTTAGCTGCTAGCACAAATTCAACCCCATCCACTAATCAACAAGATAAGGACACCCGTACGTGTCATCCATGTAGAGGCAGTTGCTAATACAGACCCTAATCCTTGCATTAACTAACTCAGAATACGTGATTAATAACCCTAACATCATTTAAAAGGCACACGTGCCCAGCACACACATACTAGAGTAGAGAGAATGACAGATGGATAGTCTCCTAAGTGATCCAGGAAAGCATGAATCGGGGAAAATATCATAACGCGCGGGGCATATAACGATTCATCCCCCTATGAGCAGGTTTGCCAAAAATAAAATTAGTTATGATTAAATCAAACCACAATTATGTTTATAGGTCATATCTATGTACGTGCTATCCATGACCTATACGTGCTTATGGAAAGCAAATATAGGTCATGGAGATTTATTATGCTTTATTGGAGATTGCGCAAGGTCAAGATATAATCGATGAATACAATAATCCATTTCACCCGTTTAGACAACAATACAAGCTAGGGATGTTGATTGACTTGATTCTATTCGTTACATGCATATGCTAGCTTGCTAATAATATTAGTCTTAGCAAGAACCTGCATATACTGCAAGAAAGAATCACCGAAATGTTAAGCAAAAACAAGGATGGTGCAAGAGATGTCAATTAATTTTAAGAGTCAGATTGAGTCTAAGAACATGCATATATGTTTGTTCTTCATGTAATCAAAGAAAAAGTTCTCATTAACATTCCCGCTGCTATTAACATTCCTGCTTTCTCTACCATTTTGACCATTCAAGTGGTAATTTAAAAAAAAGTTCTCATTAAGAAAAGGGGTGGTGCTATTAGCATACCCATTTTCTTTATTCATATTATACCATAGTTCTTAAAAAAAACATAGAATTTGTGTGCATTTACTCTATGCTTGTATGGCGGTTCGCCGCACCGAGGCAGGTTTCCAGCCTCGTTGGGAGGTACGGTGGTGAGTGCAGCAGGAAAAAGTATCTTTTGTTATCCCTGCTATTATTTGGCCGAAGGATTGCATCTGACTATCCGGCTATTGGATCCGGCTTTTGTTATATATATTGCTAGTAAGGTATCTCAATAGTCAGATCTAGTGAGACACCTTACCTGGGAGGCGTTGTATCAATGATGTACACCTCAGGCAACCGTTTCATCAATCTTATAGCTTTAGTGCATCAGGGCAGACCAAGATCGAGAAATTTTTTTGTCCTCCAGGAGGACCACGTCAGCTAGTGGTCTTCCTTGGCCAATAGGAAGCCGTCATGTAGTATTTTTTGACATATCATAATAAGGTAAAAAAATTATTGTATTTAACTTAAGTAAATTCAACTTAAAAAAATGAATTAAGTAAAACCAAATAAGATCAAACAAAAAAAAAACCCAGATCTAGATCTAGGGTTCATCTCATCTCCTTACCGAAAAGAAAAAAAATCAGATCTCCATGATAGTTCACTAAATTAAGATCACTCACTTAGTACTATAGCTAGACATTCTAGAAACTCTTTTATGAGGACATTGGGACATTTGAAAGCTAGAAATGTGAAGGGTTAATAATTATTTTGGAGCAGTTCAAACCCAGCTCCGAAGGCATACAAATCTCCTTGTTGTTCAATTTAAGGTTTTTTTTGCTCGTTTCTTCGACCTCCATCCTCTTTCAACTACCATGGAGATCTGAAATTTTTTTTCTTCTTTTTGGTAAAGAGATGATGAACCCTAGATCTGAGTTCTTTTTTTGTTTGATCTTGTTTGATTTTACTTAATTCTTTTTTTTAAGTTGAATTTACTTAAATTAAATACAATAATTGTTTTACCCTATTATAACATGTTAAAAAATACATAACGGCTTCTTATTGGCCAAGAAGGACCACTAAACATGCTGATGTGGTCCTCTTGGAGGACAGAAAAATTTCTCACTAAAATCAGGTCACATGTATGGCTGGCGTTGGGAAGCCTAGGTGGCGGTGGTGGGATCGATCTGTGTAATTGGCTCGATCTCTGAGGGAAACAATGTGAGATGTTCAGCCCATACAGTATTTGGTTTGGTTCGGCTGCTAGGGTGGTGTGACGGCGATTGGGCCTTAACTAGATGATGGTGTGCCGGCGTAGGACCGTAGGTGGTGCATCAGAGATTCAGAGGTGTTGGAGTTGCGTTGGGCCTATTACTGTAATAGGCATGTCAGTGTTTTCTCATTCGGATTTGGGCTCGATGCTGGGTTGGCCATTTTTTAGGAATAATTGGGCTTCGGCTTTGTGATTGGGCCTTGGGTTTAATTAGTTCTAGTTTTCTAGTTTTAGTTTATTATTGTTATTTGTTTGTATGATGTTGGTATATGCCGGTAAAAAGACCTTACCCTAGTGTGGTTAAATGACCTGGCTTTGTCCTAAACTGCACACATGGTGTGTCTTGTCTTCTCTAATTAGGGGATGAGTTCTTTACTTTGTTAAAAGTTTGCAACCCAGGTGTTACCGAAATGTTTTTCCGGTGACAACATAGTGAAAAAGCTGCAAAGAAAAAAAAAGAGCAACTTATGGCTCCGCATGATGAGCAATATATTTTTGGTATATTGCCACATATATGTAACGTGAATAGAGTAGTCAGTAACTGTACTCTTTGTTAATTGATGCTTGATATAATAATATATATGTTTAGCTGAAAATTTTGTTATTATATGGGGTTCCAATACTATGTGGTGTCATTAATTATCAAGACTTAAATACATGTCTTATTTCAAAAGAAAAGGTACGATCGATGAAATTTCTTATAAGTAATGACTTCTTCTGTTTTTTAACCAAAATCTCTCAAAGTGTTGTGTCCTTCTATATCAATAGATGGCTCCGCAGCAATACCGCAAAAATAACGCTAAAGAATACTAATTGCTGAGGTAGAAGATAATGTTTGGAGTACGTTTCAGAACCTAAGAAAGTGTGATCATGCCAATAATGATACAATGGACCTATATGTTGTTGTTGCAAAAGCCAATCGATCTGCAGCTTTTACAGAATACAGATGCATTTGATTTGTGGAGTTCGCAGCTGCCTCTGTAAATGTGAGATTGACATCAAGTTGGTCATTGCCTTCTTTAAAGTCGTTTTTCTTATTGATCAGAGGATACTTCATAAGTTCATATCGATGATGATAAGCCCATAAGGTTGCTCCCAACCAATATACAAATTGGTAGCAATGTTTTCACTCATTTATGTATGGATGAAATACCTTAGTTTCTGATTCTAATTAATTGTAACAGGCCAAATTAATGCCTGCAAGTCTGCAACTGCAAGAAAAAATGTATACTATACTTTATGGTATATCTTAAACTTTAAGGTAATAATAAACCAAAATATATTGACAAGCACTGCAGAACCTGAATTACTATATCAAACTTCATATGGAAATATCACCCTTTTAGTATAACCACTGGTCTGATTGACAAGAACATGTTTTCGATCAATGAAACGATTGTATGATTTTATCTACATATAAAGGCCGGGCTGTGGCTCCTTTCAAGCTTCATCTGCAGAATAGTATTGATTTAGAGAAATCTGGGCGCGACCCTTTTACGTACAAGGTCTTTGTAATGGGTGGCTTATTGTCAGATGGAAAATTCATTCTTGGCGTGATTTTTGCACTTTGGAGAATATGTTCAGCAGAAGAAACTCCTAATTTTGTGTTTGGGGAATCTCTAGTTGAAGCCGGAAACTACAACTATCTTGTGACACTCTCCAAGGCTAATTATCTTCCCCATGGAATCGATCTTGGAAAGCCTACCGGGAGATACACAAATGGAAGAACCATCATTGACATTATAGGCAAGTAACAAGTTCTAGCTAGTACTAACTACTACTTTCAGCTTTTCTTTCCTCTCTAGTCCTTGATCATTCTTTTGATATATTCTAATTAACAGGTCAGACTCTGGGTTTTAAGGGGTCCACTCCTCCTTACTTAGCTCCCACAACATCTGGGCCAGTAATTTTGACGGGTGTCAACTATGCTTCAGGTGGAGGTGGAATTCTTAATGAAACAGGAAAAGTATTTGTATGGATTCTTCTCTGCTTTTCAATCAATTTCATTTGATCTTATTAAACGTATACATTAAGCTAATGAATATAAATCGTATGTAATCTTTGGTAGGTTGGTAGAATAAACTTGGATGCACAGATAGATAACTTCTCAAATACCAGGGAAGACATTATGTCAACCATTGGTGTTCCTGCAGCTCTAAAGCTACTTGAAGGAGCTCTCTTCTCAGTAACAATTGGCTCGAATGATTTCCTCAATAACTACTTGGCGCCAGTAATTTCCGAGGCTGAGAGGAAGTTGATACCTCCGGAAACCTTTGTTGGCATCTTGATTGCAAGACTCGGACTACAAATTACAGTAAACAATATTTCTCTTTGTTATAACTTTAAATTAAAGTCTTTAATACATCGCTTCCCCATATATTGGACATTGAGTTTGGTCCTGGAAATTTTGTTACATTAAGTTACTCATTTACTGTTATGATGAGAAATACATTTCATCTTCATACCGAACTATATATGGTTCAGTTTTAGTAACATAGACTTGTTATGAAATGCAGAGAGTCTACAATTTGGGTGCCAGGAAGATTGTTGTGGCTAATGTAGGACCAATTGGGTGTGTACCCTATCAAAGGGACATAAATAATGTTCCTGCTCCAGATAACAGTGCTGAATTTTCGAATCAATTAGCCCGGTCATACAATGCCAAGCTGAAAATCCTTGTCGCCGCTCTAAACGATCTTCCCGGAGCCAAATTTGTGTATGCAGATGTTTATAGTATTGTAGAAGACATCATTGAGAACTACATATCATATGGTGAGACATTGTGAGTTTTCACTGTTAATTTGCTAGAAGATAATGAGACTGATTAGTACTTTTGTTCCATTAACAGGTTTTGAGAATGCAAACTCGGCATGCTGCAGAGTAGCAGGGCGTTACGGGGGTCTAATTCCATGCGGTCCTCAGTTCTCAATGGTTTGCGAGGAGCGGTCCTAATATGTGTTTTGGGATGCTTACCATCCTTCTGATGCTTCTAATATTATCATAGCAAGGCGTCTCTTGTATGGCGACTCCGACAATGTTTCACCCATGAATGTTGTGCAACTCCTCCAAGCTCCTTGATCTGCACTGAAATGAAGGTTGTTGGTCCATAAAACACATATAGGGCAATTATTATAAAGTACTCCAATCGCCGGAAACGGTGCAGACAGAGAGCGGCAAGTTGCAACTTGCAAGTGTAAGAAATGGCTAAAGGGGTCTAATAGCTTCATTATCTTTCTTTTTAAAACAAGTCTGGTTCAATTTTTGGTCTGGTTCCACTTTGCATGTACCAACTTTTACCTAGTGTTGGTGCGGAAAAATTCAGGTAGAAGATTTCCCCATTAACCACTTTTGACTGGAGTAGGAACGAAAGCTTCTTCGATAATGGATGTAAAAATGGGTCGGAAATTTAATGGTGACAGTATATCTCCCGATCTAGAATCTCGAAAGGGGTATATTATAGGTTTGACAGACTGATTTTCCTCGGACCTCCTTTTCAGGATCTTATTCATGTCGTATTTATAGTCGTGACTCCTAGGTCACTTTATATTGTGCGCTTTACTCGTTAGTTAAGCGCGAGTGGATCCACGACTTCATATAATGGACATCATGGGAAACTCCATTCCCCCACTTTTCCTGTTGACCAACTCTATTTCACTTCGTCCTCGACTCGTTCCCTTCGTGTCTTCATCTCACGCGACTTGATTTGACCGACACCCTATCCAGTCCAAACTTGACTTGACCACTACGTGATCCACTACTACATGATATACCCTCAACGTGGCCATCTTCCACTAAGTCACGTCCATTCAACACTACTCCATAACCTCTTTAGCCGCGACGTTCTGCCATGGGGCTTTTCTTTAAGTCTCGTTTGATCTCTCTCGTCTTGACTTGGTTAGCTCGTACGGTGAGCCAATTCACCCGTAACCTGATTCAACCGTTACCTATTTTGTACTGCTCATGGCCCATGGAAGTTTCCCATTTACTTACAGCCTAATTTGGCTGCCACACAATTCACTCACAGCCCAATCCATTCGTGGACGAGTTGAGACCCAAACCTTTTTGAGGTCATACCAGGTTTGACCGCGACCTAATTTGGCCATAACGTGATTCGACCACGTCGTGACTTATCCATAACGTGATTTATTTCCTCATGGTCACGTTTTAATTAGCCTCCCTCTTCATCACGTTCTCCCTTGATGTTTTCTGGTACTTTTGACTGTGATTTGAATATTAGTCTTATTTGACCTCTTTCCTCATCCCAATTCTTCCGTAACCTAATTCAACCGCTACCCATCTCATTATACTCACGGCTCACGATCATGACCAATTTATTTGGGTACAAGTTGTCTTACTAACTTATATTCAAAACCTCATACCGAAAATATTTGCCCTCACACTACATAATAACTTAATTTGTTGTGGTCTGATTTGGGCCAGAACTACATTCTGACCACGACATGATTCACCGCGAAGCAAATACACCTTCAATATAGCTAATTCATCATGAAGAAATACCTAAAAACCTGTGTTTAAAATATTTGCACCCACACCTAGTTTATGACAATCATTCTTTCTTCAAATATATACACATGATACTCCATACACATGACATAGTTAAACGCTAGGCGGGCCGATATAACCCAATTTTCGTCTTCAATCAACTTTGTATGATAATAGAGTAACAGACCTGTTAAAACTAGTAGAAAGCTAGGAGGATTTTCTTCCTATTAGAGATCATGACGAACAAGATTTTTTTGTTTTGGTAAGATAATCCAGACACAACAATGTAAACGTAGCAAAATCTTCAGGTATTTACATAGCTTTCTAATTTTAACACAACCATGAAATTTTTTTTTTTATCAATATATCTGAATTCTTCAGTAGTATTGTTTAAATCCAGATATTTTTTTTCTTCTTTTTGTAATTGGTTGTGTTGCTTCGTTGGGTGAAGGGCGTTTCCTAGCTAGCACAGGTCGGTGGAGGTGGAAGGGTTTTCTCGTTGCAATATGCATGTGTGTTCTTCATAGGCCTCTATAATGTGGTGGCATTATTTGTGTGTTGTTATAGGTTTATACCACTATTAGAGTTTGTAGTTTATGCGGAAGTTTTTAGTCAGTGATGGGCTAAGACAATGTGTTTAGGACTTTATCAAATCACATATACATCCTTCAAAAGGATTTGAAACACAAATAAATCCACATGTGTTGTTGTTAAACAAATAAAGACAGTTTTTAACAAATAAGGACGAATTATTTTCTGTTTGTCATGTGTCATGGTTTAATTTACTAAACTGACCTTATACAAAATAAAACAAATTAAATCAGACTCCACCATATATTGTTTTAGCTGTTACTGCACTTGTTAGAATGTTGCTGCTACTACACTTCCAATAAATGCAGTAGCAGATTTTTAGTGGTTTAGCCAGTGCAGTAGCAGCTTTAGTAACTACAGTAGCAGCTTTTCAGTGGCTCAACTAATATAGTAGCATGTTAAACTGGAGAGTTAGCTGCTGCTACACTTTCAACAAATGTAGTAGCAGAGTTTTAGTGTTTAGCTAGTGTAGTAGCAGTTTCAGTAAATGTAGTAGCATGTTTTTAGTGGCTCAGCAAATGTAGTAGCAGCTATTTTCAGTATGTGATGTAGTAGCAGGTTTTTATTGGTTCAGCTAATGTAGTAACAATTTCAGTAAATGCAGTATAGACAAAAAAATTCATTTATGACTGCTACTATTGATAGGGAAAGTTCATTTATGAATTATGCTACTGTTCAGTTCTACTGCATCACTTGTCATGGTCTTTGCTACTGTAGAACACTTATACTCCTTTTTTTTTTTTGCTACTACACTCGTTGTACTCTTGTTGTAGTTATGCTACTGCACTCATGTTTTTCAAGTTTCTGCTACTACATGAAGATTAAGTCTCATCCAATTATACAGTTCTACGCATTCATCCATCCAATGTCATCACCCTATAGACATTGACAACATTTCTAAAAAACCTGCTACTACACTAGTTGAATTTTGCATTCTTTCTCACCTCAATTTTGCCCTCAACGCCTTTCAAATCCCTAACCCCCAATTGACTCACCTTCACTTCCAAATCCTAAACCCAGTCTCTCCCTATACTCGAAAATGAATTGGAGTAGAGCACCACAATTTCTGTAAAACACAAAACATTTTCAAATCCATTGTAGAGAATGAAGGCGTTGGTCTGAGGTTTCGTCGTCAAGTTTCAACGTCCGTCGTCGAGTCCGATATAATACGGTGACTCATTGGGATTAGCAACCGGCTCGGCCCGAGAGGAGACCCGGACCCGGCCTATGGATCCTCGGCCGGACAAGCTTGAGCGAGATGAGGATCGGTGGAGCTTGGCGAGGTTGGAGGAGGAGAGGGAGGGAGAAGGCGGGTCCGGGTTGAGAGGGATGGTGGCGTTTGAGGTAGAGCTGGAGGAAGTAGAAGAGAGCGCATGGGATTAGAGAGCCGAGAAGGAGGCCTCCTCGGCCTTGGACGACGCCTTGGAGTGGGACAATGAGTCTCATCGCGGTGGTGGCCGCGGCGGGCTTTTCGTCATCGTCGGAGGTTTCGGGTTTCCGAGTTCGGGTCATGGCATCGCCAGAGAGAGAGAGAGAGAGAGAGAGAGAGAGAGAGAGAGAGAGAGAGAGAGAGAGAGAGAGAGAGAGAGAGAGAGTAGAGTAGTAGTAGGTAGTAGTAGTAGTAGTAGTAGTAGTAGTAGTAGTAGTAGTAGTAGTAGTAGTAGTAGTAGTAGTAGTAGTAGTAGTAGTAGTAGTAGTAGTAGTAGTAGTAGTAGTAGTAGTAGTGTAGTAGTAGTAG